>NW_028327183.1:39947227-40250257 GCF_987537825.1 Furipterus horrens
GGAGCCAACTGCTAAAATCAGGATGACAAGAAGAAAGACCAAGTGCAGAAGTCCTGAAGCTGAAACAAGCTTGGGTGTTCCGGGATCAAATGGAGGTGGACACAAAGGCTAGAAAGGCTTGATCCAAAGGGTGAGAGGAAGAGGAGAGGTCAGAGGTGAGCAGGGCCCAGGTCCTGCAGGGCCTTGTAGAGGTGTGTGTGAAAGAATTTGAATTTTATTCTTAACATGAAGAGAAACCACAGGTGGGATTTAAGCAGGGATTGATTTGGTCAGATTTGCATTTTTAGAAGGATCAGTGTGGCTGCTGTGAAATGAGTGAAGGCAAGAAACCAATGAGAAGACTGTGAGTAATTCCAGTTAGGGTGGGGTTTGACTCAGACCAGGGTGCTAGCAGAGGAAGTGGAGAGGTTCAAAGAAGTAACACAACTTGCTGATAGGTTGGGTATGAAGGGTGAGGGAACCAGCAGACTCTGGTAGGCGGTTTCCCTGAAATGCCAGGGTCCCTTCTTATTGGATTCTGGGGCTGAGCTGCCATCCATGGCACTGACTGGGGCAGCATGGTCTCCTGTGGTCAGATCCCCAAGCCTGACTTTTTGCTTCTCTCCCCCTCTGTCCAGGTCTCCCCTGCCAGATTCACCCCAGCCCGCTGAAGCGCTCTATGTCTCTCATTCCCACGAGTCCCCAGGCCCCCGGCGAGTGGCCGAGTCCGGAAGATCTGGGGGCCCGGGCTGCTTTCACCACACCTGACCACGCACCCCTCTCACCCCAGAGCAGCGTGGCCTCCTCTGGCAGTGAGCAGACGGAGGAGCAGGGCTCCAGCCGGAACACTTTCCAGGAGGATGGCAGTGGCATGAAAGGTGCAATGGGAGGGCAGCACTAGGACCTTCCTCCAGAGGCTTCTGCAGACCTCAGGGGACAGAAGGGAGTTTGTAGCTGCTACCCTATTGCATCCCTCCAACCCCCTAACATCCTCTCCCAGGGAAGGGGAGAGGTCTGAGCGGAGTAGAAGTCCCTGCCCTCAGACACCCCAGTCTGATTAAGGAAACCAGGACACAGAGCTAACTGATGGAACAGACTCCTGACCTTATGTCCTCCCTCCTTCTCCACAGATGTGCCCTCATGGCTCAAGAGCCTCCGCTTGCACAAGTATGCAGCTCTCTTCTCACAGATGAGCTACGAGGAGATGATGACACTGACTGAGCAGCACCTGGAGTCTCAGGTAAAGCTCAGGCGACCATCAGGGCAGAGTTGGGGGCAGTACCATTTTGATACTACCCTTGTGGCCTGAGCCGCTTCCATCTGTTTGGGCCTTGTTGGGGCACCCTAAGTACCTCAGCCTCCCATTTCCAGCTACCTGTCCCCTTCTCCCCTACCACAGAATGTCACCAAAGGTGCCCGCCACAAGATAGCTCTGAGCATCCAGAAGCTTCGTGAGAGGCAGAGCGTCCTCAAGTCCCTGGAGAAGGTGAGGACTTGATATCCCTATCTCCAAGGTCAGCTGGCTGCCCAGTGGTACCAGGAGACTAAAGGTTCTGAGTCATCCTTGCTATCCATGTGGCCACCCCTCAGGACATCCCCAGCCTTAGGGAGCCAGTCTCTCGGCACCAAGTTAAGTTGGATCACAGGACTCACTTGCGAGTGGCTAAGAGGCTCCCCTCCTTGTCTTGTGTGTGTCCCCAAAATCTTGCTGTCTGTTGACTCAACCTCTTCTCTCCCCTTTCACTTCCATTTCTGACTAGTCTTTCTGGTAGAGCAGTGTCTCTATGGGTGCGTAATCTCTCCGTTTGGTTTGTTTCTCATCTACTCACTTTCCTTACATAACTGCCTCCATTTGCATTCCCTTTCCCCTTACCCCACCACTTGCCTTCTGTTTTTTCCCCCCTTAGTGTCATTCCAGATCTCTGCATCCAAATCTGGTTCCATCTTTGGTGGGACCCTAAGGCCTCAGGATTAGACCACCTTCTTTTGAGTTCTATGGGACTCTGCCTTGAAAGGGAAAGAGGGAATGTGTGTATACAAATGTGTATATACAGGCTTGTGGTGCCTTTACCTGCCTTCTCTCTGTGCTGGAACCCAGGGTCCTGCCAAGCACTCTCCAAGCCCTGTCTGACCCCATTTGTGTAGTCTTTCTGCAGAGATGTGACCCCGACCATGTCCTCTTCACGCAGGACGTACTGGAAGGAGGAAACCTGCGAAACGCTCTGCAGGAGCTGCAGCAGATTATCATCACCCCCATCAAGGCCTACAGTGTCCTCCAGGCCACTGTGACCACCGCCACCACCACCACCACCACAACCCCTGCTGCCAAGGATGGGGGCCAGGGGGAGCCACTGCTGCCTGGTGCTCAGCCTCCCCTGGCTCATCCTAGCATGGAGAAGGGCACTGAGGCCAAGGACCCTCCAGCTGCTGAGAGCTACCCCCCTCCACCTGCTGCAGTTCCCACTGACGGCAGTGAGCCAGCCCCAGCTCCTGTCGCCGATGGAGACATCCCCAGCCAGTTTACACGGGTGATGGGCAAAGGTGAGACCACCCAGGCTTCAGCATGAAGTTCTGGGGCAGAGAGCCAAGTGAACCTAGGCCTTCAGGGTCAAATTCAAGTTAAATGGTGGAAACAGAGCTTTCTAAAGCACGCTGGGGACTAGAGCACCACAGAGAGTGACTTGAGATTGACGTGGCAAGGCCTCTGCCCTCAGGTGTGTCCAGGCTGGTGGTGGAAGACAGCCCTAAGCCTCAGAGCATCTCCAGCCTGAGAAAAAGGACAGTATGTCAGTGGAAACGGCAAACAGTACAGACTGAACAGATGAAGAGAATCTGTTGATTCTCTCCAAGGTGACTGAATTTGGTAGAGCTCTTAAAGGGCTTTTCTAAGGCAACAGGCTAGAGCAGACTTTACTCTTGTGCCTAGATTCTTTTATCTATGTGGCCTAGACAAGTGACCCTGCCTCTCTGAGCCTCAGGTTCCTCATGCTAAAAATGCCCATTGATGAGATGTTTGTAAAGGTTAAAAGGGAAAAGGTATCATTGACTTTGTATCTGTCTTATGCCAGGCTCTATGCTGGGCACTTTATATATCTTCATGATAAGCCAGATACCATGCTTGGCACATAGCTAGTACTCATGCAACCTGAGTTCCTGTGCCTCCTCTGTGGAGGCTAACCCCTGCCCTTTCCCATGTCTCCCAGTGTGCACCCAGCTGCTGGTGTCCCGACCTGACGAGGAGAATATCACCAGTTACCTCCAGCTCATCGAAAAGTGCCTAACTCATGAGGTGAGACCTTCCCTAGAGCTCCAAGAAGGGAGAAGTGGCCCCATCACTCTCAGAACCAACCTTTTTTTTTTTTTTTTAAACCAAAACTCTTTATGTGGCAAACAGGGCTATGCCTGGCTGGCTCCTGTCCACCTCTCTAGCCCTCACCTCACCACCCATTGGCCCCTCAGCTCCCAGTTCAAATGTTTTTACCTCAGGGACGCCTTCACTGGCCCCTCCTTATAGATCAGGTTTCTTGTGCCTTCTGTGCTTCTCCCTCCCACTGCTCATCACAATTGAGTTATCTTCTCCCCAATTAAACTGTAAGCTCCATGTGCGCAGGTCACCTCCGCATCCCAGCATTGCCTGGCATGGAGCAGGCAGTCGATAAATATTTGAACAAATGAACAGAAGGCAGATCTGAAAGAAGCACCCCCCCACCCACCCCCCATCCCCGCTTTACTTCCCCAATTATAGGCTTTCACGGAGACGCAGAAGAAACGGCTGCTGTCCTGGAAACAGCAAGTGCTGAAGCTCCTCCGGACCTTCCCGCGCAAAGCCGCACTGGAGATGCAGAACTACCGGCAGCAGAAAGGGTAGGCAGGCAACTCAGGCAGGCAGGCCTTTCCTCCCTAGGCCCTCCTGGTTGATACGTGTTGCTCAGAGGGTGATTGCATTCTGGGCTGGGAATCCATGGGACTCATTCAGTCACTGAGTGATTTACATACGTCACCCAGTGAAGACTTTTCCAGAAGAAAATCAGGATGTTCTTACCACTGAAACAGGGTACTAAGCTGGCAAAACCAGCTCATGTCCTGATAGCAGGCCCCTTGTCTGTCCCTTGTTCTCTTTGTCTGTGTGCAGAGGGCACTGAAGTCCCTTCTCACCACAAACAAATAACAGAAATACCACAGCTGAGTACTAGGTGTGAAGAACATTTCCCGTCTCTATCCTGGGGGTACCCTTGGGCAGGAGACAGAATGTGTGATGTGGGAACTGGGGCAGGGAATCTTTGCTCAGAGCAGGTCTGTGTTCTGTCCTACCCATTTGGAATTTTGGGGAGAGACGAGGAAGGGGTGGACAGATGGGCTCCATCCACCTAAACTGACACATTTGTCTTCTGCTCTCTCACAGCTGGGCGTTTGGCTCCAACTCACTCCCCATAGCTGGTTCTGTGGGGATGGGGGTAGCCCGGCGGAGCCAACGGCAGTTCCCAATGCCTCCCCGGGCCCTCCCGCCCAGCAGAATGGGCCTTCTGAGTCCCTCGGGCATTGGGGGCATCTCCCCTAGACATGCCCTCACCAGCCCCAGCCTTGGGGGACAGGGCCGACAGGTGAGCAGCTGGAAATAGAGGGCCTGGTGCTTCTGGGTTTGTGGTGGTTGTGCCTGGGATGTGTGTTCACTTCTTTGCACCTGAGCGTGGCTTAGAGGGGATGGGGCTCCTGAGCCTGGGCCTCTTCCCCACTCACCCACTTTCTTCTCCCCATGCCTTTTGCAGAACCTATGGTTCGCCAACCCTGGAGGCAGCAATAGCATGCCCAGCCAGAGTCGCAGCTCTGTGCAGCGTACGCACTCGCTCCCAGTCCACTCATCGCCCCAGGCCATTCTCATGTTCCCTCCAGGTAAAGTGCCCTAGCAGTTGGGACTCTGCCTCCATAACACCCTTAGCTGGCCTTTATCTTCTCTTTTGTGTCTTACATGCTCGAGCACCCCTCCCGATCCTTTCCACCACTCTGCACCCATCTCCCCTCATCATGTGTTTTCTTGTACTCTTCCCCACCCGTTTCAGTTTTCTCTCTCAGATCCTGCCTTCCTTTCTCTGTCTTCTCTCACCCCTTACTTCTATATCCACATGTCCACACCTGTTGTCATCCCCCCACACCCCCCGGTCTTAATTTTGGTATCTATGTTGGTCTCCGTCACCATCTTTGTAGAGGATCGTTAAATACTCAGCTTGGAAGAGGTTGAGGGGGATAAGAGAGCCAAAGCAGTGAGGTATCTGTGGATGGAAGTCCTGCCTATCAATTCACTGGCATTTTAGAAGCCAGGTGACCAGGCCAGAACCATTAGCTCTTGGATCAGATTTTACATTAAAGGCTGTTTGAAGTGGAAGGGCTGTTTTCCCTGTGTTCACAGACAAGCCCAGCAATGGGAGATCAGAATGAGGGAGGAGTGGACAGAAGGGAGGGTAGAGAAGCATTAGCCTTCCTTGCTCAGCAAGTGAGGATGACTCCTCTACCCTGTGCCAGGCCCACTGCTGGGCACCAAGACTGCAGAGGCAGATAAGGTTAGTCTGAAATGACTGCCTCAGTAGAGATCTTAGATATGCAGATGACCCTAAACTCTTCTTGTCATCAACTGCCAGTCAGTAGGGATTCTTAATTTACAAGATAATGTGGACTGCCATCTGTTGAAAATAGGAGACCCTGTTAGTTGTGTTCATTCTGACACAAAGCTTGGCATCTGTAAACGATGTTAAAAGACTGGATGGGTGAACTGCAGGAGCCAAAAATATGAACAATTATTTTTACTGATAATGCTCTGTGCCCAGCTATTTGTCAGACACCTTTACTGCACTGTCAGATCAAACCCTCATGACTGTACATGAGGGCACTGATGTCATTCCTATCTGTTCAGTCACCACTTTAAGACTCAAAGAGAGGATTTGCCCAAGGTCAAAAGGGAAGGCACTTAAGTAGTCTTAACAGGGCTGGAGCTCAGGGCTCCAGAGGGGACGTGATGCAAGGTGAAGGTGGAAGTGGGAGTAGAGTCTTCTAAACCAGGTAAAAAGCTCAGGCTTCCTCCCAGTGGCAATGAGGAGCCCAGGAGAGAGGCTGTCTCCTAGACTCCAGAACAGGAAGCCCTTCGGAGAGGTGGTTTGAGGACAAGCCCTGAGATTGCTGTCCTGATTTGCCCCATCTGCGTGGCCTTCCCAGATCAAATCCTGCCCAGAGGAGCAAGTTCAAGAGGGGACAGGAGGCGTTCTCATTAAACTTTTGCAGAGCAGATCATCAGTCAGGGAGCACAGGGCTGCCCAGTACCCACCTTAGATGCCCAGACTGTGCCCAAGACAGCGTGCAGAGTATATCCAAAATAGTCACAGCCTGTGTGGTCTCCAGGAAGCTACCTCAGCTTCACATCACTTCCTCTGTCTGCAAGTCCGGCTTTCTCTTCGTTGGTCAAGCCTCTGCTTGCTTTGTGACAAACCCAGGCCTGTCTCTGTCCTTCGTCACACCTTCCATCCTAGTGTGTGCCTGTCTCATGTGTTCTGTTTCTCTGTCTCTTCCTCTACCTCACTTTCCCTCTTGTATCTCCCATCCTCTCCCCAGTGTCAGCCCATCCTGTCCTTTATCTTCCTGGCTTTCCTTTCCCATCCAGTCCAGTCCTTACCACCTCCATCTCTATCCCACAGACTGTCCGGTCCCTGGGCCTGACCTGGAGATCAATCCCACTCTGGAGTCTCTGTGTCTGAGCATGACAGAACACGCCTTGGGTGGTGAGCATTTCCTCTTTCCCTGACCCAGCTCCCACCTACCCAGCAGCATCTCCACCTCTGAACTGAGCAACTCAGAGTCATCCTGAGGGGTCCCTAGGGGAGGCTGGACTTCAGGGAGGGCCTGACTGGGATGACAGGCTACCTGAGCATCTTTTCTCAAGCTTCCCACCAGCTCCTGATCTTCCTCCCTTCCTCCCTTTCTTACCACAGATGGGACAGACAAAACCTCCACCATCTGACAGGACCCACAGCCCAGCGCACCACCCATAGACTCCCCGGGCGGCGGGCGGGGGCCAACCCCCAACGGGCTTCTCTTCGACAGCAAGAGGGTGGGCTGGCTCAGCTATACATTCTAATATTTTTCTACTCTCTTATACTTCTAATTTTTGTTTAACATTGGCACACGCCTTGTTCACTCCCAGGCCCATCGAGGGATCTCTGCTGAGGCCAGGGGAGGTAGGAGGCAGCCAGAATAAAGAGGGCAGGAACTGGCCAGCCTGCCTGCCCCCTCCTTCCTTTCCTCATCTCCCACTTAGCCCCATCCCACCCCTGCCTCCTCCAGACCGCTCACAACCTGCCCCTCCCGAGGGAGCAGCCTCCCCCAGGGAGTCACTGACCCACTATTTTGTGGGGCCTGCTCAGAACCACCTGACATTTGGGGAGACAAGTGGGGTAGATAACCTGCTCTCCTGAATGTTATTTTGAGAAGCGCTAAGGAGAAGGCAGGTGAGGAAGGAACCTCTCCTCACCACCTTCTTCCCAGTCCTCCTTCCCATCATTCTCCCAGGACAGGAGCCACCCTCTTCTCACTCACCTTCTTTTGCCCTCTTTATCAGAGGTTCTCTACAATTAATTTCTTAGACCTATTTAAGATACATATTTATATAGTTCTTAACGGTTTTTCTCTGATCATTCCCTCATATTTAGAATCCCGCCTCTCTCTGAGCCAAGAAAGTGGCAGGGGGAACCTGAATTTTACGAGGGGAGAGGGGCAGAGCCCCCTCCTCCAGACTCCCTAGCCCTTCCCCACTTCCCCCCTCTCCCCCAGCCCTGGCTCCCCAGATGCAGAGGTTGAAGGTGGGGAGCCAGGACAGCCAGTGAGGTCAGGAAGTCTGTTGCCTTAACATCCCCTTCCCCCACCAACATACACTCTTCTCCACTCCCAGGTCTGGTTGCTGGAAGATTTGGGGATAAGGAATAAGAGAAAGGAGATTGTTTGGTTTTTGGTTTCTTTCCCCACCCTCCCCCACTCCCCATTATGTCATGACCTTATTAAGTGGAACACTATGTCATAACCCAGAGATTCATCCAGCCCCTCTGGTCCCTGTTCTTACAGTGGGGTTGCCCAAGTGGAGGTAGGGAATTTGGGGATTCAGGTTGTGGGGAAGCCAAGGTCCCCTATTGCAATCCTTCTTCCCTCTCAACCCCCACCCCTCCACACACTGGGACATTATCAAGCTTTTCACACCGAAAAGGGAAAAAAAATGTTATTTTTAGATACATTTTATGAATAACTTTTGTTATGAATATGGCTGGTAACCATTGTGTATGTTATTAAAGATATGAAATGTTGGGAAAAAACAAAAAAAATTAAAACCACTGCCCTCCCCACACTCTCACCCATTCCCCCTGATCGTTTTGCCCCTGCCCTCCTGGTCTGGACCTCTCAGCTCTCAGCCCAGAGAGGGGGAGAATGCCAGAGGGTGGTGTAGCCCTGGGTAGCTGCTCCAGGTCCCCAGCCTCTCCCAGTGCCGGGCTGGGTGGGGCGTCAGGTTTATTTATGTACCTCTTGCACACTCATCAACCTATGCAAGTCCCCCACCCCGGCCTCTCCATGTTTCTGTGCCTTTGCTCATTCCCCTCAAACTCCCAGGGCTTCTCCAATTCCCATCCCACTAGCCCAGGGAAGTGGGATGGACAGGGGCCACCTCTTTTGGAATCAGCAGAGTCCCTCCTAAAGGACCCTCACCTCCTCCCAGCCAGTCCCATCTTGTTCACTATCCATCAGGGTGAGCTGGCTCTGCCTGGCACTAGGAGGTGGTGAGGGAGAGAGACAAACACACACACACACACACACACACACACACACACACACACACACACACACACACACACACACACACACACACACACACACACACACACACACACACACACACACACACACACACACACACACACACACACTAGGAGGTGGTGAGGGACACACACACACACACACACACACACACACACACACACACACACACACGCAAGAGTTGCCCCGCTCCCCCTACCTGACCAGAGTGTGCAGGACGCAGGCGGCCCCACTCTGATGGGCAGGACCCTAACCCTCTCCAGTTACAGCCTCTCCCCAGTCCCTCTGCCATTTCACCCTCCCTTCTATCCCCAGCCCCATTGGCAGAATCGGCTTTGAGTAACTGTACAGTTTTTCTTGCTGTTGGAGATTTATTTGTTGGGAGTTCCACTTGTTTAATGGTCTGGGCTTATTTTGGAAAAGAAAAAAAAAAAAGGATTCTGACCTTTGTTATGCTACATTTTGTTGAAAGCCTAATGGTCCTGCCTCTGGCCTTTGCTTCTATGCCTTAAGTTGAGGCCACTGAGCACCTGGGGTTGGGGTTGGGGTGGGAGGGGGGAGATGTAGGCTGGAGACCATAGGCCTGGGAAGGCAAATAGAGAAGCTGGCTTTATTAACAGCAAAGGTTTGGGGGAGAGGGAAACAGTGAAAGGCTCACAAATAGACCACAGAAAGTGCCTATCTGCACATAATCATGTCCCTGCCAGCCCAGAAAGGACTCAGTCACTGTCACTGTCCGCTTCACTGGAATCAGAAGCTGCGGCTTCACTGCCATCCTCCTGGGCTGATCGCTCACTGCCACTGGGGAAGGGGCTGGCGCTGTGGCTAGGGCTGGGGCTCCGCTGGCCACCCCCATCGCTGCCACTTTCTGAATCATTGTCACTTCCATGGTCTTGTCCTCTGTCATCATCAGAGTCGGCATCCTCTGAATCTGCATCACTGCCAAAGATCTCCTCCTTGTCCCGGGCGGCTCGGGCCTCATCCTCACTGCTCTCGTCCTCACCACTACCACTCTTGTCACTTGCCTCATCCCTGTCACCCTCTTCCTGTTCACTCTCGCTGCCTGAGTTCTCATCCTCACTGCCTTCTTTCTCACTGCTGCTGTCCTTCTCTCGTTCCTCATCTGTGAGGGAAACAAAAAGAAGTGAGATCCACTTTCCCACCCTCCCAGGGGTCCCAGGGTTTCACCTGTGCAGCTTTACCTGAGCCCCCAGCTTCTTTCTCTTCTGTCTCCATTTCCTCCTCCTCTTCCTCCTCAGGTTCATGGTTCTCCAACTGGGCCTTCCGTGCCTCCTGGGAAGCAGCAGGGTTGAGGGGAAGAGAAGGTATTCTGTCAGGCTTCTGTTTCCCTCTTCACCCACCACCACGCTCCCCACGGTGCCCTGTGCCAGTGGTGCTTGTTACCTGGGCTTCTAATTCCTTCTCATTCATGTCCCGGTGCTTCACCACAAGCAGGGCATTGGTACCAGACTGAACCCCGGCCTTGGCCCTGCGTTTACTCAGGCGGACCCTGCAGTGGGCGAGTTAGGGGAAGGGGTGTGGAAGATGCAGTTAAAACCCCCCAGTGGAGGACCTGGTTTGACTTTGCTCTTAAGTTCCTCACCAATGCTTATTAGCTTAGAAGAAATCAGAATGAATACAGATTGAATAAGACTAAACTCTGGTTTGAGACAGAACGGGAAGGATGCTAGCTCCCAAGATAACAGTTTGGTTGCCAGTGTCTATAGATTTTAACATGAATTAGTTACCAACAGTTAAAAATACAGAACTAGATTTCTGAACCTATGGCCCCACTGGGCCTTTTTGGATTGGAGTTCTTTGCTGGGCTGGGTTGTGGTGCCCCTTGGAAGTTGCCAACAGCTCTAGGTCACCCATACCCCACCAGCCCATGGTGCCTTCTTTCACATTTCCTGCCTGGCTTCTGGGATCAAAATTCATAATTTCTGCTTTAAAAAGAAATGTAAGATCACCCTTATTTTTCCCCAACCTGTACACTAAAGGCCCCAGCCAACAGTAAAATTTTAGCCATTAGGAAGGAGTTGGTAGATCCACATTTTTGCACTTGGGTGTCCAGGGTTTCATTTAAAATATGCTGATTCTATGTGTAATCCTATACTTTGGTTATGTTTACTTTTTTGGCTGTCTACCGTACACAAAAGATCTAAATATCTCCAGCATTACATGAAGACTTTCTCTGGGGGTTCTTGTGTTAGAAACAATCTAGCCCACATGCATGAGCAGGCTTCTGCTGCTCTTGCTTACAGATGCACATGAAAAATCCTTAGGTACAAATGACCTCCAAGGTGGTATATCCCAGGGTCTTGACCGTGAAGCACAGGCCCAGACTAATCTCATGTAGGAATATGCACCAATACCTGGTCTCTAACTCATTGTAGTAAACTCCGTCACCCTCTCGGAAAATGAAGAAATAGTTTTCCTCATAACCCTTGCTAGCCTTGTTCTTCACGTTCCAGTTGTATTCCCGAGCAATCTTGTAGTCATACCTGAGGATGAAGGGAACAGGGTTAGCCCCATTTCTTCCCCATGAAGGAGAAAGAGACACACACTTCTCAATCTCCAGAACCTAACCCCAGCCCACTCACACATCATCTGGCGCATAGTCCATCTCCTCTTCCTGGTCCCGCTTTCGTTTCTTCAGTGTCTCTTCCACAGGCAGGAAGTAGGCCACAAACTGGTTCCCTTCCTCATCCATCATACCCCTGGTTGGGAGAAAAGAAAAAGCAGTGATAAATGAGGACAAAGGGCAATGAGGAATAGGCCAAGATTGAAAGCAGGGCCACTTACCTGATCATGGCCTGAGACATCATCTCCAATGCAGCTGCACCACTGGTGTCCTTGGGAGCTGGGTCTGAGTCAAAGATGACCTGAGCGCATGGATTAATCCACATCTGGGAGATGAAGGGTATTAGAGTTAGAAGTGAGATGGGCAGAGGTGGCAGGTTATCCCCCTCTGCTTCCTGTCCCACATCTGACCTTAAAGTCTGGGAAGACAGGCATGACCTCCACTGGTGTCACTCGGGGCTTGCTATAATGCTGGGAGATCTGGTAGGGACAAAAACAGGATGAGGAGGAGAATCATGAGCTCTGGAACCAACCCCCTTTTCTGCCTCTCCACATCTTAGTCCCTCAATTACCGATTTCTGGGCATCCTCAAAAGTCTTCTCGATGGCTGTAATCTGGCTATCCCTGTCTTTGTAAATTTCTTCCTCAGTAAACTGTTGTTTCACAGAAACCCCAATCCTATGAGTAAAAAGAAAGGCCTTTAGGGGCCAGTAGACACACCTGAAATTTCTACCTTCCCTCCATACCCACTACAACTTACTTAACCTCAGGTTTCTCATTGGAGATGCCATAACGGTTGAACTCGGTGGAGATGTACTCTGTCTTCCGCATCCATGGCACCACCTTTGCATGCTGCTGAGACCTAGGGTGGAAGATCAGGCACTTCAGGACCCCACCACCCTCCTTCCACTGGAGCCAGTCCCCAGTCCCCACTCAGCACTCCCTCACCTCTTGGAGCTAGTGGGAGCCTGAATCTCCTCTTCCAAAAGCTTCTCATCAGCTGGGTCTAAGAGTACTGGAAGAGAACAAAGGAGTAAAAAGACCATGATGGAGACCTGGGCCTGCCCTTTTGCTAGCCTAAAGCAGGCCCTCCCTGCCTCCCTACATACCACTGGGATCAATGCGATAAGTGTCAGGGTTGATTAGGTCAATGGTGACCCCCAGGTCTGGCTCAGTCAGGAGGTCATGTTTGTGCTGTTTTTCCAAGGAAGTCGCTTTGTACTGGACAAACCTGGGTAGGGAAACAATGCCCATTATGGTTTCCTGATTCAGCTTTACCACTCAAATCCCTGCTTCACAAAGGCTAAACTTCTACAGGGAGGAACTCAAGAGTGGAAGGCCCTCTGTGTTGGAGTCTGAAGGCTGGGTCTCCCAATGGGAAGACATGGACACCACTTGCTCATCAACAAATATTTACCAGGCACCTACTACAGTATGTGCCTGGTACTCAAGGCCCTGAGGGGAGAGCAATCAACAAGAGAAGAGGTCCTTGCCCTCAAGGAACTCCTACTCTAAGTTAGTCGTTTCCCATTCCCAATCTTAGTCTCACCTGTTTTGGTCGAAGGGGTAGGTAATGAACTTGGGGTCGAAGGGGATGTCAGGGAGGCTATTGCAGTACTTGACTCGGCAGACCACTCCAGATCTGGTAACACAATGGCTCATTTAAAAAGGTACTATGAAGGTCAAAAGAAAAAGTATCAAACTCAAATCAAACTACAATAAGTAGGGAGGAGATGACACAAAAAGACTTAAAACATCAATAACATAAAATGGCAACATAAAAAGACAAAATGTGGAGGGGGGAGTAAAAATGTAGTCCTTATAAAATATGTTTGAATTTAAATGCCTATCAGCTTGAAAATGGACAGCTAATGATATCCATAAACCTCATGGTAAGCAAAAACCAACATAAGATACACAAATAATAAAGACAAAGGAACCCCAACAAAATACTAAAGAAAACCATCAACCACAAGAGAAGAAATTGAGAAGGAACAGAGAACTATGAAAAACAGTAAAAGAACAATGTTCAAAATGGCAATAAGTACATACTTATCAATAATTAAAAGACAAAGTAAAAGGATGGGAAAAACATACCCCTCCTTTTCCTTCCTCTTGAGTGGGCCTGTGCCTTTCCCCACCTGCTGCTCCTTCTCTCTCTTTCACCAATAACTTTCCTTCCTCTTTTTTTCCCTCAAGGCACATAGCTTTGCTTTCTTTCTCCTAAGCTTCAAGGGCCCCCCCTTTTTGGAGAGGTCTCTGTAACTTGCTTGCTGAGTCCACAAAGCCTAGCTGGCTCACTTCCATACCTCACTTTACTACTGTGACTTTCTAAATATAAACTTTTGCTTGTATTTGGAGAAATAAAAAAATTTTTAAAAACCCCATGCAATTAGAAACAAAAAGAAAACTGGAGTAGCAATACTCATATAAGACAAAATACTTTGTTAACAAAAACAAAAAAAGGACAAGGACAGCCCTGGCTGGTGTGGCTCAGTAGATTGAACACTGGCCTGAAGACTTAAAAGGTTGCCATTTAGATTTCCAGTCAGGGCACATGCATGGGTTGCAGGCCAGGTCCCCAGCTGGGGGCGTGCAAGAGTCAACCGATGGATGTTTCTCTTGCAAAGAGATGTTTCTCTCCTTTCTTTCCCCCTCTCTAAAAATAAAACCATAAGAGGAAAAGACAAGGACATTACATAATTACAAAAGGGTAAATCCAAGAAGAGAATACAGCAATCATAAATACCCACCATAGGAACACCTAAATGTATAAAGCAAATATTAATGGACATAAAGGGAGAAATCCATAGTAATACAATGTAGTAGGGAACTTTATTGTTTTATTTTTATTTTTAGAGAGAGGGGAAGGGAGGGAGAAAGAGAAACATCAATGTGCGGTTGCCTCCCATGTGCCCCCAGCTGGGGACCTGGCCCACAACCCAGGCATGTGCCCTGACTGGGAATCGAATCAGTGATCCTTTGGTTCACAGGCTGGCGTTCACTCCATTGAGCCACACCAGCCAGGGCATAGTAGGGAACTTTAATACCTCATTCTGGCTGTATAAGTTCACCCATACTCAAAATTAATAGGGAATTAATGACCTTAAATGTCACATTAGACCAGACTGGTTTAATAGACATTTATAGAACATTTCATCCAAAAACTGCAGAGTACATATTTTTTTAAGTGCACATGGAACATCAGACTAGAACTACAAAACAACCCTGAAATTCAAGAAGACTGAAATTATATCAAGTATCTTTTCCAACTTCAGTCACAAAACTACAAATCAACTACAGGAAGAAAACTAGAGAAAAACAAATACATAGAAACTAAACAACATACTACTAAATGGATCAGAGGAAACAAAACAAGAAATCAAAAACTATCTTGAGAACTTCCCGCCAGGATGGAGGTGTAAGTAGACAGGCTGCATCTCCCGTCACAACTAAGAAGGAATACAACTACCTCAAATCTAGAGACAACCAGAAATCCAGAAAATTGAGCTGCATGTAAGTCCAACAAACAAAGATATAAAGAAGTAATACTCATCCAGACAGGTAGGAAGGGCAGAGCCAGGGTGGAGAGGATGTGGAGTAGGAGCAGTGGAGGCAGTGGCAGTGGTAGCCTGCCGGTGGAAAGCACAGTCACACATTAAAAAACATAGGGAGGGAGGCTCCCAGCACCAGACCAGACTGCATAGCTTACGGTTCTAGCTCTGGGGAAAATCAAGCCTCATTGCTTCTGACTGTGAAAACCAGTGGGTGTTGGAGTGGCGGAAGAAACTGCCCGTCCCTCAGCAGAGTCCATTTGTTTAGAGGGACCCATGATCCTAGAATGTCCACAGACCCACCCACTCTGGGAACCACAACTAGGGCAACAGCTAGGCACCAGACCCATACAGGAAGCGGGACAAGTGCCTGGAAAAGGGGTAAGTGCTGAGCAAGCAGCATTGTTCTCTCAGACCCCCTCCCCGACATACAGTGCTACAACATGGTGAAACGGGTTGCCCCAACACTGACAAATACCTAAGGCTCCACCTCTTACTACATAACAGATGAAACAGCTCCACCTAAGTCACAGAGGCAAACACAGGAACCTGTCAAATAGAGACAGGAGTATGGCCCAAAAAGGAACAGATCAAGGTTCCAGTGGGAGAAGTAAGCAACAAGGAGATAGCCAACATAAGGGAAGACGTGAAGGCTATGCTTGCTAAGTGAAACGAAGGAAAATCCACATGAAACCAATGGTGAAGGGGAGGAAATTGGGGTTCAAATCAATGATTTGGAACACAAGGAAGAAATAATCAACCAGTACAGAATGAAGAAACAAGAATTGATAAAAATGAGGAGAGGCTTAGGAACCTCTGGGACAACTTTAAATGTGCCAGTCATAGGGGTACCAGATGAGAAAAGGAAGAGCAAGAAATTAAAAACGTATGTGAAAAAATAATGAAGGAAAACTTCCCTAATTTGGCGAAGGAGATAGACATACCAGTCCAGGAAGCACAGTGAGTCCCAAATAAACTAGACCCAAAGAGGACCAGACCAAGACACATCATCATTAAAATGCCAAAGGTTCAAGATAAAGAGAGAATTATAAAAGCAGCAAGAGAAAATAAGAGTTACCTACAAAGGAGTTCCCATAAGACTGTCAGCTGATTTCTCAAAAGAAACTTTGCAGGCTAGAAGGGAATGGCAAGAAGTATTCAAAGTGATGAAAAGCAAGGACCTACAACCAAGATTACTCTATCCAGCAAAGCTAGCATTTAGAATGAAAGGGCAGATAAAGTGCTTCCCAGAGAAGGTAAAGCCATTATTATATGAAATGTTAAAGGGACTTATTTAAGAAAAAGTCAAAACTATGAACATTAAAATGACAACAAACTCACAACTATCAACAACAGAACATAAAAAAAATAAAAAAACAAAAACTAAGCAACCAACCAGAATCAGAACAGAATCAGGTATGGGGATCATTTGGAGGGTTATCAGCTGGGAGGGGGTGAGGGGAGGAAAAGGGAAATGGTGCAGGGATTAAGAAGCATAATTGGTAGGTACAAAATGGGGGGAACTTAATAATAGAATAATATAGGAAAAGGTGAAGCCATATAACTTATATGCACGACCCATGGACATGAACTAAGGGGGATGGGATTGCTGGAGGGAAGAGGGGTACTGGGCAGAGGAGAGCAAAGGGAAAAGAAATTGGGACAGCTGTAACAGCATAATTGATAAAATATACTTGAAAAATAAAAAAATAAAAATACTATCTTGCACCAACTGGTGTGGCTCAGTTGGTTGAAGCTTTGTCCCATACACCAAACGGTTGGGGGTTCAATTCCTGGTCAGGGCATATACCTAGGTCATAGGTTCCATCCCCAGTTGAGGTAGTATGGTAGTAGCAACCAATCAATGTTTCTCCCTCACTCTCTAAAACCAGTAATTTTTTTTTTAACTACCTTGAAAGAAATGAAAATAAAAACTTTTCAAGATTTACGGGATGCAATAAAAGCAGTTCATAGTTATACAGGCCTACCTCAAGAAACAAAGAAAAATCCCAAATAAACTAACTCTACACCTAAAGGAACTAGAAAAGAACAAATAGAGTCCAAGGAAAACCGAAGGAAGGAAACTGTTAAGATCAGAATGGAAATGATAGAAATTTTAAAAACAATATGAAGATCAATAAAACTAAAAGCTGGTTCTTTGGAAAGATAAAATTAACAAACTTTTAGCCAAACTCATTAAGAAGAAAAGATAGACCAAATAAATAAAACTGTAAATGAAAGACCATGTACAGCAAACACCAGAGAAATACAAAGGATCATTCAAAAAATTCTATAATTATATGTCAACAAATTCAACAATCTAGAAGAACTGAATTAAGAGTTCTAGAAATAACCTTCTTTGACTGAACCAGAAGAAATAGGAAATCTAAACAGACCAATTACAAGCAATGAAATTGAAGTAGAGGCTGGCGTCTGACTGAAAGACCCCAAGGTGCTATGTCACATACTCAATAAACCATTTTGTTCAACAAAGAAGAAGAAACAATTGAAGTAGAAATAAAAAAACTCCCAACAAATAGGTCCAGGACCAGATGGCTTCACAGAAGATTTCCACCAAACGATCAAAGAGTTAATACCTATCCTTGAACTATTTCAAACAACTGAAAAGAAGGGAACACTTCCACACTTATTCTACAAAGCCAGCATTAGCTTGATATGAAAATCAAAGACATTGCAAAAAAAAGGGGGGGGGGGTTGGCGGCGAGCATTTGAGATCTTGCTCTCCTGCATATGTTGTTAGCTTGGCTCAAATAAACTCATAAAATTTTAAAGGAAAATTACTAGCTAATATCCTTAATGAACGTAACGTAGAAGCAAAAATTCTCAACAAAACATTAGCAAACCAGATTCAACAGTACATTAAAATATACCATGACCAAGTAGATTTATCCCAGGAATGCAAGGATGGTTCAACATCTGTAAATCAATCAAGGTGATATATCACATTTGCAAAATGAAGGATAAAAACCATATGATCACCTCAATAGATGCAGAGAAACCATTTGATAAAATTCAACATCACTTTTTGATAAAAACTCTCAACAAAGTGCATATAGAAAGAACATATCTCAATGTAATAAAGGCTTATATATGACAAACCACAGCTAATATATTCAGTGGTGAAAACTGAAAGCTTTTCCTCTAAGATCAGGAACAAGACAAGGATGTTCATCATAGCATTGGAAGTCCCAGCCAAAGCAATCAGACAAGAATAAGAAACAAAAAGGCATCCAAATAAAAAGTAGTAAAACAGTCATTATTTGCAGATGACATAATACTATATATAGAAAACCCTAAAGAATCCACACACCAAAAGAAAGAACTAATAAATTCATTCAGTAAAGTTGCAGGATACAGAATCAATATACAGAAATCTGTTGCATTTCTACACACCATTTACGATTGCATCAAAAAGCATAAAATATCAAGGAATAAATTTAACCAAAGAAGTGAAAGACCTGTACTCAGAAAACTATAAGACATTGAAGAAATAAATTGAAGATGGGAATAAATGGAAGATATACCTTACACATGGATTGAAAGGATTAATATTGTTAAAATGTCCCTATACCTAAAGCAATTTACAGAGCCAATGCAATCCCTATTAAAACACCAATGGCATTCCTCTCAGAACTACAATTAATCCTAAAATTTATACAGAACCACAAAAGACACCAAATAGCCAAAGAAATTTTGAGAAAAAACAAAGTGGGAAGTTCCACACTCCCTGTTATACTATGCTACAAAGTTACAATAATCAAAACAATATGATACTGGCATAAAAACATAAATCAATGGTAGAGAATAAAGAGACCAGAAATAATTCCTCACTTATATGGTCAATTAATCTATGACAAAGGAGGCAAGGATATACAATAAGGTAAAGACAGTCTTTTCGATAAGCTGTGTTAGGAAAACTGGACAGAAACATGAAAAAAATGCAATTGAACCACTTTCTTATACCATATACAAAAATGAACTCAAAATGGATTAATAACTTAATCCTGAAGCTGTGAAACTCCTTGAAAAAAACATAGGCAGACATATCTTTTTGGGCATGTCTCTCCAGGCAAGAACAACTGAAGAAAAAAAATAAACAAACGGGACTTCATCAAACTAAAACTAAAAAGTTTTTGCACAGCAAAG
Organism: Furipterus horrens; assembly: GCF_987537825.1. NCBI lineage: Eukaryota > Metazoa > Chordata > Mammalia > Chiroptera > Furipteridae > Furipterus > Furipterus horrens. The sequence goes on from NW_028327183.1 coordinate 39,966,352, forward strand.
GAAACCAACAAAAGGAAAAGATAACCTACTAAGAGAAGATAATCACAAATGATATATCTGATAAGGGGTTAATATCCAAAATTTATAAGGAACTCATACATCTTAACACACACACACACACACACACACACACACACACAATTTTAAAACAGGCAGAAGGCCTGAATAGTTGTTTCTCCAAAAAGGACAGATGGCCAACAGACATGAAAAGATGTTCACCATCACCAGGTAAATGCAAATTAAAACCACAATAAGATATCACCACACACCTGTCAGAATGTACAAATAAGTATGGCGAGGATGTGGAGAAAAGGGAAGTCTCTATACACTACTGATGGGATTGTAAATTAGTGCAGCCACTATGGAAAACAATATGGAGATTCCACGAAAAATTAAAAATAGAGCTGCCATACAATCCAGCAATTCTACTTCTGGGTATTTAGCCGAAGAAAACTAAAACCCTAATTGGAAACGGTATATGCACCCCTAGGTTCATTTGCAGCATTACTAGTAATAGCTGAGATCCATTAGCAACCTAGGTGTCCATCAATAGATGAGTGGGTAAAGAAAATCTGGTATATATAGAGAGTGGAATATTATTCAGCAATAAAAAAGAATAAAGTTTTGCCATTCAGGACAACACGAGTGGACCTAGAGAGTATTATGCTTAATGAACTATGTCAGAGAAACAAATACCGAATGACTCCACTTACATGTGAAGTAAATGAATAAATGAAATAAAACAGAAAAAGACCCACAGATACAGAGAACAAACTAATATTTTCCAAAGGGGAGGAGAGTGGGAGTTTGGAAACAAAATAAATAAAACCCGTTGATATATTGGGAGAGTGGAAATCGGCCCCCGCTGCCCACCTCTGCTTCCAGCCACCATTGGCCCACCCCTCTTAAGAATACATAACTGGGGGGAAAAGAAAACATAACGGGGCTCACCTCTCAGGCAGAGTCCGGTGGGAATTGGGCCTGGTAGGTAGAGAGAGACATTGGTAAAAAGATGGAGATGAGATTGACAGGAGACTGAAGTGAGCCTTCTCTAAGTTTTTAAAAGAGGTAATCCTTTTAGTATAGGTGCTTCAAGTGCTTTAATAGAGGGAACCAATTATCCAGTCCCTTTCAAATGCTTAAATGAATGAAGCCAAAGTACTCAACCCCTTTTCAAGGGGGTGTCTTCAAGTATTTAACAAAAAGAACCACATACTTAATTGTTTTTGGAAAAAAGGATCTCCAGACGCTTGACTGGAGGACTAAGAGCTCAACCCCTTCTGAATAGTCTCCCAGAGCTTAATTCCCGAATTCGGTGGCGGGGAGAAGGGGTAACACCGCATCCCTGAAGGAACCCCTCTCTTCATCAAAGGTGAGCGCTCCGTGACGTCACGGGAAAACTTGGGGGGGGTTAGTGACATTCTAGATAGACACCCGAGCCCGACCCTCCGCCTCGCCTAGACGAGAGCCAAGCAGTGAAGTCTACCTGTGGCCATCTTCCCGCTGGGCCTGGGTCTGGATGGTGGGCGCCATGGCGACGAGGCGACGGTCGTCCGGACTGGGCCCTGACTGAGTTGTGGGGAGACAAGGTGGCGCGCGCCGACTTCGACGAGCACCTACTGCCAGGCAGCGCTCGGGCTGGCGCCTCTACCCGTGGGATTAGCGTCAGAAAGAGGTGGGTTGATGAGAAGAGATCCAGTGGACTCAAACACGCAGCCGGTTTTTTCCAGCTGCGGATCCACCAACCGCCGCCAGGACAGTGAAGCACCCACAAGTCCCTTCGGGCCGCGAGGCCTTCTGGGAAACAGAGTCCGAGTTAAACCCACACCCGGATTGGTAAGTGGCTGGTAACAAGGGGAGAAACGAGAGAAGAGCCTTTTGTGATTGGTGAATAGATACCTCAGCCTGGGCGTCGGATTTGAGAATCCAGTATTGGAGAGGAGGGTGCCTTCTTTCCTCCCATTGGCTGAATTGTTTGAGTGGAGCTAACCAGCAACCTGGGCCTAGGGATGAAGACGCTGAAAAGAAACCTTGAGAGACGCACTTGGTAACGTACTTCCGGCGCGCTAAGTGAGGAAAATGGCTGCATCCCAGCAGCAGGTTTCTGCGGCTTCCTCCGCTGCTGGTGTTTCGGGTCCAGGTTCTGCTGGTGGCCCGGGTACCCAGCAGCAACCGCAAGCACCGACACAACTGGCGGGGTCTGCCCAGAGCGGGCTTTTGCAACAACAGCAACAGGACTTCGATCCTGTGCAGCGCTATAAAATGCTCATCCCACAGCTGAAGGAAAGTCTTCAGGTGATTCGCCGGGACCTTCTGGAAACTAGCGGGGTTTGGCTGACCCAAAGGGGACAGACGGAAGGGATCCTTCGGCAGGGAGGGAGCAAAAGGAGCGTTAGGCAGGAAAACGGAGTTAGACTTGGTCTTCGTGGGAGCAGTGCGATGTTGAGTCTGGGATTGGCCGGAACTCGACTGGGAGGGAGTTTAAAAGAGAAACCGGGTTCTGGTCGTTAAAGCCTGAGGAAAGGACGGCTCGTACAGAGAGATTCTGCTTGTGAGTGGTAGGTGAGAGAGGACTCTTAAGGTATGCCTGGAGGTCACTGGCGAAAACCCCAGGTGAGAGCGGGCCGCTAGAAAAATACAGGTGGTTATTGCTGTAGAGGAATGGAAGCGGGGGTTACTCTGGAACTACAGGAGGAGAGGTGTCAAATGAAGAGGAAGCCTGAAATTTATTGGATCTTAAGCAAGAACGTAGACTACCAAAAGTGTCCCCTTCTGTTTCTCCATCTCCCGCATCTTTTTATTTTTTTTTTTAACCAGACTTTGATGAAGGTTGCAGCCCAGAACTTGATTCAGAACACTAACATTGACAACGGACAGTGAGTGTAGTCCCGTTTCCCAGCATGTCCTCTTATGTCCACACTATTATTAGAAATGCATTCCCCAAACCCCGGCCACCCATACTCCTTTCCTCTTGTTTTCAGTCCGGGTTCCCTAGCTCCCAGCCTTGCTCTTTCTGTCTCTTCTACATCGACCACTCCCCTAGTCCTCGCTTCAGGACTCCCGGGTCTTAACCTGGTTTCCTAGTCACTGATGTACCAGAGATTGGAAATCCATTCCTCAGTCTCGTTCTCCTGGTTTATAGAAAGAGCAGTGATGGACCCATACAGCGCTTCGACAAGTGTCTGGAGGAATTCTACGCACTCTGTGACCAGCTGGAGCTCTGTCTGGTAAGGGGCCTCCTAGACACTGGGTGACCACAACCCTGATTCAGTCCCTGAGTCTTCAGGCATCCTCATACAGTCAATCAACACACAGACACTGAGCACCTCCTGCGGGTTAGACTTGTTTCAACTGATATTGGAGATAACAGTGTTGCCCTGATCTTTGCTGTCACAGAGCTTCCAGTTCAGTGGGATGACATACATTGCCAAACAATGATGGCTGAGAGTGCTAAGAGCTGTGATGGGAGAAGCCCAGGCCTCAGAGGTCAGGACTCAGATGGGGGTGGGGGCACAGTTAGAGAAGTCAGGATTAAAATGAGGAAAACTCAAGGAGCTGTGGAAAAGAGAAGGCATCTGACCCTACCTAGGGCGGTGCTTGGGAGAGATTGGCTCAGGGAAGGCTGTTGGTAAAGAGCACTTTGGAGCCGAAGCAGGAACAAAAATGGAAGAGGGAGAGGAGTGCAAGTGGTTAAAAGTACAGCATCTGAAATCAGATGGACCACCAGCCTCTGCCTTTGAGCTGTTTCTGTTGTGTCATCATTGTCATTATTATTTTGAAAGAGGTTTTGAAGGAAAACTTGGAGTCTGAGATCCTGGTAGTGGTAGAAAGGTATTCCAACCCAAAGGAACAGCTTCTGCTTTAAGTTCCCTTTAGGAATGTTATGAAATACAGTCTGCCTGAGGTGTACTTGGCATTGGGGCTTGTTGAATTTTTTTTTAAGTGCTAGAGGCAAAATTTATTAGAGCAAAATCAAAGGAAGGGCTGAGGATAGAAGAGGCAAGATCACAGAAGTGAGAGTAAGCCTTGACTGGGCTGCCTAAACCCAGGAAGGAAAGTTATGGAGGCAAAAAGAGACTCTTTAAAGCCTACTGCTACCCTGGTTGCAAGTCTCAGGAGGACCCTTAGAGTTTAGGAGAAAAGAAAACAAAGTATGGCCTGAAGGAAGGAAGGGGGGTGGGGTGTTGCTACAAGGTTGCTGAATTTCTTATATAGCCCGGAGAGGGCTGGGAAGCCATCCAGGGTTTCAAGCAGGGAAGAACATGGACCCATTGCTTTTGTAAGAATTGTCCTCTGGCTTCCAAGTGAGGGATGGGTTAAAGTGGCCAAGAGTAGAGGCTGGGAGTTCAAGGAGACAGCTGTGGCAGGATTCAATGGGCAAGGCTCCACCAAGGTAGGGCCCTGAGGAAATGGGAAAAGGCACGTAGGAGAGACCATGGAACTGACAGGTTGCTGGAGGAGGGGCCTCCAGGATGAGGCCCAGGGCTCTAGTCAGAATGATAGGGCCATCCCATAGACAGGGACCCGGGAAGGGGAGCGGTTTAGCAAGGGGAGTGTGAGAGCTCTGAAATTTCAGGGGAGGCTGGAGACACATGTACTGTCATCAGTGCGGAGGTGGGCACTGAGTGGTCTGTTGGGATGAGACAACCCCAAGAAGGCATGAGAATGAGAGGAGGAGATGGGCCATGGGAACTGCCATATTTAAGGCTTGGGGAGATTTAAGTACGTAGAAGGAGTCCAGAGGCCAGGCAGGCTCCCCCAGTCTGGCTCTTGGGTCAGGGTGTGGAGTACCCGGAGTGAGGCTGATGCTGCACCTTGCCTGCCTGTCCACAGCGCCTGGCACATGAGTGCCTATCACAGAGTTGCGACAGTGCCAAGCACTCTCCCACGCTGGTGCCCACAGCCACCAAGCCAGATGCAGTACAGCCTGACAGTCTGCCCTACCCTCAATACCTGGCTGTCATCAAAGCCCAGATTGCCTGTGCCAAGGATATTCATACTGCTCTGCTGGACTGTGCCAACAAGGTCACTGGGAAGACTCCTGCACCACCAACAGGCCCTGGGGGTGCCCTGTGAGATGGTAGGGCTGGGAGTGGGGCAGGCTGTGGGGGAGAGGGACGGGGAGGGAATAAAGAGTGATCTCAAAGCAGCTTTGTCTCTGACTTTTCTTCCCGCCTGAGCTTTTGGGTGGCCACCAGCAGGGGGCAGCAGAGGCCGGCAGGGAGTGCACTGGGAAGTGGGGGGCAGGGAGCAACTCTGTAGTCTGCCTGCTGCCTTCCCTAGGGAGGGTGGACTTTGGACTGTGCCTGTGGAGGACCTCTTTCTGGGGCACTTCCACTACCTGCCCTGGGTGTGAATCCCTAACTGGGCTCCTCTACCTCTATCCTTCCCTGATTCTGTCCCAGTATGATCATGGTTTCTGTGTCTGCTCCTTTTCTAGCTGTTCCCTTGTGTGTCTCTACTACACGTCTATTGTCTCTCTCATTCACCCTCTTTTTGTCCATGTGTCTCTCTGCCTCTGTGGTCCTATGTCTCCCTGTCTCTCACCTTCTCTCAGTCTCCTTTGCTGTCTTCTGCCCCCAGCTCCTCACTGGGACTCTGTGTCTATGAAAGAGAACAGATTCTGGGAGCCAAAACCCCTGGGATACCTAAGGCTAGGGACAGGGAGCTTCTTTTCCAGGGGCTACAGCCTGGCTCAGAGATCCCAGGCACCTCCCATGTCAGCCCAGCCCCCAGTATCCTTGGTCCAGGAAAGGGGAAGTAAAGGGGTCTAAGCCCTGACCTCAGCATGCCCAGTTGGGGAGCAATTCAGGCCCCCACCCATACCCAGGGCCTGCGTCAGCAGCACTTAAACTGGGGGTATTGTGCAATCCGTGGTGAAGCCTGGCCCAGCTAGATGCCTGGGTCCCTATATTTTTAGCCCCAAAAGAGAAGTGAAAAGGCTCCAGAAAGGGTGAATCATCAGCCTGGGGAAGAACCCAGGCGCCTGGGCCCCAGCTCCGGGAAGCAGACCTTGGGGAGGGGGCTTCAGGGAGGGAGTGCCCCACTAAGCTCTGCACATCTCTGAGAGTTGAGTTTTAGGGAGCTCAGCCATGGCCTTCAGGCCTGGGCAAGTGCAGGGTGGAGCTACCTGCCCAGGCCCAGCTGGTGGGTGTGAAAGGCTCAAGTGACTCAACCTGGTCAGGGGACTGCCCCACCCAATACCTTATGTGCCCTGATTCCCAAGTCACCACCCAGAGGCCTCCTATGCTGGACCCCACATCTGCAAGGAAATCCCAGGACCATGGAGACCCATGATTCACCCAAAGCCCAAGTCCTCACACTGGAGTCCTGGGAAATGGCCAGCCATGTGGGTGTGAGTGGTGTGTATCAGACAAATAGGACAGGCCCTCTGGAAAGGCAGCAGACCTCTGGGTCACTAGCTGAAGCTGCTGTTCACAGGTAGAATTTCTTCCTCAGGGAAGCACATCTCTGCCCATATACTTGACTGAATCAGCTCCCTCACCTGACTCCAGATCATCTAGGGTAGTCTGCTTTACTTAAAGTGAATTGATTAGGATTTAATCACATCTACAAAATACCTTCAATAGCATCATCTAGATTAGTGTATGAATAACTGGGGACTGGAGCCTAGCCAAGTTGACATGTAAAACTGACCATGGTAATCTAGCCCATGTCAGTTTGGCACCCATATACATCTCTATATTAAATACAAGAACAAAATCATATTCCCACCTAATATGATGCAGTTATCTATGTGCAACCAAAAATGCACTTTCCCCACCAGCTTCCAGATGTGGAGTCCATGGCAGGTACTAGTGGAGATGTGTCAGACCATAGGCACACACACTCAAAAGACTGACATACAGCTGGCCCTATAAGGTAAACACAAGAAACTGTTATTAAGAAAATCATAAGGAAGAAAAAATACCTAGAATATATATTGAAAAAAATCCACATATAAGTGGATCTGCACAATAAAAGGGTCAATAGTATATCAAATAGAACTTCTGAGAAGAAAAATAGAGCAGAAAAGTGAAGATAACCCCAGTCAGGTGGATTGGAGCATCATCCTATACACCAAAAGGTTACAAGGTTCAATTCCCAGTCAGAGCACATACCTAGGTTGCTGATCAATGTTTCTCACATTGATGTTTCACTCTCCCTCCCTCAAAAAAAATTTTTTTAATTAAGATTTTTAATAGAAAAAAAGGTGCTTAGGAATAAATGGAGCACAAATACAAGAAACAAAGTTTGAAAACTTGGGTTGGGTAGTGGTTCATGGGTATTTGTTATTATGATTTGTAAATAGATGTTACATGTTATTTATTTGTTAAATAGATAGCAAGATTTCTTTGTAATTTTTAAATCCTTGGCAGGATATGAAGGCCTCACTGAGAAGACTTACTTGAAGTGGAGTAAGTCATGTGGACTTTGGGGGCAAGAGTGTTCTAGGGAGAAGGAATGGCAAGTGCAAAGGCCCTGAGGCAGGAACGTGATGGTGTATTTATAGAACAATGTGGAGGCCTGGACACAGTGAAGGGGCTGGGATAGAAGTCAAGGCACGTTATGGAGGACCATGGTTTAGATCTTTACTAGATCATTCCATCCAGAGGGAGAGATTGTACAGCCCGGCACACAACCACACACTTCAGGGAAAGTTGTACAGGCGATGCACAACAACATGGCAAAACATCAGGGAACACAGAGATTTACGTCACCCCACCCAGAAGAGAATAGCATAACCTACCATCCTATGATCAGTGTCCCCAGGGTCTCAGCATAAGCCCAACAGACTAAAGGGACAATTCAACCATGCGAATATAAACAGCCCTCTAACCACCACTTAACCTGCTATCTATCTTTCACCCCATCGAAGACTTTGCCCATCACAGCCTGACTCAGCCCTGCCCTCAGCTCAACATTATCAAAATCATCCTTGGCTAGAGAAAGATAAGGTTTCCCAGGTGCCAGTGTGTGTGCCTGTGCGTGTCAGTCTGCCCACAGAGGCCTCCAGGAACAGCGACATAAGGCGGGATGTGCGCCAGCTGCCCTCCCCATCATTTGGGCTTTAGACGTCAGGAACCAAAGTTCACCAGTTTCACTATCTTGTGACTGGGTCACAGAGGAACTGCATCCAGACAGTGGCCTTGCATGTTCTCAGCAACAGCCCCCAAATAAGGACACAACACTATTCACCACAAACACTGAACTGCAGGGGCCTTGCACACAGCCACAGCCGCCTATAATCTCACAGATACTTACACACTCTACTTTGAGGTGTGTGTGCACAGATTATCGCCCAAGAGTGTAGTCATACCTTCACTAGTTTCCCTCGAGCGACACACAGTCATTCCAGATCCCACAGTGGTTCAGAGCTACACACAAGCGTGCATGTGGGTATGTAAGTCACACATTCTCGTGAATGTCACCTCGAAGACAGGGTTGAATACATAATCCCACACCCACCCCAAGATGGTTAAACACGGTATAGTCACGCGGTTTAACATTTATTCACTGGTATGTCAAGTGGGATTGGAAGATACAGGTCTCACCCAGTCATGCCAGGGCACACACCTTCACACAGCGTCACACACACACATACACACAACCAGTGGCCCCACGCAGTTCCCCAACGCCCACTCCACCCGCTCATGCCCAGTCAATCCCGCCAGACACACACACCCGGCCCGGGCACACGTGCCGTGAATACACGGCCCTGCTCGCCCGCGCACCCGCTCCGGCTCTCACACCCCCGCGTTTCCCGTCCCCGCTTGTTTTTCTGGAAACTCTTCTCTCCGTTCCCCTCCCCCTAGGCCGGAAGTGCTCGCTGTATTTTTAGCCTCTTTGGTTTCCGCCCCTTTCCCCCTCCTCCCGCCCGCCCAGGACCTACCCCCCCTCGCCCCGCGGGGTACCCCGGCCATCCCCTTCTCCACCGTCATTCCAGAGGGGATTCCCGGCCGCCGCTGGGGCCACGGATTTTCCCGCTGGCTACGTGGGGAGTGGGGAGGAGCCCTGCCCTCAACTTCCTCCTGGGCTGGGACGTTCTGAGGCCAGGACAAGATTGGAGGAGGGGATGGGAGCCGGGCTGCTAAATCGGAGGGAAGAGGGGCGGAGGGTTCGGACTCTAGGGTCTGACGAAGGAGGAGGTTGGGGGCCCCCTCTCTTAGGTCTGAGCGTGGAGATGGCTGGGAGACCTGGGCCCCTAGAACTGAGCAAGGAGGGGCCGAGGCCCGGGCTTCTGGTCCCACCTGTGTTTCGGTGGGTGGGTGGTCCTGCCCCCCCCCCCCCGCCGCCTCCAGCCTCTTTCAAAGTCGCCCTATCCCTAGCGTCTAGGTTCTCAGGCTGATGACTCAGCACATGGAAGAGAGGAGGGGGTCGGCCTGACTCAGGGATGGGAAATGCTCCCTATCTCCAGGGAATCGAAACTGGAATCCCTCCTCCAGGATCATGGCCAAAGCCAAGACGGCTCCGGGGACCCCAGGGTGCCCCCCACCTCCCGCTTTCCCGCCGCCTTCGTCCCACTAGCAGCACAGGAATTTGGAGCCTAGCCGGAGGCGGGTGCCAGACACCTCCCCTTTCACCCTTTTCCCCGTTGTCCTCGAGCCTCTGTTTATAGGAGACAGAAGCCCTAGTTACATGAGAGGAACCTGGGCGTCCGGGCTGAGCCTCCTCGTCACGGCTTCCAGGAAGCCCCCTTCCCCCGCCCCTTACAAGTGAGTCACGGGCAAGCAAGGAGGCTGCAACCGTGCCAGAGCTGCCCGCAGCCGCCCAGCTCACGGGACTGGCCGGGAAGGCCCCTCGGCCCCAGAAGGCGCCGCACCAGGGATTTCCCTGAGCTCTGTACGACGAGGTGGGTCCGCATGCCTGGCCCAATCTCCCCACCTCAATACAAGCCCGCAGTCACAGCCTGCAAGAATGAACTTTGCACCATTATAACTGCACTCTGTGGCAATATCTGCCCCCATATTTTCACTCAGATCAGCCAGCTCACCAAGACCCCCTTAAGAAACGAATTTTCTTCTCGGATCTTAAAGGTCTCACGCAAGGCAACCCTTTGACTAACTAACTTGCGAATGTAAAGAGTGATCCCAGCAAGTTTAAAATTCCCTCAAGGCATACCCGCTTTATGAGACCCGTCCGACCGATCAGTTGAGGATAACACATTTCTCAAAACAGCTTTTAATCAAGGCAACCCGACACCACAATAAAACATCCCCCTTCCCAATCTTGAGTTTTCTCAGAAGGCAAACTCAACGTGATTTAACACCCTTGGTATTAGGCTGCTGCCATTTACTAAACAACTGGGAGAGTAACTTGGCCTCTATTCCTGGGTTTCCTCTTGCGTAAAATGAGCACAATAACCCTCCTTGAGTTAACGTATGTAAAGCACTTTCATACGATGGCCTAACCCAGATTAAGCCATCAGAAATGCCACTATCTGCGTGAAGGTGAGAGGCTACAGCTGCTCTGAAATGGGCAAAGGAGGCCCCTTTCCAGTCTTGTCAAGTATCAAGGACCCCACCCTTGCGAGTGGGGGTGGGGAAGGTCAAGGTCTCTGGATCTGGGCTGTTTGAGAGTGAGACCAAGACAGGCGTGCAGGTCTCACAAGAGAATTCTCTGCCAGGCCTGTTGGTCTCCTGTTTTGCTCCTGTTGATTTCTGTCTTGAGGGTGTTTGTTTCTCCCTTTTTTTGTTTATGTAACCTTCTCTCTAGCTTCTCGCTCTGAATTTGTTTCTGGGACTGTATCTTCACCTATCTTTCCCTCTCTTCGTATGCCACTACCTGCGTGTGTCTAGCCACCCTCCTGTTCTGTGTGTTTTTCTCTGCGTCTCTCCATTTCTAGGTCTCTTGCTCTTTCCGCGTCCCAGTTCCCTTCCCGGAGCCTCAGTCTTCAGCCTTGAAAGCTGGGCTGATACCCCCACCCCACGCACTCCTCGCCGGGTCGCGGCCGCCCGTGGGCACAGCTCTGGCGCATCCGGGCCGGGGGCCGAGCGGAAGAGGACCAGTCCCAGGCCTGGCAGGCTGCTTGGGGGGCGCGCGTCCGGGAAGCATCCCTCCAGGCCCCGCCCACCCGGGGCCCGCCCCTCCTGGTCCCCGCCCCATTGGTCTATAAAACCACCGGCTCCTCCAGCCAGACGCAGCTAGTCCTCTGCGTTCCCACTTTTCCTCTGGTTCTCAGCAAATCGGCTCTCCGCGCCGCCATGGATCTCACTGCCATCTACGAGGTGAGTCCCCGCAGACCTGTACCCTGGGGTCTTCCATGCCTGGCTGACTCCATTCTCAAACTAGGGCTCTCTGGCGCCGCAAACTCCGGCCCGGGACCCACGGCTCCCTACTCAAACTGGAGCTACTTAGCGCTGCTCGCTCCGGCCCGGGAACCTGTCTCCCTTCTCAGACCAGTGTTACTCCCTGGAGGTGAAAAATGGACCCCGCGACTTTTGGGTATCAGCCCAAATATGGATAGAGTGGCCCTTAGAGATGGAAAGCTGGAGGAGTTTTTTCAGACTAGGGCTATCTGGAGGCGGAAATGGCCCCACACCTGGCTTCTCCCCAGTAGTTGCTGAGGGTGCGGTTTTGCGCGGAGGTGGTTCTGGGGCTTTGGGGTGAGGGGAAGGCAATTCTGTCTTCACTTCCTGACCCAAAAGAAGATTCTAGTTGGACTCAAAAACCGAAGAGATCGGACTTATAGGTTAACTTTGCCGATCCTCCAGTTGTGAAACTGGAGAACGCGATGCTCAGGGTCAGATCCCGAGAGGCCCAGAGGCTCAAAATTGGTGGAAGGTGGTGTACCCCGAGTTGGGGAGCCGGGATTCCTAGGTTCCTCGAGGTGGGCATCATCCCGAAAAAACTCAAGAGTTTCCAATTCCGGATCCCTGCGATCCAGAACCCTTGGGTTTCTGCCGGCGGGTGGAGCTCAGACCATGAGCCCACAAACCGGATTGGCAAGCTCTTAGGTGCCCTGCAGCTGGGAAGGGGCGTCACCCAGCATTTTCCGTGTCTTAACCAGTCCCCGTTCCCACAGAGCCTCCTGTCGCTGAGCCCCGACCTGCCATCTGACCATGGAGATACTGAGTCCAGTCCTGGCTGGGCCTCCTCAGGACTCTGGAGCCTCAGTTCATCAGACTCCAGCCCAGCTGGGGTTGCTACCCGCCTGCCCAGCCGTTCCACCAGCCTAGTGGAGGGTCGAAGCTGTGGTTGGGTGCCTCCACCCCCAGGCTTCGCACCCCTGGTTCCCCGCCCAGGTACTGAGCTGTCGCCCTCTCCTAGTGCAACCCCCACCACTTCATCCCGATACAAGACTGAGCTCTGTCGGACTTTCTCAGAGAGCGGGCGCTGTCGCTATGGGGCTAAGTGCCAGTTTGCCCATGGCCTGGGCGAGCTGCGCCAGGCCAGTCGCCACCCCAAGTACAAGACGGAGCTCTGCCACAAGTTCTATCTCCAGGGCCGCTGCCCCTACGGTTCACGCTGCCACTTCATCCACAACCCAAATGAGGACCAGGCCGCTCCTGGCCACCCTCATATGCTGCGCCAGAGCATCAGTTTCTCAGGCCTGCCCTCCGGTCGCCGATCCTCACCACCACCAGCAGGCCTGGCAGGCCCTTCTCTGTCTTCATGCTCCTTCTCGCCCTCCAGCTCCCCACCACCACCACCACCTGGGGACCTTCCACTTTCACCCTCTGCCTTCTCTGCTGCGCCTGGGACACCTGTGGCCCGAAGGGACCCCACACCAGCCTGTTGCCCTTCCTGCCGAAGGGCCACCCCCAGCAGCGTCTGGGGACCTGTGGGTGGCCTGGCTCGGAGCCCCTCTGCACACTCCCTGGGATCTGATCCCGATGAATATGCCAGCAGCGGCAGCAGCCTGGGAGGCTCCGACTCACCCGTCTTTGAGGCGGGGGTTTTTGGGCCACCCCAGCCACCTACAGCCCCTCGGCGACTCCCCATCTTCAATCGCATCTCGGTGTCCGAGTGACAAGTGCCTGCCCAGTACAGATCAGCTGGATCTCAAGGGGGCCATTCTCTCTTGTGCTGTGGGCTCCACAGGAGCCCTGGGGCTGTGGGGAACTGAAGGGCTCTTAATCAAGTAGCCCCACTGCCTTCCAAAATGCATTAATCCACTCCCCCGACCCCGTGCTGGAGCAGGTCCCCAGTGTGCAAGTTCGGGTGTTCATGGTGATAGAGGAAGGAGTGTATTCTGGAGTCTCTCTTTTAAAAGATGTAGCAAATTTGAGGGTGGCAGTATGCCTAAATAAACCCTCTCCACTCCACCTCTCCCCTTCCCAATGCTGTGAATAATAATCCCCTACTGCCCCCTCCCCATTTTTTGTAGACCCCTGAGGTTCTGGTGACTGGAGTCTCCCCTTAAGGGTCAATCCTGGTGCTCAAATTACCCTCGAAAAGCAAGTAGCCAAAGTCTTTGCCACCCCCTCCCCCAGCCATTGGGCTCTTTATTTATGACGACCTTATTTATTCTAATAGATTTTATAGTATTTATATATATTGGGTCGTCTGCTTCCCTTGTATTGTTCTTCCTCTTTTTTGTAATATTGGAAACGATGGAATAATTATTATAAGTATGCTATAATATATTAATATATATTATTAAAATTTATTTTTGTTTTTGGAATTTTTAAATAAAAGGCATCTGTGTGTAAACTCGAATCCTGGCTTTTCTGCGATCTAGAGGCAGTGAGGAGTAGGGAGGATGGTGTGGCCCTTTTTTGAAGCGGGGATAGTTGATCTGTAGCTACTCCAAACCTTTCAGAGCAGAGCAGCCTGGGGCGCTTACCTGGCAGGAAGTGATGTCACCGGGCCCCGGCGTTCACCTGAGGGCGGGGCCAGGTGAGGTCACCCGGTAGGAACCGGGAGAGGCAGACGCTCCTGTCTTCTCGGGCTCTTTGACCCGTGTCGGCGGGGCGCAGGCACGAACGGGTTGTTTCCGTCCCCGCGGGCAGAATGGGGAGGGTGGGGCGGTGCAGGGAGGACGGAATGTGCTGGGGCGCTGGCCCAGGCCGGGCGGGGGCGCGTCAGCCCGGATGTCCTGGGGGCCCACCACCCGGTCTTCCGGGACCTGAGGGGCTGTGGGGTTCAGGCTCTTGCAGTCTTGGGAGAGGCAGCTTTAAAGTCTCAGGATTCTGGCATCACAACTGTGTATGAAAAGGGGGCACATCCTAACCTTGACAAGCTCGGGGGAGGCCTGCATGGCAAGCCTGATAAAACTCAGAAACCTAAAAGTAACCCCATAGGATAGTCTTAAAACTTTGTAGCTAAAAGTGAGTCATGGTAGGTATGTTTCTTGACTAAAGTCAATCTTTGCCTTGACTGAGCCTGTCTATTGTCTTTTTGCATCTACAACGTGAGAGTAATCCCCTTTTTCCAGACGTCCTCAGGTCACGGTATCCCACCAGAACGAGACCACAAAACACCTCATTGTTACCTTATTCTCCCACATACCATCTTTATGTGCTGTAAATATTAACTGTCTTGTACCCACCAATGTAAAAGAAGTATCTGTCTCTTCATTTTACTTTTTATCCAATCTCAAGACATTTCCCGGCTTTGCTTTCTCCTGCCTCCCAATGGATTTCTTGTAACCCATTTTACATCTCCTCCTTTGACTGTACTGCATAAAATAAGGTACAAATCTGCCATTCTCTGGAGCATTTTCTCAATCGGTTGAGATTTTGCTTCCTGTCAATTGTCAGTTTGGCGCAAGTAAACGTAAGAATTCTCACAGGTTTAGACGTTTCTTAGGTGGACACAACATTTTGGAATCTCAGTGTTAGTCTCCCTGACACTGAATTCTAAGCGCTGGTATCTCAATGCGTTACATGAACGGCGGAGTTGTAGCTTCCGCCTTTCCGGGACCCTAGACCTTCGGAAAGACTCCCTCTCGACCAGTCGGGAGTTGATAAGTCAAGGCTTGCGGGATCTTAGCCTTTCGCCGGCGAAGCGGGAGGCCCGGGTGTGTGGGTCACAAGCTCGTGGGGGCGGGGCCCGGACAGCTCCGTCCTCGGACCAAAGAAGGAAAGATGAGGCCAGCCCCACCCTGGGGCGGGGAGCCCGGAAGCCGCTTCGCGTCAGTGCCCTCGCCCCGCCCCCTTCCACCCGAGCCTCCTCCCTCTCGATCCCTCTTCCTTCTTTACCAACCTTTTTCCTCTCCCCTTCCCCCACTTCCCTCTGTTCTCTTCCTACCCCTCACCCCTCCTCTCCTCGCTCTCAGTTCCACCTTTTTACCCGCCTGCTCCATCCCTCCCTCCCCTCGCGTCTTCCCTCAGCCTCTCCAATCCTCCCCTCTCCCTCTACTTCTCTCCTCTTCCCCTTTCAATATCTTTTCCTTTCAGCCCGTAGCCCCTTGTCCCTTACTTCGTTTTTTCTTTCCTTCCAGTTCCCCTCCTCCTCTCCCTTTCTCCTGCCTCCCTGCCCTCGCTCTCCGTTCTTTCCTGGGTTCCACCTTCCCACCCCGCCCTTCTGCTCCCTCAGTCCTCCTCCATCCCATTACCCGGGGCCAGCTTTCTCCCTCTCCTCTTCCCCGCCTGCCTCGGTGCCCTCTCAACCCCTCCTTTGCCCTCTCCCCTTGCCCATGGGCAGGCCTTCTGATTTTCTCTTCCTGGAAACTGCCCCTATTGTGGGAAAGGGCTCTGGCCCCCTATACATAGGAAAAGAAGGTGGAATGATAGAAACGCAGAGACCTAAAGACATTGGGGAGGCAGAGAGAAAGAGCAAACCTTGCAGAGACATTTGCAGACACTGAAAGAACCAGAAACAGATATCTCTGGTCCTTCCTTTACCAAGAACGGATGTTCTGCCCCTTCTCAAAAAAAAAAAAAAAATTAAAAAAAAAAAAGGCACCTACCAGCAGCTGTCAATGCCAAACACCTGGGAGTCCCCTTGGCTCCGCTGTCAAACCCACACCCCAGTCTAACAGCAGTCCTCTTTGGTTCACTTCCTCCTCTGGCCTTTACCCTGGTTCTATCTCCATCAATTTCTGTGTGAACGTCTACCCTCAGTCTCTCACTGCCACACTAGACAACCAAAGGGACCCTGTCATGAAACCTGAGTCAGACGACATAAAAGCCAAAGTCCTAAATTCTTACCAGCTTACATGGACAGACTCTCTCTTTGGTCAATCTTGCTCTAGCCACACTGTCTTGCTAGCTGCTCCACCAATAAATATATCTGACATCCTTCAGCCCCAGGGCCTTTGTGCCGGCTGTGCCCTCTGCCTGGAATACTCCCCCAGGTATCCCAATCACTCACTCCCCTCTTTCAATTCTCTGCTCAAATGTTTCCTCAGTGCGAAGTCCCTGACTACTCTTATTGCAACCCATACCCCACCTCCAGTTCCACTACCCTCCTTATCTTGCTCTACTTTTTCAATGACACTTATCACCACCTAACATACAAAATATACTAGAAAGTTAAATCCTCAGAGAGAGGGACTTTGTCTTGTTCACTGCAATAGTATCCCTTGATACCTAAACCAAAAACAGCAACTGGTCACATAGTGGATGTTCAGTATTTGTTGAAAAAAAATCGATTCAGATATGCGGAGGGAGAGTTAAAACTCCAAGACACACGAGAAGAAAAAAAAAGGTAACTATGTGAGATGACTGGTGTTGACAAAACTTATTGTGAAAATTATTTCACATAAACCATTATTTGTACACCTTGGACTACTACCGTACAGTATTATATTGCAATTATACCTCAGTGAAACTGGAAAAAATTAAAGACAGAGAAGGACGCAGTGCCATAAATATGGTTTGCGGAGAACCCACAGCCTGGTACAGATGCACAAGTCTTAAACTGAGATTTGCAGGTCCAATGAAATGTGCAGGCATTTAAGAAGCGATACCACCCTCTGGCGGCCAGGATAAAAATGGCTGCTCCCCACGATACAGAAGACTTCATAACCGACGGTCGTCAGTCCCTGGAGTCGTCCCAGCCCGAAAATCAAAATGTTCATTCCTTGAAGTGGTGCATATTTTTTGGTTGATTCGTAAAATGTTTTAAGTTTTATAAAAGCTGGTGAGGGAAAATTAAAACTGCTCCAGGTGAGGATCGAACTCACAACCTCGGCATCGCTTCGCTACGCACTGTCGTATAAGTACCGCGCGCTAACCGATTGCGCCACTGGAGCTCCGGCCGCACCCTCTTGTCGTGGGGTCCTTCAGTTGTTCTTGGCCACGTGACCTCCCTGGACAGTTCTGTTTTATATTGTATATGCAAATAGAAGTATTTTGGTTGGACAATAGGAAAAAATGCGTGACCACTTCCGGATTCTCACGCCTCGAAGGCCTTTGCTGAAAAAGGGAAAACGTCCGCGAGCCCCTTGGAATGTGGGAGTGAAGCCTGCCTGGGACTCGCCTTCTCATGAATATTCAGATCACAAAGAGGAAGGTTTTAACCCTTCCATGGCTGGCCGGCCGGAAGGCGGCTCCTCCCCCACCTCGGGCGGGAACAGGATGTGAGCCCAGGCGGCTAGGGGGAGGGGGAAGCCCCAGTCAACCGCCCCCAGTCTCACAGCTGAGACCAGACTCTCCCGCCGCAGAAGTGGCTCTGACACTGCCGCTGCTTTAGCCCCGTGCCACCCATCCTGCAGAGTTACGGGCTCCGGCTTCCCGAGTCTGCACCGCGCCTTGAGAGACCCCGAAGCACAGGCTTCCGCGTGCAGGCTAGAAGACCCCAGATATCCAGGGGCCCTGCGCCTTCTCCTGGAGGAGCCGGGAGTCCGGGACATTAAGCCCTCGCGACCCTGGAGGGCGACTCCTTGCACCCCGGTTTGAAGAATTTAGGATCTCAGACCGGAGACACAGTTCAGGGGTTCCCAGGAGTAACTCGTGATATGGACGTCTAGCGCCCCAACCAGTTTGTTTTGGGCAGAAGCGCCCACCACTTCAAAGGGACCCAGGAATTTGGGACTCCCCTGCATTCCCGCCTGGAGGTGGTTTAATTCCTGCTCCTAAGTTAGGAAAACTCAGGAATCCGGGCCGCCCACGACCATATCTAGAAGTCTCAGGATTTGGGCCCCCAGCATCCTTATCTGAGACTGAAGAGTCAGGCTTCCAGCATTCTGCATTTACAGAACCAAGAAATTCGGACCGCTGCACCCCATTTTCCAAGAGACTTCGTATTCTGGGGTCCGAGAGCCCCAAGTTTTCGCCCCTGACTTGCAGAGACCTAGGGACCCAGGAGTCGGCTCTGCGCCTGCCCGGGGACCATGCTAAGTGTCGAATAGTAGCTGGACTGCCTCAGTTCGGGCTGGAGACTCCCGGGGAGGTGAGGAGGGAGGCGAGAGGCCCCGATCGGCTGGGGGAGGGGGGCGGCGCTGCTGCCGCTGAACAATGAGGGGGCGTGCCGGTGGGGGCGAGCGGAGGCGCCGGCGGGAGTTCGGGGCCCGCGGAGTGTAGGAAGGCGATAGGGAGCGAGAGCCGGTCGCGGAGGGACTGGCCGGAGGGGAAATCGAGGGCTCAGGGCCAGCGCCCCGTCTCACAACTCTCGGTGGGGGAGGGAGCCGTCTGCAGGACCCTGGCATCCGGTCCGCCAGCCTCCTCCGCCCTCCCCTGGGACCCCGCGGCCTCCCGCCCACGGCTTTTCCCAGCCCTGCCCCAACCCTCGGCTTCAGCCGGAGCCCAGCCGTTCCCAGGATCCCTGAGCCTCCGGCCCCAGACCGACCAGACTCCTAGCTTCAGCGACTCTGTTAATTTCTCCACTCTTCTTTGTCTCAACCTTTTCATCCTTTTTTTGATGTTATCTTTTCTTGTCCCCCTCCTTCTATCACTTTGACTCAGCCTACCCCATGAATTACTATTCTTAGGGGCCCTGTCTGGATTTAGACCACACCCCTAATTCTCAGCCCCCAATCTGTGAGCGTTGGCGGCAGGGAGGCCTACGTGGTCCTAATATCTGAAAAGGGGGTCTTTCTGCAGAAGCCGTTGAGCCACTCAGCCATGCCAGAGGGAGCCCGTGGACTGAGCCTGTCCAAACCCAGCCCTCGCCTTGGTCCCCGCCTCAGAGGTGAAGTGTGTGACTGCACAACTGTGTGTGAGGCTCAGAGAGGTGAGCATGCAAGGGAGGGGCGGGGCCTGCTGGACATTCATTCCTTTATTCAGGACACTGTGCAGCCCCCTCTGGCAACACAGGGTGACCAAGCCAGTACCAGCTCTGCCTGTACAGAGCTCCAAGTCTGGTGGGGGAGATGGGCCCATTCCTAGACAGTGACAGTCCAGGGGGATGTCTCAGAGCAGAGTGGTCACAGTTGGGATTGAGAAAGCCCAGGGGGCTCTGGGAGCCTGCTCTGGGAGGTCAGGGGAGGCTTTCTGGAGGAGGGAACATCTAAACTGAGAATAGAGCCCTGACCCATGTGGCTCAGTTTGTTAGAGCCTGGTCTGGTAACTGACGTTCAATCCCTGGACTGGGTGGGTACAATACTGGGTTCAGGCGCTTACCAGAGGCCACCAATCAATGTTTCTCTCTCCCTTCTTCTGTCTTAAAAAAAAAAAAAAAATAAAATAAAATATTTTTTCTCAGATGAGAATTAGAATAAGAAATTTAAAAAAATACATATGAATAACTGAGAATAGAAAGAGAAGGAATGAGTTGGGAAAGGCGGGGAAGAGTATTCCACAGAAGGACCGGTATATGCAAAGACCCAGAGGTAAGAGGAGACTGCTTATTTAAGTAACTGAAAGAAGCTGAGTGTGATTGGAGTCTGGAGTATAAGAAGTGGCGTGAGAACATACTGGAAAGGTCTCTAATGGCCACTTTGCACAGGCTCTTTGGACTTGAGGAGTTTGGACTTTACCCTGAGGGCGTGAAGGGATTATACCCACAGGAGTGGCAAGATCAGACAGGCAAATTAATAAAGATATCCTAGGCTGACATATGGAGGTGGATTAGAGAAGTAGAGGCCAGAAGCCCAGAGAGGATCCTGATGGGAGAGGACAGGACTGGACCAAGGCAGCACAGTAGGAAGAGGAGAAGGGAGCCTTGGGAAAGATACTGAGTGTGGGTGAGTATGGGGGCTGAAAGCACTCTCTTCATTCAGTTGGGGACATCCCCTGACCTCCTGCTCCACATCCCCAGCAGTTTCTGCAAACCCTGCCATGGCCTCCCCACGAGGTTCTGGGAGCTCCACATCCCTGAGCACAGTGGGCTCTGAGGGGGACCTGGCCCCAGGGCCCACCCCTGCCTGCTCAGCCTCCAGGCCAGAGCCCCTTCCAGGACCCCCCATTCGCCTGCATTTGTCACCTGTGGGAACCCCTGGTTCTGTGAAACCCTCGAGGCTGGAGCGTGTGGCCCGTGAGATCGTGGAGACAGAGCGGGCCTATGTCCGGGACCTCCGCAGCATTGTAGAGGTGAGGCAAGAGGGCACCTGAGCACAGTGGGGACCCAGGCCAACCCCTCTGCCCCCATAACCCCAGTCTTCCCCACAGGACTACCTGGGCCCCCTGCTGGATGGCAGGGTCCTGGGGCTGAGTACGGAGCAAGTTGGCACACTATTTGCAAACATCGAGGACATCTATGAGTTTAGCAGGTCAGGAGTGGGTGGGATGGGCAGGGGTGCTGGCTGATGGGCAGGGGGAGGAGGGCTAGGTCCTAACCCAAAGTTTAGAGCCCCACAGGGCCTGGTCCAGGCTCGTCCATGGGGTGTCCAGACACTAGGCAGGGGTAGTGATAGGGAGGGAGGACCCAGAGTGGTGGAGTGAGGGGACAGACCCTGAGGATCCAGATGAGGTCCAAGTCCAAATAGGAGGACAGGGCCAGGCATTGGAATGGGTCTCACTCAACACTTTGTCAGACTTGGGACCATGATGAATCCAAGGCTGAGGTGGGGCCAGGAGATCATGACAGTGCGAGTATGTGTGGTCTGGGAACCCCTCAGTCCTAGACAAACTAGGATGGATGGTCCCCGGTGAGAAGGACACTGAACTCCAAGAATCAGGACACTTGAGTGTCTTGACAAGATCATGAGATTATTACAGGAGGTCCAAGCGTCATGACAAGATCTCAGGATCACAATAGGATCTTAAGATCCTCATATCTCTGAAGGTTATGACACTGCTCTCCCTGGGCTGTGACATGAGACACCCAGACTCAGGTCAGTTATGACAAAATTTTAGGCTGAGGAATGTGACACAGCCCAAGGAAGTCTGAGCAGGTTGTGATGTTCCGTGTAGGGATCAGAGGACTTCCTCTGGATATGACATCCCCTAGAGAGATCCTGGAGGCCACCAAGCCCCCACCCAGCCTCCTGTAGTCCTCCCCTTGGGGCACTGGGGGCAGGGTGGTCCCTCACCCTTTCCTCTCCCTACAGCGAGCTCCTAGAGGAGCTGGAGGGCAGCAGCAGTGCAGGGGGCATTGCGGAGTGCTTTGTACAGAGGGTGAGTTGGGGGCTGGCACCTGGGTAAGTGGGGAGCAGTACTGTGCAAGGGGAGTCATGGAGAATCTGAGGTCTCCCTGACTCCCCTGTCACCCGCAGAGTGAGGATTTTGACATCTACACATTGTACTGCATGAACTACCCAAGGTGAGGGGCCCCCGGTCGTGCCCACGGGCTGATGTGCCACCCAACCTCCCTCTATCCGACTCATTCAGCTCCAACCCCTGCCAGACCATGACAGTAACTGAACTCCCTAATCTGCCCCAACCCCTGCCAGCCCCTGACCCCTCCCAGCCCTGCCCACCAGAGCTGCCGGCCCCTCTGACTTGTGCTGTGCCCCCAGCTCCCTGGCCCTGCTCCGGGAGCTCTCGCTGTCTCCACCAGCGGCCCTTTGGCTGCAGGAGCGCCAGGCCCAGCTCCACCACTCGCTGCCCCTGCAGAGCTTCCTGCTGAAACCTGTTCAGCGCATCCTCAAGTACCATCTGTTGCTACAGGTTTGCTGTGGCCCTTGAGGGGTTGCTTGCTTGGTGAGGGGCCAGGTCCTGTCCATGGACCACCTGGTGGTACATCTGGTACAAGCTGAGAGAGGCCTGGGGAGGCATTTGGTTCCTACAGACTGGGTTAGTGCTTGGCATAGGGTCTTGCTGGCAATGGGACCTGGCATCAGCTGATTCCGTTTTCTCACTCTTCCTGTTTGTCTCTGTTCTCTCTGGGTCTCCTTTCTCTGCCTCTGCCTTTATATTCCTCTCTGTGTGTCCTGTCATTATTCTTGCTCTGTTTCTGTTCCCTTCCCTGGGGGCCTGGTTGCTGCCTGGCAGGAGCTAGGCAAGCACTGGGCAGAGGGCCCGGGCACTGGGGGCCGCGAGATGGTGGAGGAGGCCATCGTGTCCATGACAGCGGTTGCCTGGTACATCAACGACATGAAGCGCAAGCAGGAGCATGCTGCGCGCCTCCAGGTGACTCCAGGGTGGGCTGGGTGGGAGGAATGGCCATGCGGGCTTCTCAGGGGAGGGGTCGGTACTTCAGAGATACTCTCAGAGAGTGGAATTGAATAGCATGGCCTGGTTGTTAACCCCCCTTGTGTTGGCCTGTGTTTGCTGCACACCTGTGTGTTTCTGTGTCCCGTGCACCTGGCGGGGTCCCTGGCAGGAAGTGCAGCGGCGGCTAGGCGGCTGGACCGGCCCAGAGCTCAGTGCTTTTGGGGAGCTGGTGCTGGAAGGCTCATTCCGAGGTGGTGGAGGGGGCGGTCCCCGACTTCGAGGGGGTGAGCGGCTGCTCTTTCTCTTCTCACGGATGCTGCTTGTGGCCAAGCGCCGGGGACTGGAATACACCTACAAAGGTCACATCTTTGTGAGTGCAGGGATGGGGATGGGGATGGAGTGTTATCTGCAGGCTTTGTTCTGTATACCTATACCTGTACACCTGAAGGGGTGGCTGGGGGCAGGGCCTGCAAAGCGGGGCAGCCTAACTTAAAAAGGCCACGTTTTCGTGAGTCTGATGATGGGGCTAGGTGCAATAAGGTGTGGCCAGCGGGATGCAGAGGGGAAGAACGTGGATTTGCCCACCAGGCAAGTGTCCTTAAGGAGGAAACCCATCTTAATCCAGATGAGGGTAGAGAGGGCTGGTGAGGGAGAGCAGAGCCCAGCCTGGTGTAGAGGGTCAATGGGGGAAAGAGTACCCCCATACAACCATGCAGGGACCCACATACGAGGGGCACAGTGCTGAGTCCAAGGGTTCTGAGTGCCGCCCACTCTGCTCTGCCACCCAGTGCTGCAACCTGAGTGTGAGCGAGAGTCCTCGTGACCCTCTAGGGTTCAAGGTGGCTGATCTGACCATTCCCAAGCACAGGCACCTGCTCCAGGTGAGCAGAGTGGGGCTGGGTGGGCGGGGTTCCCCACAGCCCCTAGACCTCAAACCTGACTCCTGACTCTACCCCCACCTACCCCCAGGCCAAGAACCAAGAAGAGAAGAAGCTGTGGATTCACTGTCTCCAGCGCCTCTTCTTTGAGAACCACCCTGCCTCCATCCCGGCCAAGGTGCAGTTCCTGTCAGAGTGCTAGAGACACCTGCCCCCCAACAGTTCTGGAAGACCCTGAGTTCAGGGGACTCTCTTTAGAACATGACTGTTAAATTGCAGAGTAGGCTGCCTAGGTTTGAATCCCAGCTCCACCATGTCCCTGCTTTGTGACTTTGAGCCGCCTCTCTGACCTCAGTTTATTAACCAGAAGGAATAATAGCATCAACCTCACAGGGTTGTTGTGAGGATTAATTGTTAGCAGGCATGTAATGTGCCTTTCATGTAGCAGCACCCATTATTGGGATTGTGACTGGGTTGCTCAGAGACTGGCCCCATAACCCTTATCCTTGTGTCTTTCAGGCAAAACAAGTTCTCCTTGAAAACAGCCTGTACTGTGAGTTGGGTCCTTGGGTTGGGAGGTGTGGAAGTAGAGGCATTACTTCCAAGGAAACATAGATTATTAGCCCCAAATCTCTCCCCGTAGGTGCTCCTAAAAGTAAGCCCATCCCAGAGCCCATGGCACTCCCACTTGGGTCTCCCCAACCTCAAGACGCCAGAAGTTTCACCCCTGGACGAAGGAACACAGGTAAAGGAGATGGAACCCTGAGCAGCACCCCCTGCCTCCTCCCCCAGGACTCAGGAGTTGTACCGCCATCCCCCTCTTCTCCCAGACGTGTGGGGCTGGGCTCATAACGAGATTCTCATCTGCCTCTTCCACAGCCCCGTCTCCAGGCCCCCCCACTGCCCGCCGTGGGCGCAGACAGTCTGGTGAGTTCCCCCCACTGAAAGGTCAGCTAGGGATCGGGTTGGAGCTGGGCCCCTGACGTCAGTGTGTCCTCTCTCCAGAGCCAGTGAAGGACCCATATGTCATGTTTCCACAGAACAGTAAGTGACTGCGCAGCCAGGTCCAACCCTGTCTGTCTGTATCTTTGCATGGGGTGCCTAGTTTTCACGGGGGAGGGGTGATGGGGTAGCTCAATCATAAGGAGTAACAGTCATTTGTACATCTCACTCTTTTTCTCATCTCTCCATTCCCAGGGAAGCCTAGACTCAAGGTAAGCGATCTCCTGGGATGGGTCTGGGCACCCAGACTCTGGGGCCTCGTGAAGGAGGGAGCTTGAGTTCTAGACTCCTGGGTCTGAATAAGAAGGGGCTGAGGGCGCTCAGTGCTTGTCCTCCATCTTTTCCTTCTTCCTAGCATGCTGGCAGCGAGGGGGAGCTCTACCCTCCCTTAGAGCCTCAGTCACCAGGTCCAGCTTCTGGACCCCCTGAGGACTTGGAGGACACTGGACCTCCCACACTGGATCCCTCTGGGACGTCGATCACTGAAGAAATCCTGGAACTGCTGAACCAAAGAGGCCTCCAGGATGCAGGGGTAAGCTAGGCATCCTGTCACTGTATCCTTGGGGCTCTCCCCTCAGGCAGGGACAGACCCAGGGTGGTCAACCCACCCTGAGACTTTGGTCTCTTCCCAGTGCTCACTGCAGCCACCGCCCCACAACATTCCCAAGTTCCCAGGAGACTCCCAGGTGCCAGGTGACGGCGAAAGCTTTACATTCCCAGCCCTGTCCAGCCGGGACTCTTCAGAAGAGGAGGAGGAAGAGCTGGAGATGGACGAACGGGGCCCTTCCCCACTCCATATCCTAGAGGGACTTGGAAGTTCCAGTGCAGCTGAAGTTCCTGACATTCCTGGCCTTACCAAAAATCCTGCCCTGCCCAACCTCCCTGAAATTTCCAGCCTTTCTGAAATTTCCCCAATTCCCCGCCTTCCCAGTCTCTCTGACAGTTCCAATGTTTTTGAAATGCCCTGCCTTCCATCCATACCCAGTGTCCCCGACATTCCTGGTCTGTCCAGCTCTGCTGCCACCCTTCCCTGTGACTCCTGGCTGCAGGAGCCGGAAGAGGCTTTAGCCACCAGGAGAGAACTGCTCTTTGGAGGCAGTTCTGGAGAACTTGGAGAGCCCTCCTCAGGCTGCCAGGCAGGACAAGAGGAGGAGGAAGAGGAAGAAGGGGTATCATTTCCAGATTTCCAGCCCCAGGATGGCACCCGAGATGAGCTGGAATTCCGCTCTTGCTCAGAAATCCGGAGCGCCTGGCAGGCTCTGGAGCAGGGGCAGTTGGCCCGGCCAGGTTTCCCAGAGCCGCTGCTGATTCTGGAAGATTCGGATCTGAGTAGAAACAGTGAGAGTGGGAAAGCTGGAGCTCCTAGTGCAGATCGGGCTGCGTCCCGCGTGCGAGAGTTGGCCCGGCTCTACAGTGAGCGGATCCAGCAGATGCAGCGGGCTGAGACCCGGGCGTCAGCCAATGCACCCCGCCGCCGGCCACGCGCTCTAGCCCAACCCCAGCTGTTCCCCTGCTTGCCCCAGGAGCAGGTTGAGCCAGGTAATGTCCGGGTATGTCGTCAGCAGAGGTGTCTCCATTGGGGTTGCAGTCCTGACTCAATCCTCTCTTTGCATACAGGACCCCTGCCTGCCTTTGGACATGTGCTGGTATGTGAGTTGGCCTTCCCATTGACTATGGCCCAGGAATCTGTCACCCTGGGCCCTGCTGCCCGGGTTCAAGCTGCGGCACCCCTATCTAAGCAGGCAGGTTGCCTGGGTGGCCAGGGTTTAGATGTTTCCACTTCGACTGAACAAGACCATCAGGGCGTCCAGATTCCAGCTGCTACCACTTTGCCTGAGCAAAGCCTCTGGATTCCAGCCACCACACCTTTGCCCAAGCATGAAGGCCCTCCACATGCCCAGGTTCTGGCTGTTACAGCTCTACATGATCAAGAAGGCCACCTGGAAATGCAGATTCCGGTTACCACTCCTTTGCCTGAGCATAGAGGCCACAGGGATACACAGCTTCCAGCTACCACATTGCTTCCTCAGCAAGGATGTGAGATGGATATGCAAGTCCCAACCATCCCAGCCTTGCCGAAACAGGGAAGCTGTTCTCATGTCTCAGTTTTAGCCACCAGTCCTATGCCCAACCAAGAAGGCCACCTAGACCGCCAGAGCCCAGCCAACATTCCACTAACTAAGCAGGGAGCTTCCAGGGATGTTTGGTCCCCAGCCACTGTCTGCGGCCAAGCCATAGACCCTTTGCTTCTGCATGGAAGCAGCCTAGACCATCAGACCCCAGCCAACAACCTAATGCCCTTGGAACATGACCTCTCAGACATTCAGCTTATGGATACCTCACCTTTGCCTGTATGTGGAGGCCACCGAGACTGTCAGACCCCAGCCAGCACATCATTGTCTTTGCCCCAGGACCTCCCAGACATTCAGGCTCCAGCTGCCACAGCTTTGCCCCAGCCCCAAGACCTCGTGGACACAAGGGTCCAACCATTCCTGTCTTTGCCCAAGCAGGGAGGCCTGCCAGATATCCAGTGTCCCACTTCTGTACTTTTGCTTCAGCAGCAAAGCCTCACAGACCTCCAGGTCCCAAAACCTACGCCTTTGTTGGAGCAGAAGAGCCTCGCAGACATCCATGTTCCAGCTGCCACACCTCTGCCTGAGCAAGGAGGCTCTTGGGACACTCGAGGCCCGTCACCCGCCCCAATTCAAACCACTGTGGTCTTATCCAGACCAGAAGGTCACTTGATCTCTCATGTTGCCAGATCAGAGTCTTCAGACTTGACTCCGCCCCACAGTCCCCCACCCCCAACCCGTCAGCTCCTGGGCCCCAATGCAACTGCTCTGTCAAGATACCTGGCAGCCTCATACATCAGCCAGAGCCTAGCTCGGCGGCAAGGGCCTGGGGTGGAGGCCCCCCTAGCCTCCTGTGGCCCCTGGTCCTCTTCTGCCCCCACGTCACGGGCACCTTCTCCACCACCCCAGCCCCAACCCCCACCGCCTCCGGCCAGGAAGCTCAGCTACGCCACCACAGTCAACATCCATGTTGGGGGGGGCGGGCGGCTGCGGCCAGCCAAGGCCCAGGTCAGGTTGAACCACCCTACTCTGCTGTCCTCCACCCAGGACTCTGTGGGCCTTCGTAGAGCCCAGGGGGCTCCTGATGCCCCTTTCCACATGTGAGCCAGGATATCGGACTTCTTGAAAAGCAAGGACTTCAGCCAAATGGTACAGACTCAGAACTTCACTTGGAAGTCCAGACACTGAACACAAGGCTAAAACTTCTGCAGCTTTCCACCTCCTGGGGTCTGTTTGGCAAATGGTCCTTATTACTTACCTTGATTAACTCAACAGGGATTGGGAAGGGAATGTCATTAATATTTTGTTAATATTATGAGATTATGTCTCTTTTTCCATTCTGGAGATAGTGGGGAATAACAGAAAATAACAATGAATGAAGGTCTGTCACACAATTAGGTGGTTCTGAAAATTTGGGGAATTTCACACTTTTTTGATAATTACTGGAAACTGGACCCATTACAAATTGGCATGTGATTTCAGAGGGTTTATGCACTGCTTGATGCCCATCCAGAAAAGCCAAGTTAAGCTTTATTCCAAGTAGAAATTCGTTCTCTTAGCAGTTTATCCAGTTTGTGTGTCCCGTCATCATCCGTTTATCTCACCCACTGCGCCATCTCTACATCTATCCATGCAACTGTTCATCAGTCTTCCAATCCATCGTCTCACCAACACGCCTTGATTTATTCACCTCTATTCATCCACTCATCATCCTACCCCCCATCTGGTATTCATTTCTTCATTAATTTATTGAACTGTCATCCCACCTGTTCATCCAGCCCTCTCCATCCATGTGTCCCTCCATATTTCCATCTGTTTTTCAACCATACATCTTATTCACACCATCACCTAATCTGTCAAGTCAACCATGTCAACCACTTTTCATGTTTAATTGGGTTCTGCTGGGTCTTGGTAACTACAGAATTTCAGCTCCATGCTAACACCAGAGTGGATCAAGTTTTGAGATTCTGAGATAAGTCTGTCCCCCATCTGTCTGCCCTGGCAACCACTCCCCACCCTCATGAATAGTCCAGTTCTTGTGCTCACTCACACATATTCGGATCCCTTTACCCCCTTGTCTAGTTTGAGACCTTTACAGTGTCTCAAGATGTGCCACCCTCCCCCTAAGAAAAATTCAGGTCATAGAGACAAAGGCTTTTATATTAGGGTCTTTCTGTTCCCTCCCAGCTGTGGCATGCCCAGTAAGAAGCACAACTTAATCAGTTTCTTTGGTAATATTACCTTTCATTGAACACAGTCAATTGTGCTTTAGCTCATCACCTTATTTAACCTTCCCCAGAATCCTCTGAGGCACCACAGTGTAATGGCTAAGTTCAAGTCCCAATTTAGTTACTTGTGTAACATTCTGAGCCTAGGTTTTCTCACGTACAATGAGGACAAAAGTACTGGTATTGTAAGATCATAGTAAAGTCTCAGGGTATCTTCAGTTCCAAACTGTTTGAGCCTCTGACTCACTGTACATTGTTCAAATCCCAGATGCCCGAGCATCTAGTCCCAGTTTATGGAATCAACTTCCAGGGCAGGAACCTTAGGAATCTGAAGTTTGGAGCAAACAACTAATAGCAAAAAAAGCTGTGATTTATTGGTGGTGAAGGCATGCCTTGGGCATTGGTCACGTCATATGAACTCATTCAAGTCCTCACAACAGCCCCACAAGGCAAGTGAGGATTTTAATCCCCACTTTAGAGATGAGGAAACTGAGGTACGGATTGGATTAGGGGTTTGCCCAGTCACACAGGAAGGGGCAGAACTGGGACTCCATCCTTGCAGCCCAGCCCCAGCCTGTACTCTTGTTAAGTGCCAATCATGTGCCAGGCACTGTTCTTGCCCACTGAGAGCACAAGGAGCACTTCCCTGCCCGCTTGAGGCATGGCCTGGTTCTCCAAGAGCCTTAGGTGATAAGGCAGCCAGGACAAGGCCTGGCTCAATAAATGTTAGCTGCTGGCTTCTGTTGAGTTTGAGTGGTTAGCATGCCCTACGCCGGGGCCCAAGCCTGCTTCACTGCAGCCTCAAGGCCGGCCCTCCCCTCCTCCACCCCAGCTGCACATTCCCAGCTGAAGGAAAGTTCCCAGCCTGACTTGGGCTCCCAGCGGCGCCGGAATTCCCGGTATTTGAGGAGGCGTCAGGGAGGAAGGGGCCGTCTACTCCAAAGCCTGGAGCAAGGAAGGAGAGGCAAGTGCCCTAGCTCCTCCAGATGCATCCCAGCTGTGCCTCCGAGAAGCAGCCAGAAGTCTCAGAGAGAGAGAGTGTGTGTGTGTGTGTGGTGCGGGGTTGGGGGGCGAGCATGTTTCTGGATCTTGTGTGAAAACCAGGGGTACGAGGCTGGCCTTAGCCCCAACTGGTGTCTACTCCTGAATTCCATTTTTCCTGCCTGCAGACCTACCTGTTTCATACCCCAGCTCCAAAGCCTTCCGAGGAGTAACTTGTTGGTTTGCAGCCTGCCTGTTTTAAGTCGTCTTTTTAGAGCTGCAACAAAATCAGGCTAAAAAAGGGAAGGGTGGTTGGCTGCTGCCCTCTTTGGGAGGGTAAGGTTAGTGCCAGTCAACCTAAATTAACTCCAGTTCCCATGCAAAACTTTGGTGAGCTGCATTTTACTTTGCCCTAGGCGCATTTTCTCATCCTCTAATAAGACGCCTTGCCTGCCACCAACCTCCGAGATACAGTATTGTGAAGATACACCCAACAACCCTTTGCCTAGAACCTAATTGGTGCTCAATTATCCCACTCTCCACCTCCAAGAACTTGACAATCATGCCCTGCATAGCAGGGTTTCTGTGAACGGCAGACTGAACGTAAGTTGGTGACCCCATAAGATTATAATGGAGCTGAAAAATTCCTGTTGCTTGAGGTAGCCCCTTAACACAGTGCAACACATTCCTCAGATACTTACCACTGTGTTACAATCGCCTACAGTATTCAATACAGTACTACTGTCCCTGCAGGTTTATAGCCTAGGGGCTGTAAGGGAACAGAAGTTGTCACTTCAAAATATACCTATTTGGCATAACGTTTTAGGCTGATTAATTTTAAGAAACAGCAGGCATGGGAGAAGCTCTGAAAACCAAATAGAAGTTAGTTTTTGCAAGACATTTATTTTTAAGGCAGTTCTCAATTTGTAAGGGGTCTCCTGCATTGTACCAGGAAGAGCAGGATGAACTCAATACAGGAGACAGGGCCTTAGTACTGTTAACAACCTTACCCTTGGTTACTGTGCTTTTCTGGTAATTTCCCCTAACCCACAACCCTCATATTTTGTCTTCAACTGAATAAGGTATTTTAGGGGCTTCAGCCATATGAGTGAGTGACTCAGTTTTCCTGGATACACACATTTTTTTTTTTTTTTTTTTTGTTATTTTATTGCAGGGATGTGCCAGCCAAGAACCCAGAAGGATAGAGGGAAAGTTATTTTTCCTTCTCTACATAGCTTCAATAGGCTGGTGCAGAGTAAGTTATATACCATTTAGGTTTGGATCAAGCGCACTCTGTATTCAGTAACAAAATCACCTACCAACTCATTTTACAGAACACACCCCCATCCCCAGGTGTTGCATGACTTTAGCTGTGCGATTTCCCTATGTATCAGTGCTACCCAGTAGGACTCCCAAGGAAAGTGTTCTCATCTGTGCAGCCCAGCCTGGCAGCCACACATGGCTGTGCTGGGCAGGGCAGATACAAATAGGGCAATTGGACAGTAAATCTCAAGTTCCTTCCGTTAAAAACTTTTGTGTAATTTCACCCCTCAGTCCACATTCTAGTGTGGTAAGATGCCACACGTTCTGCCAGCAGGGAGAATGCAGTGGGACCTCACCTGGCAGGTCTGGAATGCCCAGGTTGGCTGCGAAGACTGGTATGGAAACAGATACCCTTCCCAGAGCAATGGAACTCACTAGCTTCCTATAAAGGGGGGGGGGGGGGGGGGGACGGACACTAAAGGCAACTGATTCCACAAGTAACATTTTGCTTCCCTACAAAATTGGCCCCTTATCTGCAGGTTTTGACCTCCGCCATGTGATATTCCGCATTGGATATGGAGGGCTAACTAAGGGACTTGCACATCCCTGTATCTTGGTATTTGTGGGTGGTCCCAGAAGTCGGTCGGCAGCCGTCCGTCTCGAGAGACGATGGTGTAGCTTCTTAAGAGTCTATCTGCACCGCCGAGAATGGCTGTGCAGTCCGACTCGGGAGTGACACGGTATCTGTCTCCTCCCGTGTTGAATCGACATCTTGCGATGAAGCTACAGAGCCTGGGCAGGGTGATATGGAGGGTCTGCTGTTGCCCATGCAGCAGACCCCCCCTCTCTTCGCAGCTGAAGGATCCAAGGGAAAGACGGAGTCGATACAGCTTGGCTTCAGGTGCGCCGCAGGAGTTGCCGGTGTTGACTACAACGTCAAACCGCCTTAGGGACTCCGGCTCCGGATTTTCTGTCGGGGTTTACTCCCTTAGCCTTTCCCCTGAAGAGGTATGCCGCAAGGCAGCGGAGGTTTTTTGGAATCAAGAGTTTTCCTTCTCTGAAGGTCCCAGAAGTACTACTAACTGTATCTATACATGTGCCACCACACATAATTTTCTTGGACAATAGAAATGTTCTATCACCTGTTGTAGCCCAATGGTAGCAACTGAGAGCCCACTTACATGTTCACTTTTATTACACGGCAGGCACAGCATTTACATCCTCAGGGCCATGTTCTGAGCCCCATTAGGAAGCTTACTACATTGAGCATAGCTGGACTTGCTTTAAGGAGGCCATGAGGAGCCTTTTCCCAGAAGGTGGTGTCGATACCCTGGATGAAGCCAGTCAAGGGGAATTCACCACCACCACCCCATGGGATTTATGGCCCTTAGTTGCCGACTTCAGTCTCCCCCCAGTTTTTCCTTTCTTTGTATTAAAGATAATATACGTTTCCCCCGCCTTTAATTTAAACAGCAGCAACGAACTGAAGAACATTAAAACTCACAGACACATCACACAACCCGTGGCCCAGAACCACCCCCATTTGGCTGTGCTGGCAGACTGAACTCCACCAGAGGTGCAGGGAGAGACCAGGTCTGCTACCACCTGTCTTCCCACCCATCCACACTAACCCCAGAGTGGGGACTTCAGGGAGTATTTAAAATCCAGACTGGCAGTCAGCTTGATGCCAAAGACCCACAGCAAAAAATAAGACAACCTTAAAACCCACGACCATTCTTTATTATAAAGGTGAACCCTGATGGGCTTATCGGTAGGATTTCTGGTAGCGAGCACGGGCGCCAGGACCTCCGAACTTCTTGGATTCGCAGCGACGGGGATCAGCTACCAGCAGGGTCCGGTCATACTGGATGAGGATGTCTTTGATCTCCTTCTTGGAAGCCTCATCCACATCTGGCAATGAGAAATGGGGTAAAGATTTAGGTAACTACAGAAACGCACATCTACTCTGTGAAGCTAAATGGATGCCAGAGCTGGTCCTTGATTTGCCCCCTATTTCCCATGCCGTTGGGAAGGACCCATTCTCACTCACATTTCTGGTAATAGGCAACCAGGGCTTTGGAGATGGACTGACGGATTGCTGTGAAGAAAACACACAAAAAGGGGCATATCAGTTTTGTGAAGGTCAAAAGTAGGGCCTTGTTCTCAGAGCCACCTCCCACCCATGTGTCCAGTTCCTGGGACTCACCATAAATCTGGGCCACATGGCCACCACCCTTTACGCGGACTCGGATGTCCACGCCAGCAAATCGCTCTTTCCCCAGAAGCAGAACAGGTTCCAGTAGCTAAGGAAAAGGGGCACAGTAGGATTTTAGGTCACAGTCTGGGCAGCTGAGTTACCTTACTGAGTACCCTTCTCATCTCTCTCCTAGTAGCTTCAGCCACCATCGGCCTCAAAGTACTAGTGGAAGAGGCTGGGCTGTCACTACAAGGCCCTCTACACAGCGAGGAGCAGGGAGGATTTGCAGATGAGACTATTCAAGGCAACCTAAGCTGAGGTCTCTCCCTGCACCTCAAATTCCTCATCTCAAGACGGGTTCTTAAGACTCCTGGCACTTTTATCTCAACAGCAAGGAAACTTTGCAGACCCAAAGCTGCCTCTAACAGTGAAAGGCACTTCTGGGCTGTGTCAAGTGCTCTTTCTGGGTTCCCCACCTGGGCTCTCCATCCTCCCTTTGAGCCTTGTGGATTTCCAGAGAAATTACAACCACTATAACCTGAGCCATGCTCTCACCTCGCCAACTATAGGCCTTTTGCGTGTGCCTGGACACTTGTTTTGCCAACTTTAACCCTCAGCTCACAGGTCCTCCACCACCACCACCACCACCACCACCACCACCACCACCACCACCACCACCACCACCACCCAAAGTCTGCCCTGACCCTTCCACCCAGATGGCAGAAGCCTTGCCTGGCCTCTCTCATCCTAGCCCTGACTATTCTGGAGCAGTGCCTGGTACTGGATCCATTCTGTCTCCTCTAGTAGACTGGGAGCTCTGTGGAGGCAGGGCCTTGGGCCACCTGGGTCACTGCTGTGTCTCCAGCACTCACAGACTGCGCATACAAAGCCTTCAAATAAACTGAGACTCAGTAAGAGCCCTGGCCAGCCAAATGGTCGCAGGTTTGATTCCAAGTCAGGGCACATGCCTGGGTTGCAGACCACGGGTTCCATCAGGGGCATGCAAGAGGCAACCAAATCTATGTTTCTCTCTCTCCCTTCTGCTCTCTCTAAAATTAAATTAAAAAACCTTTTTTTTAAAGAGTAAGCCACAATACTCAATGTCTGCTATACCAAGGATCTCAGACCCTACCTTATTATAAATTCTAACTAATCCTGAAATGTAGATGTTATTCTTTACATTTAAAAGTAATAGACTTAGCCCTGGCTGCTATGGCTCAGTGGATTGAGCGTTGGCCTGTGAACCAAGTGTTGCTGGTTCGATTCCCAGTCAAGGCACATGACTAGGTTGCACGTCAGGTCCCCAGTTGGGGACGCAAATGAGAGGCAACCACAGTGATGTTTCTCTCCCTCTCTTTCTCCTTTCCCCTCTCTCTAAAAACAAACAAGCAAACAAATAAATTATTAACAAAAATAAAAGTAATAAGACTTGCTTTGGCCAGGTAGCTCAGTTGGTTAGAGCACTGTCCTGATACACCAGGGTTGTGGGCTCCATTCCTAATCAGGGCATATATAAGACTCAACCAATGAATGCATAAGTAAGTGGAACATCAAATCGATGTCTCTCCCCCTCCCCTAAAATCAATAAAGAAAAAAAAATTTAATGACATTTATTTACTTTCTTAAAAAAAAGAAAAGGAACAGACTTCATAGGAGATTCTAATTTATCCTCACAACAGCCCTTCAAGGAAGAAATTGTCTCCATTTTACACAAGGACGAGAAGTTATCTGCTTCAAGTAACACAGCTAGTAGAAAGAGAAATCAGACTCTAATCTCTTTCCATTCTGAGCCAAAGAAACTGAGGCTCAAACAGGAAGGAAAGGAAGCCCCTCACAGCCAAGCAAACAAACCTAAATTGCGTTCCCATTCTTTTAAAAATTATTGAGAACCTACAATGTCTGGAAGAGTGGAAAATTACAAGTTGTAAACACAACACATATTCCCCAAGTAATCAGGCTGCAAAAACTCTTGTAATGCTCTTATCAACTGAATGGCTTCCAAACTTTCAAAGCACCCTCTTAATCTTCAACATCCACGTTTTTAAGTTGAATTTATCGGGGTGACATTGGTAAATAAAATTACATACATTCAGGTATACAATTCTATAATACATCATCTGTACATCGAATTGTGTTCACTACCCCAAAGCAAGTTTCCTTCCATCACCACATATACTCTTTACGTCCTTTTACCTCCCACCATCCTGCCCCTCTGAACATCCACGTTTTCACGCTCACCTAAAGCTTTTATCACACCTTCTGTACCCCCAAAACCAACTTCCATCGCCAAATACCCTATTTTTCTGACCCTAACCCCAACTGAGCTTCTAAACATTCCATTGTTAATACGAGACCCCTCGGCTTCGAAGATCAACAAACTCCAGTAACCTGCTTATTTCAACATCCCTGATCCAGAGTCCTACACTCAACCCACCCCCATATTCACTCCCAGCACCTTGTATTGCAGCGTGCGGGGCTCGATCATCTCTAGGGGCCGCCCGTTCACCTTGATGAGGCCGTTGCCCCGTTTGCAGTGCGCCACCGCTGTGGCCGTCTTCTGCGGAAAGCAAGGGTGAAGAGGCCGAGGCCACGTGAGTTCAGGGCTCTGGCTCCCATGTGGACCCCAGACCCCCGGCTTCCCCCGGCCCCTCCCATCCAGCTCCCGGCTCACCTTGCGTCCGAAGACTTGCACGGACTGCAGAGGACCCTTGGATGGCATATTTGCGGGAGGGCGTACGCCAGAGATCCTCACCGCGCGGCGCCTACACCGGAAAAGGAAAACGCGACACCACCTCGGCGGCTTTACAGGGTCTGCGCAGGCGCTTTGAGTGTTGCGTCGCGACAAGGAGCTTTACGGCTTGTGTGGTAGCCAGGGGCCAGGCCTTCGGATTGGCGGCAGGAGGTGGATCCGAGAGCAGTGGGTGGGACCTGGGAGGGCAAGGGGGCGGGGACTGAGAGTGGAAAGGGGCTGACAAGGAAAGGTGAGGAGTACGCGCCTTCTTAGTATCTTCAGCTCTCATTGGTCACAACCAGTTTCATTTGCATTCCGGCTCTTTTTTTTTTTAAGATTTTATTTACTGATTTTTCAGAGAGAGGGAGAGAGAGGGAGAAAGAGAGAAACATCAATGGGCTAGAGAAACATGGGTTGGCTGCCTCTCACATGCCCCAGCTGGGGACCGAGCCCGCAACCCAGGTATGTGCCTTGATTGTGAATTCAATCGGTGACCTTTTAGTTCACAGGCTGGTGCTCAATCCATTGAATCACACCAGCCAGGGCTGCATTCCGGTCCTTTAATAATCTCCCTTCGCCCCCTTCCCTACACCCCACTAAAATCGATTCTTAACCCCTTCTAAAGAGACCCTTCTTAACGCCTCACCACCTGCTGTCTTTCTCCCCTCTAGATTCTCACCTCCCCAAAGCCTGCTCCACCAGAATCTTCCCTCCAGAACCGACAGCAAGAAGTTAAGCAGGATTCCTGGATTTAGGATTCGGAGTCCTCCTATCCCCTAGAGCCCACCTTTTTTGAGCGTCCTCTCCCAGAGTCCTCTTCCTCTTAGAGTCCCCTCCTGCACAATCTTTCACCAGAATTTCCTTCCTTTTAAAGTCTCCTCTTCCTAGAATCGTTCTCTCAGAAGTCCACTCTCAAATCTGCCTCTTGGGATCCCTCACCTCCGATCATTTCCCTGAAGCTCCCTCCACTCAAGAATCTTCTACCCCCCCAACCATTCCCTTAAAGATTAAATCTTAAAAAGGAAAAAGAAAGGGGGAAGGAAGAAAAAAAGAAGGCAGCAGCCCTGGCTGGTGTGACTCAGTGGATTGAGTGCCAGCCTGCGAACCGAAAGGTTGCCGGTTCGATTCCCGGTCAGGGCACCTGCCTGGGTTGCAGGCCATGTACCCAGTTGGGGGTGCGTGAGAGGCAATCAATCAATGCATCTCTTGCACACCTTGATGTTTCTCTCCCTCTCTTCTTCCCTCCCTTCCCCTCTCTCTAAAAGTAAAATAAAATCTTTAAAAGAAAAAAAAAAAGAATCCTCCTCTCCTCAGGACCCATTACCCCTAGCACCCACTTCCTTCTGAATCTTCCTCTCCTCCAGAACCACCCCCCATAGAATCCTCTTTCACAAAAGCTTCCTTTCAAAGCCCTCTCCCTCAAAATCTACCATTCCTAAGAATTCCTTTCCCTTCAGAGCCTCCTCTTTCCAGCAACTACCTTTCTTGGAATTTGCCTCTCCTAGAATCCTCCACTCCCTAGAGACCTTTCCTCCAGAATCCTCCTCCTCCCATTCCCTACTCTAGAATCCCTGCTGTATCCCCTAAATCATCTCTTCAATCTCTCCCGCAAATCACTTTCTCTCCAGACCCCTCTCCACAGAATTCTCTGTCATCAGTATCCCCCCATTCCATCTGAGCAACCTCAGGATTGAGTTACCTCTCTTGTCCCATCCCACCCCCCACTCAGGATGCTCCTCTCTCAGGGCTGCAGGGAGCCTAAAGTTGCCTCAGTTTCTCTAGCAACACTAGGTCTGGGGTCCAAGGTTCAAAGGCTTGTGGTGACTCACCTTGTGCGTGGAGGCCTGAAGTGGGGGCATAGGTTGGTGGGCGGGTCTGAGCCAGAGGGAGGATCCTCCAGCCAGAGCTGAGCTCCAGAAGGGTGAGAGAGGGAAAGGGGAAGGGGGAGGGAAGAAGGGAATACACACAGCCTGACCTGGAGGGAACACAGACAAGATAACACAGCACAAGAGAGAGAGATAAGAACACATGGAGGAGAAAGACAAACAAGGGGCCAATGGAAAAGAGGAGGAGAAAGGAGAAACACCGGGTCAGTCAGAGATGGACCCAGGAAACACAAGCAATGGAGATTCAGAGGCAGAGAGGCCAACCCTCAGAAAAAGAGACAGACAGGTACAGGCAGGCATGGCGATTCCAATATACTTGAGACCAGAAGGAGAAAGGAGAGCAAAGACCCCAATTATGCACCTGCAGACACTGATAAGGCCTGGCACAATGTTTTCCAGTGAGAAGACAGGTCACACTCCCCACACTCTGTACTACCTTATTGGATCTGTTTGTGGGGTGGGGAAGGCTTCAGGTGTCTCCAGGCTGATCTTCACACCCTTGCCAAGTCTTCTAGCTTCCTTGGCCACGGGGTGGGGGGGTTAGGGGCTGGGAAGGAGTAGGGGAGGGGCATGGTGTCAGTAAGCCTCCTGACTTAGGTCCTCCCTGTCTCTTGGAGAACATTCCCTGAGTATCTATGGATTGAATGGAGCTAGACAGGGAGGGAATTGGGCAGTTCCCTTCACCCCCTCCAGTCATTTATTTTATTTAAAATATATAAGTATATCTCGTCGGCAGCCGTCCGTCTCGAGAGACGATGGTGTAGCTTCTTAAGAGTCTATCTGCACCGCCGAGAATGGCTGTGCTGTCCGACTCGGGAGTGACACGGTATCTGTCTCCTCCCGTGTTGAATCGACATCTTACGATGACGCTGGAGTGTCCTCTCCAGTGAAGCTGAAGCTACAGAGCCTGGGCAGGGTGATATGGAGGGTCTGCTGTTGCCCATGCAGCAGACCCCCCCTCTCTTCGCAGCTGAAGGGTCCAAGGGAAAGACGGAGTCGATACAACTTGGCTTCAGGTGCGCCGCAGGAGTTGCCGGTGTTGACTACAACGTCAAACCGCCTTAGGGACTCCGGCTCCGGATTTTCTGTCGGGGTTTACTCCCTTAGCCTTTCCCCTGAAGAGGTATGCCGCAAGGCAGCGGAGGTTTTTTGGAGTCAGAGTTTTCCTTCTCTGTTATATATATAAGTATATAGGTTTATGGTATTCAGGAGAAAGTGCAAGTAGTGTCTGAAAAAAGAGGAAAATAGAGTATAAATCCCACCTAATAAAATGCTTCAAAGAATGCAGTATCTTGCATCTCAGATGGGAGATCCAGTCTTTCAACCTTCTCCCTCTCTCTGTACCTCTTGCTTCCAGGACCCTGGGCCACTGGGATCCAAGAAAGCCTGGGGGTGGGCAGGGTGCCCATGTGGCCTCTCTGGAGCATCCTCCTGCTGGTAAGGCCTTCGGGGGGCCCAAGACCACCCCTCTGCCCTCAGGAGCCTTTCTACTTCCTGGTTGCCATCATGAAGATGCTGGTGAGGAGAGGGAGTGGATAGCCATCAGACAAGGGCAAGGAGGGGGTGGGGTGGGGGGTATCTTTGAGGAAGGTCAGGCTCTCCCCCCTCCAATATCTGATTCTCCTTCATACCCCCAAATTGTAGGGAAACAAAAATGATGGCACTCTCTACACCCCAGATGATCTCTCGGTGAGTATTTCATTAGCTCCTTAGTGAAGTTGGGAGTTTCAGGAGAATTCACTAGGCTTGGAGGACATGAATGTTAAGGGCAGGAGGCAGTGGGGCTGGTGTCTGCTGTCCAGTCCCTCACCCAGCCCCCAGCCCTGGCAAATGTTATTTTGTTCACTGCTGTCTCTGAAACCTAGAAAAGGTGACTGGCACATAATAACAGCAAATGATGATGACAGTTATAGCCACTGGTAAATAGTGCTTGCTCTGTGCCAGATACCTGTCTCAATGCTTTAAGTATATTAGCTTATTTACTTTTTACACTGATCCTATGAGGTAGACAGGGCCACTGAGTATGGATATGAAGGTTATATACTGGACAAGGATCCCACATACCTAGGACAGTAGTCACATCCTGGATATATTCATCAATTTCCAGCAGATGGCAGTAAAGTATCTTTCTTTCTTTCTTTTTTTTTTTTTTTTTTGTTGTTGTTGAACAAAAGAGCACTTAGAATTGTTTTAAGGAAGAATGTCGTTTTCTAACTTACACAGGTACAGTACAGGCTAGTGCCAGCCCTCAAGATAGGGATTATGCAGAGCTCCGTTTTACAAACGAGGAAACTGACACCCAAAGAGGTGAACAGACTTGTCCCAGGCCACAAGTCAGAAACCTTGGGGATGGGGATTTGAGATCAGGCCCTTGCCAATAGACACCAAATCACTCTGTCCCCACAGGTGTGTCCTGCTGAGATTCTAGGCTGCTTCCGACTTGAGCTGTCTGTACTTGGGTTTGAGGAAGGCCCATCCATAGGGACTGCTGTGTTCCGACTACAGCGCCTGCTGGATGCCCTGGGGTCCCGGCTGTGGGTGACAGCCCAGGGTCCTTGTCCGCCCTGTGAAGAACATTCCCAGAGACCTGTTTCTCTCTTCCTGGCCAAACTCTTGGAGTTATTACAGAAAACTTGTGCTCAGCCCCTGCCCTCAGCATGAGCCTTGCAGGACGCAGACTCCCTGGTACTGCTGGAGAGGCTGGGTGAAGAAAGGGAGAGGACACTTGGCCTCCAGCCCCAGCTCCCAAACCCTAAGCCTTCTCCTTCTAGGCCAGAGATACCTCTGGAGCCCCAGGAGCCAAGGGGAAGAAGAGAGAAGGAGGAAAATATGGTGAGATCTGAAGTCTGATGACTGATGACCTACTGGGACAAGGGGTTGGACAATTGGCCCCAACTACCCCTGTTCTCCCTTTTTTGGTTACTGCCTGCTCTCTCCTCTTCCAGGAAGGGGCAGAGCATTGCACAGGTGTCTTTTAAACTCATCCCCTTCTCTTGAGGACAGGGAGAGTCTTGTGGTTCACATCCCTGGCTGTAAATAATTACCACCTGGAGAACTTTCAAGTAATACAGATGGCCAGGCCCCAGCCCAGAGAATTTGATAATTGGTCTCTGATAGATACTGAACATCTATATTTTTAATCAACTTTATTGAGGTATAATTTACATACAGTAAAAGGTGCCCATTTTAAGTGTGCATTGTTTTGACAAATGTTTACAATACGAAGCTACATTTCCATCATTCCAGAGATCCCTCGTGCCTCTTTGCAGTTAATCTCCACATCCAGTCCTAGACACTGAGTAATCTGTCTTTCTGTCTACATAGATTAATTTTGCTTCCTCTAGAGTTTCATATGAATGGAATCATACTGTGCATATCCTAGTGCTCACTTCTTTCACTCAGCATAATGCTTTTGAAATTCATTCAGGGGTGTATCTGTAGCTCATTACTATTGCTGCTCCTCCTGATGGGCATTGGTTGTTTCTATTTTGGGGCTATCATGCATCTCTCTCTCTCTAATCTTAAGTATTTTGATGTGCTGTCAGGATTGAGAGTTGGGAACCACTGATGCACCAGGGAAGAAACTTCCACGGGGAGAAAATGACTGTTCTCTTGCTTTCCTGGAGTAAATGTCTTTCTACAAAAGTGTCAATACAGCCTTTATATGTGGAATCCTATTTTAAAGATCTGTGTAGAGGGAGTAAGCTTATAGGAGGGGCAACATTTCTATAGGGTGCCCAGACCCTCCCCAATGTTTTGGGATTGTTGGATTGGGGAGTTAGTGCTTATGGAGAGATCCACCTGTTATACTCACTCTGGTAGCTGCCTTGGAAGCCTGCTGCCTGCCCAATAGCACTACATTCCCCTGTAACTGAAACAGAACCCCAGGCTGTTCAGTTATGAGGGACTCGATGCCTGCCGCAAGTAAACCATAACTCCCAATGCCACAGTTTGGTGAAAAGGAAAGGAATTGTTTATTTAAAGCTTATTTAGATTTAGATTGATGGCGGAATTCTGCCATTCTGTCCCACATCCTTTAGAACGCCCACAAGCGTTCTGGCTCCACTTGATAAACCAGGCCAGTTGCAGAATATACCAGTCTGAGGTACCACTTTTCAGAAAAGCAGGAATTCACAACTCAGCATTCCCGGCAGCTCCCATTCATCCGTGCTTGATGGAGGAGCATCTGCCTGTGTCGCGGTGTTCTCCAGCTCTTAATCCAGAACCACGCAGCACCTTCTTATACACTAGACTTCCTGGCGGGCTGGTGGGGGTCCCCCTACATCCTCTCAAACTGCATGGCTCTCCTCCAAAATGGCTGCTGCCTTTCGTTTAAATCCTAACTGTGGCCTGTGACGCAGTGGGTATGGTGACCAGTTGTGGCCACCCGCAGAAAATTTCGCTCCGGTCCTGTGACCTCTATGGGCAAAGTTCCTCCCCTCTGCCCAGTGCCGGGCAGCAGCCACAGCCATCTGCATAACTAAGAAACTAGCTAGCAGCCCTAGATATGCAAAGTACCTCAAAAGCTGCACTACCCCCTTCCCTCACCCCAAAACCATAGGCTGTGGGGAATTTCAGGGTCCCGCTCCTTACAATTTCCTCCTTTTAGACTTTGGACCCTTTATAATCTTATAAAGGATAATGGGCAAAGGTCTCATGATCTTCTGAAACTGCTTCGTGCTGGACACGGCCACCGTCCTACCTACCCTTGAGTCCAGGGACCCCTAATAGAGTTGGGGTGTGGAGCCAAGCATGGCCTTCACTGCACAGGGAAGGAGTTTGCAGAATCCAGGTCAGTTGCCTGTCTCCCAAAAGTGGCATCCTTGGTTTCCAAGGGCTGGCACTGCTGGACAAGCTGGCATCCTTGTTATATTCTGGGGGCAACAGATTTGGCAAGAGGGTTAGAAGACACAGTTAAAACCATAATCACTAAATGACAAAGGCAGGGACGA
Source organism: Furipterus horrens (assembly GCF_987537825.1). Taxonomy (NCBI): domain Eukaryota; kingdom Metazoa; phylum Chordata; class Mammalia; order Chiroptera; family Furipteridae; genus Furipterus; species Furipterus horrens. The sequence continues at coordinate 40,008,906 of NW_028327183.1, forward strand.
ATTCTTCAATGCTCCACATTAGTAAAGGAGTGGCTTCTCTGGAGGAAGGTGTGCAATGTACGTCACACCTGTCCAAAGCGCTTTTGCCCACTATACTTAGTTTGGGCTGAGGGGAATATTTTAGGATACCCTCTTTCAGACCTCTGGGCTCTTTCTGTGCAAGCCATTAGAGCAGAAAAGAAAACCAGTTCTAAAGTGAAGCCCACAGACTGTCCCATACTTCACCCACCCAACCGCTTAGTTCAGTCCAACCGTTGGGTCTCAGGAGGTGGTGATGCAGATGGGCCTCCTATGTGAGGCTTATATGTAACCAATCACTCTGGTAATGAGGTCATAGGCTTACACCCTATGAAAACAGAAGGAAGAACACAGGTTCATTTACACAGCAAGCCATAAGATAGTCTGCGAGACTATCTTTTTGGGAAAACATCCAGTTGCAAGGCCTTTGCTGACATGACATTTAATAATGGTAATTTGACACATCCTTGTTGCCTAGAAATTAAGCATCTTTGATGATGTTACAAACCCAGTAACAACTTCCAAATGAAAATAAACTTTGAAAACATTTAGCTGCACTAGTCTATAATCCACCACTGAGCACTGCAATTTTTTAAAATGTTTTCTTGATTATGTTGTTACATTTGTCCCAATTTCTTTTCCCTCTGCTCCCTTCCACCCGGTGGCCCCCCCTCCCTTCAGTTGTCCCCCCTTTTAGTCCATGTCCATTGGTTGTGCATATAGTTCTTCTCAACCTCTTCCTGTCTACTCCATTCCCTCCTACCATGCTTAATTCTTGCATCATCTCCCTCCCTTTTCCCCCTTCCCCCTCTCAGCTGAGCTCCCCTCAATATATTCCCCATACCTATAATTCTTTTTCCACTCTCGTTGCCTACTTAGTTTGCCTTTGTTTCAATTCCCTAGCTTCTGTTCTTGGTTGTTGTGATACAGTTTTCATTTTAATGCTCATAGTTTTGATCCTCCTCCTTCTAAACCAGTCCCTTTAACATCTCACATAACAGTGGTTTGGATCTAATGAACTCCTTCAGTTTTACTTTGTCCTGGAAGCACTTTCTATGCCCTTCTATTCTGAATGACAGTTTCGCTGGATAGAGTATTTGTGGCTGTAGGTTTTTTATTTTCATTACTTTGAATATTTCTTGCCAGTCCCTTCTTGCCTGCAGGGTCTCCTTTGAGAAATAAGCTGAGAGTCTTATTAGGACCCCTTTGTACATAATTCTTTTCTTCTCTCTTGCTGCTTTTAAGATTCTCTCTTTACTTTTTGACATTTTGATTATAATGTGTCTTGGAGTGGTTCTCCCTGGGTCCAGTTTTTCTGGAACTCTCTATGCTTCCTGGACCTGTAAGTCTATTTCCTTCCCCAAGTTAGGGAAGTTCTGCTTCATTATCTTTTTACATAATTTTTCAATTTCTAGTTCTTCTTCTTCACCTTCTGGCACCCCTATGATTTGGATGTTGGCCCACTTATAGATGTCCCACAGGTTCCTGAACCTCTCCTCACTTTCCTCACTTTTTGTTTCCTCTCTCTGCACTAGTCGACTGTTTGTCCCTTTCCTGTGTTTCTATTTGTTGATTTGATCTCTGCTTTTTGTTTCCTCACCACTTGTCTTGTATGTGTTTTTGTTCATCTCAGCAGGGCTAGCCTTCATTCCTTCACCATCGTGTACAATATCTTTTGTTAATTCTGTAAGCTGCCTTATGACTACAGCTCTGAACTGAGCCTCAGAAAGTTTTTCTATTTGTTCATCAGTTAATTCCTCTATCTGCTTTGTGGTTAGGTTCATGACTGGTATTTCAATTATTATTCCTGTCATTCTGACCGTTTTCGTATATCTTTCCTTCTTGGGCGGGCTGTCACACCTCCTATGCTATCGGGTGCAGTGCCCTGAGCACTTGTCACAACCCGGTGACCTTTTTCACCACACTGTGGTGCTTTGTGTAGGGGCGGGGGTCCAAGATGGATTCCTGCCGTTACTCTCCGCTGAGAGACCAGGAGCCTCTTCCTCCGTCCCCACACCCTCTGGGCCTCACAGCCTGAGGCAATGGGGGTCTGCCTTCCCCAGCATTAGAATCACGAGCTGACGGGTCTCGACTGCCGCCGGGATTGCTCCCCTGGCGTTTCTCACAGTCCCGCCGCTATACCCGCTGCTACCACAGACAGCACAGCCCAACCTTTCCGTCCCGGTTTCACCCCTCCTACCCGTCCGCACTAGCACCACTGGTTTATAACTTCATACGTTGGACTTCCATGCAGTTTTATTTTCTGGAATTTCTGGTTATTTTTGGTTTTGAGATAGTTGTATTCCTTCTTAGTTGTGGAGGGAGACAGAGAGTGTCAGTCTAAGTCTCCATCTTGGCCAGAAGCCAAGCATTGTGATTTTTTTTTTCTTTTTTTAGCATTGTGATTTTTATCGAATCACAATTTTTCTCCTTAAGTTCATCCTTATTGTTATTAAAGGGACTGCATTAGGTCCAGTTTTAATTTTTCCTGTTCATTTGCATAAACACAACAAGAGCAGCAATTGATTACATAGGACTTTTATGTCTGCTTTGCTGGAACTTACACAAGGAACCTTTAGATTGACTTTTTAGTCTGCCCTTCAGGACACAGAAACTGAGCCACACACCTTCTGTCAAGTTCTTGAGGTTTTCCGTTGTGCCATAAGGTTCTTTTTAGCCATCTTTCGGGAAAGCAACTTTTGTTCCTTCCCTGGAAAGACTGGCACGAACCACACAACCAACCAAGGTACTGGGCCTTTTTCCTAGGGGACTTTCACTAGCTTCAAAAGTCAATCCCAGGTCCTCAGGGCTTTCTGGTAACAACCAGAGCCCAGGCATGCCTCCTTCAGGCATGACATTACAGTCAAAGTCTTGGTGGACAAAACCACCATAAGCAACTGGTCTTATTGATTTTATGCAAAGAAACCTTATGTCATTACTTCTTCAGAATGCCAAACTCTGGAGGGAGCAGGTAGGGAGAAAAATATAGTGCAAAGAGAAGTCCTTGTCCTTTGAATATTCACGAAAATTGCATTTCCATGCCTTGTACTTTCTTTTCACTTTCCTACTTGTGAAGTTTTAACTTTCCTTGGGAAACTTCAATTTCCCTTTCACAGCATAAACAGAACAGCAATTTGAAGCACAGACAGAGTTAGGCTCTCTCTCACCAGTATGTCCACTGGCCTCCTAGAGACATGCCCCTTCAGTCCCAGTTTCTTGGCAGAGGCATGCTCACTCACTCGCCCAGGCTGGAATGCTCATCAGCCCTGAATGACCCTTCCTGGGTCCAGTGGCAAAGACATTTTCCCAAACCAGTTTACATATGACCTTTTCTAGGTCTCATTGGCCAAAAACAGATAGAGAATTTAAGAACGGAACAGAGAAAAATTCAGAACAGTAAAATTTAAAGCACATTACATTCCCATAAAATTAGAACACAAGTAGCTCAGGTTTCCTTTTCTTAAGTTTAAAAACCTTCACAACCTTCCTATATATTTACCCATTCAGATTTAAGCATAATATACTTTCCATTCTTGTTCTTTTCCACACTGTGAAGGACTATATTTAAATTCATTATCTGACAACTAAAAGTCCCTAGCTTTACAAGCACAGGCATAAAGTAACAGAAACATTGTCACCCTGTGTCAGGTCTCTTTGTCCTTCCCCAGAAGAGGAACTTCAACTCTTCCTGAGTGCAGATGCAGCTTTTCCTTTTCAGTATCAACCACAGCAGCAGAGTCTGTGTCCTCCTTAGGTGGTGCCCTTTTTACCTTTGTGTGGTGGAACCAGGTCTTAATTCCAAACAGCTTCAGGGAATAATGTGTTGTCAACAGAACATCATAGGGACCAGTCCATTGTTCTGCCAGCTGCTGTTCAGGGCCTTGAGTCTTCCAGATCTTCAGTAAGACCAAGTCAACTGGCCCAAAGAGGTGCAGGGGCTCATCAGATGGATATACAGACCTGCAGTGAGCAAACTTGTGCAAAATGTTTAGTGTTTGCCCTAAATGTTGTACACACTGCTTAATTCTTGCCTCATGTTCCAAATTGTTTCTAGACCAGTGATTTGGAGGGGTCTTCCATAAACTATTTCAAAGGGGCTCAATTTAAGTTCACTTCTGGGTGCCACCCTAATTTGAAGCAGAGCAATGGGGAGTGCCTGGTCCCATTGTAAATGCATTTCCTGACATATTTTTGCTAGCATTTTCTTCATTGTATGTTTCATTTTTTCAGTCTTTCCCGTAGATTGAGGTCGCTAAGATGCATGTAATTTCCAGGGTATTTGTAATGCTTGTCCAACTTTCTGGGAGATCTCTGACATGAACAATGGCCCATTGTCACTTTAAATGCTGTGAGGAAGTCCAAACCTAGGACTTACTTCTTTAAGTAACAGTCTTGCCACCTCAGTTGCCTTTTCAGTTCTAGTGGATTACACCTCTACCCATCCAGAAGGGGTATCCATAAAGACCAACAGAAATTTGAAATTCCCCCTGGTTTTAGGCATTTATGTGAAGTCCACCTGCCAGTCCTCAAATGAACACATCCCTTTATATTGCACACCCTTTTCCGTTGGGACTTGCTGTCTTAGGATTGTTCTTGGCACATATTTGACAGGCTTGAGTGATTCTTTAAACATTTCTTTATAAATAAGAGCCTTTTAAATATGACCTAATTAAGTTCATTAAAGCATCCCTTCCATAATGAGTCCCTTCATGTAAGTGTTTGAGGACGGGGTACATTAGAGCCTCAGGGAGTAAAATCATGCTATGGGTGTTGATCCATGTTAGTGAATCTCCATTCATGGTCTCATTCCTCATCCTATTCTGTGTAATGAGGTTTAAACTTTGACAAGTCCCGATGGGGAACTAAAGTCCCTAGGCATGGTGGCTCTCTGTCTGCCTGTCTGCCTGCTTTATCAGCAGCTTGGTTTCCCTGACTTGTTTGGGAACTGTCTCAGTGGTGTCCTGGTGCATTATGGCCACCTGGTCTGGTAGATGCCCTGCCTCTAGCAACAGTAAAATCTGTTCTGCATGTTTAACATCCTTGTTGCCTGAGGTTAAAGGTCCTCTTTCCCTCCGTATTGCTTCATGGGCATGAACTATCACGAAGGCATATTTGGAGTGTGTGTATATGTTAGCCTTCCTTCCCTGGGACAGCATTAAGGCTCTTGTGAGGGCTATTAGTTCAGCCTCTTGTGCTGAGGGTCCTGGTGCAGTGGCCTGGGCTTCTATTACCTTGTCTGCGGTGACTACCGCATACCCAGCTCATCGCTGGCCATTGTCCATGAAGTAGCTTCCGTCTGTATACAGCTCTGAGTCTGGTGCTGCCAGCAGCTCATCCAGCAGACCTAGTTTGCTAGAATAAACTTGGTCAATAACTCCAAGCAATCAATCCAAAGGGCTAAGGTGCTGCAGAAGCTGCTCCCACCTGCGGAGGGGTTGATGCCATGAAGGCCGCTTCTGCTTCCCAGTCCCTGCCCCCTGGGTTCAGAGCGTGAGTGAAGTTTATTTAATTCTCCTGTTCTGCCTGTGTTTTACTCTCTGGGAGAGGTTTTGGGGCCACCTTCTTTTGTATCACCAAAAGAGTCTCTATCCCTAGCAAATCCCTATTATACAATGCCATAAACACATTGACATAGTGGATCTCTTCCCATTTTTCCAACTGCAGGCAGTACAGTTTCAATTTCCTAAAGATACTGTAACTCAGGGAACCATTCATAGGCCATCTTTCCCTACAATCCAAAACACACTTAAGCCAGACAGTGTTACAGTAATAAATCAATACATCCTTAGACATAGGATAACAACAGTACATATTCCAATTCTCCAAAATTCTCAGCAGGCTCCCCTTAGGGGCCTGCCCAGAACTGCGCTTATTGGCCCAGATATACAGGCCAATGGCTATAGTCAGAAAAATCCAAAGGACCAGAAAACATATATACCAATCTGGCATTCACAATTCTGTTATTTCAAAAATGCTCAAATACATTTTTTTAACCAAACAATCTCACTTTTTCAATTCCTTCCCAATTCCATTTCCTTTTCACCTTCCAGATATGTTTCGGTGGCTGGTGCCCTCAAGAGGTGTAGAGAGGACTGGGAGACTGGAAAATTCCAGTCTTACTCTCCTACTCCTGACGGGGTCAACCTGCCACGGGCAATTATTAAGGCCCCACATTCTGCTCAGTGCCAGGCAGCAGCCACAACCATCTGTATGAGGAACAAACTAGCTACCAGCCATAGATACGCAAAGCACCCCAATAGCTGCATTGTCCCCTTTTCCCGCCCCAAAACCATGGACTATGGGGAATTTGGGGATCCCGCTCTGTAATAGTTATAACTAACTATGGGAGAGTTAACAATGTGTTCTACAGTTTCAAAAATTTTTTTCCATCAGGTTAATTTTTCATCTCTCTCCCTCAGGCCTGGTTCTTTTTGCATTCTCTCTTACAAATAATTATTGTACTAACACGTAAGTTCACATTTAATCAATTTGGAGATACTCTAAACAAAAACAAGGGCTTTGGTGTCACCCAAACTTGGGGAGGAATCTTGGGTCTGCCACTTTTCAGTTAGTTTATTCTTCTGAGTTCAGTTTCCTCGTCTGCAAAATGCGGGTCCCTATCTTCTAGGGAATTTTTTTTCAGAAGGGGTATAAAGTAAAGTATGATTTATTTGCTAATTCCATGCCTCCACATGGCCTGGGACATCGCGTTACTGCTCTGGACTAAATTCAAGGACTTATTGCAGTTGGAAAAGAGCAGGTCCCGGAAGGAGTAACTTTCCCGCCACTTGACGCTCCCAAAATGTCAGTTCCAGGTTTCCCATTAAGACAGCCGTGCCACTCTCAAGATGGCGTTCAGGACGTGTATCGTAAGGAAGGAGCCCCGGAAATCTCGCGTTAGGTGAGGCGAACGGGCAGGTTCTCGCGACAGGGCACGTCAGTCTCAGCCAAGTGTCGTGTAAATTGCAGCTGGTTCCGAGTGCGGAGGTGGGACAGGAGCGGTGAGGTGTGGGTTGGCCGCGGACGAAGTAGGCCCGGGGGTCGCGGGGAGCCAGGGAGGTGTAGAGACCGGACTTGGGGACTCTGGAGGTGTAGCAGGTGGCGTTAGGGGGTCCCCTGTCGAGTTCACAGTTGCCAGAATGAAACTGCCGGAAGTGCGCTAAGAGGCTTTTCTTCTTTCCAAGTACCGGTGGGGATACTAAGTCTCGGGGTGGGGTTCGGAATTGGGGTGCGCTGAGGCTGCCGTTTTTTCCCGCAAGAGCAGAAGATGTCGGACAGCGAGGACAGCAACTTCTCTGAGGAGGAGGACAGCGAGCGCAGCAGTGACGGCGAGGAGGCCGAGGTCTGTGGCTGGGACGCTGCGGGAGGCGTTCCGTCTGGGGGCAGGACCAGGGCAGAAAGACCCCCGTGGAAGCTCAGAGGGGATCAGAATGAGCTGTAGCCTATGGGAGCTTCCAGGTTGTATGGAGAGAGAGAAGTAGGCGAGCCCAAGTCAAGCAGAGGGACAGGCGCTGCTGAAGGCCAGGGATGCTCCAGGTACAGTGAGATAAGAGGTGATGTATTATAGTTGGAAGACCTGGCATGTAGTAAGCACTCATTATTAGTTTTTATTTTTAGGTATGTCCAGTCATTCTAGAAAAATATTGGGTAGGCCAAAAAGTCCGTTACAGTAGTACTTAGTTGTCTTTAACTTCATTTGAAATAATTTTGTTAGATTGTATTGTGACAGCTGTCATATAAACGTGCATTTAAAAAAAACCAAAAACTTATCATAACCCTGGCTGGTATGGCTCAGTGGATTGAGAGCTGGCCTGTGAACCAAAGGGTCGCTGGTTTGATTCCTAGTCAGGGCACATGCCTGGGTTGCAGGCCAGATCCCCAGTTGGAGACGTGGGGGAGGCAACCACACATTGATAGTTCTCTCCCTCTCTTTCTTCCTCCCCTCCTCTCTCTCTCTAAAAATAGATAAGTAAAATCTTTAAAAAAAACCCCATCATAATTGGCGAATTTTTGTGTAGCCATTTTAATATTGAAGATGGAAGAAAATACACACCATTTTTAGCATATTATGCTTTGTTATTTCAAGAAAGGTGTAAATCCAACCGAACACCAAAAAAGATTTGTGCAGTGTATGGAGAAGGTACTGTGACCGATCGAACGTGTCAAAAACTGGTTTGCTAAGTATCTTGGTACTGTTGATGTTTTGGCCAAATAATTCTTTGCTGTGGGATTGTCTTATGCATTGGAAGATGTTTAGCAGCACCCTTGGCCTCTACCCACTAGAAGTGAGATAGCTGATATACTCAAAATCCAAATCAGTAAAGTTATTGGTGAAAATGAAAAATGTGTCTTATTTTATGGGAAAAACTAAATGGACTTTTTGGCCAACTCAATATTTTTAGTACCTGCGTGTGTTAGACACAATTCTTTGGCCTTTGACTACACCAGTAAACAAAACATTTCAATAATCCTTGCCCTATGAATGTGAATAAACATAATTGGTAAGTAAATAATTTAGCAAGCTAGAAGATATTCTGAAGGAGAGGAGAGGAATAGGGAACGCTGGTTGCACTTTGAATGGGGTAATCGGTGACTCTGAGTGGGTGACTTGACAAAAGACATCGGAGGTGAGGGAGTGAGTCATGTCACGTGGAAGAGTGTTGCAGTAAGACAGAACAGCAAGTGCAAAGTTGGGAGCATATCTGTGCTGTTCAGGAAGTAACAAGGAGGCCAGTTTGGCTGAATCAAAGTGAGTGCCAGAAAGACATAACAGGAGCCGGATCACAGAGGATCTTGAAGGCTGTGGTGAGGAATCTGGCCCTAACTGAGACGGATCCATGAGAAGATTTTGAGCAAAAGAGGGATGTGATCTAATGTTTTGAAAGATCACTCTGGTTTTGGGTCTGTTGAATGCCCTGTTGCAGGAACTAAACAAACCTTTCCTGGGACATGCCTGACTTCAAATATTCTCTTATTCACTGTTATCCTCTCTTATTTCTTTCTCTTATTTACTTCCAACATACTCATTTGTTGAATGAATGAATGTTTGAGCATCTACACTGTTCTGAGGTACATCCTAAGTGTTGGAGAGAGAGTGTAACAAGGCAAATAGTTGCTTTCATAGAGTTTAGTAGATGACAGTTGCAAACTAATAAGCAAAGAGAGGACACAATTATAGAGATCTCATCTGACCTACAGTAACGTAATGTAAATGTATTTTGTAACTTATCTGTCAACACTTGTAAGGGTGATTTTGGTAAAAATCAAGATTTCCTGCTCTCTGGGAAAATGGGAGGAGCCAGCAACCTGAGGCTCAGGATTGTTCTACACAGTAGCTCTTGGCTCAAGAAGTGGCAGCACTCTTTAGAGCTGGGAATTTTCTCCAGTTCCCAGGAGGTATCAGTTGCTGTTTGCCATCATGCCTGTCTTGTGGCAGATTGAAGAAAAGGGAAGATTTCCTATACCTGTGTTCTGGAAAATATCAGGTAGACAGGAAATGCCAGCGGTTTCTCTTGAGCTGTCCCACTTATTATGTTGTTTGCTTGCCCTCTGTAGGCATTTGATTGTCAGTCCTCATGCCCTTTGGGAAGTCCTCAGCTTTCAGTGAAGACCTATAGGAATTGGGATGTTGTGGCAGGGGCAGGGCACATGGGAAGATGTCAGGAAGGAGCTCCAACTTGTAGTGCCAGGTCCTTGGTCTCTGACTCATGGCTTCAGGACACTTTGCTTGTGGTTAAAGCCTGGTGGTAGTAAGAACCAAATCCTTGGTTCCTTTTCCTGGCTTGGGTGTCTGGTTCTCACTGCAGGTCTCACTTCCCCGTCACCGCACTAGGCTGGTTCATCTGCTGTCGGTAGGTGAGACAGAAGGGCAGTGTGAAGCCTGCTCTCACTGCCAGACGTAGGACTGGATGGGCCTTTCAGGCAGCCAAATATTTACATGGTCCTTGAAGGACTGGGTCCTGTGGATAGATGGGATGGTAAATAATTGGCCACTTATTGAAGGGATCAGTTGGCTCACTGTTCTTAGCCTCAGTAACTTGCTCAATCATTCACTCAACGAGTGTTCTTTGAGTTCCTATCATGTTGGGATCACAGCCTTTCTCATGGAGCCCTGTGTTTTGGGGTGGAGGGTTTCATAAACAGGGATAGTTACTGAGGATGGCTGGTGTAAGAACACATTCAAGTCCTGAGGTAACACAAAGATAGTGGTGGGAGCTCCCTCAGGTTTGGAAAGAAGGCTTTGCTGGCACTGAGCCAAGGGGGCAGTGACAAGGTTTCTAGAAACCAGGCTATGATCCTATTGTAGTGTGAGTTGTTAAAATGTGGGTCTTTGTGGGCTAGTTAGGATTATGAATTAAGCACACATTTCTTAAGTTGTTTCCTGTTCCCAGGCCTGGCTGAGTGATGTTGGGGACTCAGCAGTGCCTGAGGCAGCCTGGGCCCTGCTCTCAGGGTGGTCACAGTGGTCAGGGTCTTGATGGGGGAAGCCCAGATGATGTGCCTGACTGCTCAGGGTGTGAGCGGGATAGGGCATGCATGACTTTCTGGAAGGCGGTGGGTGTTTTGATTGAAGTAAGGATGAGAGGCAGAGGGGAATGGTTTTATTCAGAAGACCAGCATCAGTGATGGGCAGCACTAAGAGAGTGCGGTACAAGTGGTTCCGGGTAGCTGGGACCTAGCACTTAGAAGAGGGAACAAAGACGCGGGATGGGGTGGAGCGGCCGTGGACAGAGTGTGTGCTTCTAATCCGGGTTGTTAGAAAGCTTGTTCTTTACCTGAGGTTTGGGGGGAACTGTGGCCATGTTTTAAGCAGGGACCAACTGATCAGACTCATGTTTTAGATCATAGTTTCCCAAGACTGTAGGATGCATTACAGTTTGGGGGGAGGGGTGAAGAGAGGTGTTGTGGGTGGAATAAGGACAAGACTTTTAACCACATGGAATCATTTAATGAAAAAGTTATTTCCTTTTTAGTTTATTTCATGTCCCATCTTTTGATTGGGTCATGGACAAGTTTTGCTCTGATGCTACTGTGTCTTCAACCTTTCTGAAATTTGTTAGTCTTTTTTTTCAGGGATAACAAGCCTTTGGCTTAGAGTCTGCAGCAGGCAAAAGTATGCTGAGACTTAATAACATTGTTTTGCTTGTATCTTTATGTTTATGACAAGTTAACCTTCAAAAACTTTTTACTTCTGAACTACTTCAAAACAAAAGTTTCTTTTTTAAGTGAAGTAAAAATGTGAGTGAATGTAAAGAAAATATCAGACAAATGGGTTGTCCTGATGTGGACATGGCAGGAAATCATAAAGTTAATGAGGAAAAGATTGCATTTGGGGAACACTGTTCTGTATAGGTCACTGCCTTCTGTGACTGGTGTGGAAAGAGGGGTTAGAGGCCAGGAGACCAGAGAGGAGGCTGGGCGAGGATTTTTAAAGGGCCATGTTCTGGCCTAGGGTAGAGCTGTGGGGATGAGGAAAAAGGGATGCATTCGAGAAATGAGGTTCAAAAAGCCAAAAGGTCATGAACTAGAGAAGGCCAGCACGGGTCGAGGGGAAAACATGGGGATCATTTGGGGACGCGGTGGTGTGAAGGGCTCAGAGGACATCCGGGAGAGGCATCCAGGAGGCTGCTGGCACAGGGGGCTCTTTGCTTACAGAATAAAGGGGGACTGGAGACGGATGGGGCATCATCTGCAGAGAGAGGAAATGAGATCGTGGAAGGTATTGGGTTGGCCAAAAAAGTTTAGTTTTTTTCTACAATGGCTCTAGTAGTTCTTAGTTGTCTTTAACTTAATTCGAAACAATTTCGTTAGATTGTATTATGACAGCTATCATATCAGTGTGCATTAAAAAGAAAAACATCAAAAGTAGTAAATTTTTGTGTAGCCATTTTAATATTGAAGATAGAAGAAAATGTGCACCATTTTTGGCATATTATGCTTTATTATTTCAAGAAAGGTAAAAAAACAATGCAAAAAAGTATTTGTGCAGTGTATGGATAAGACGCTGTGACTGATCGAATGTGTCCAAAATGGTTTGCAGTCTCTTGGTACTATTGAAGTTTTGGCCAATAATTCTTTGCTGTGGGGCTGTCTTATGCATTGGAAGACGTTTAACAGCAGCCCTGGCCTTTACCCACTAGAAGCGAGATAGCTGACATAACTCAAAATATCCACGTCAATCAAGTTACTGGTGAAACTGAAAACTGTGTCTTTAATTTTACAGAAAAAAACCATACGGACTTTTTGGCCAACCCAATAAAGTGGCCAGGGAGAGAGTGCATGAAGGAAGAAGCAAAGTGGGCCCTTGGCTGAGCTCTGGTGATTGAAGCCCATGTTTAATGGGTGAACTAATAAGTAAGAGGAACTTGTGCAGGAGCAGTGGAAGAGGTTGGAGAAAAGCCAGGAGAGCATGATGTGACAGACACCAAGGGAAGAGCGTTTTCATAGGGAGGGAATGGTATGAGGTGCCTTGTGGGTAAGGACCAACCAAAGAATGCCCACAGAATTAGCAGCAAGAGGTGGTTAATAGCCTTGAGCACTGTGGACTAGAAGCAGAGATATGGGAGTTACTGCTCCTGAAATGTTCTTCACAGCTAAGGGAGTGGTGGGGATGGCCTGGGGAGTTGTAGAGTGCAGCGAGACAAGGGCGGAGGACCAAACCTCATGGAGCTATCAAATTTAAAGGCCAGGTGGAGGCTACAAGGAGGTCTAGCGGAGGGAGGAGTCCAGATCAGCTCCCAGATATTGGTTAGGTAGGTAGTGGTGCTGTCACTGTTACAGGATGGCTGCCAGAGACACCAGGCCAGAGTTGGAAGAGTGTGCACACAGCGGAGTGGGGTAGGGAGATTGGTGTCTGGATTTGGGGGTACAGAACTCTGGTGTCCCTTCTCTACCTGACCCTGCAGGTAGAGGAGGAGCGGCGGAGTGCAGCAGGCAGTGAGAAGGAGGAAGAGCCAGAGGAGGAAGAAGAGGAGGAAGAGGAGGAGGAATATGATGAGGAAGAAGAGGAGGAAGATGATGATCGGCCCCCCAAGAAACCCCGCCATGGTGGCTTCATTCTGGATGAGGCTGGTATGTTACAGGGCTGCTGAATGCTGAGCAGAGACTGGCTTTCCACCTTCAGTTCCATTTCTTGAATATACTTAAAATATTTTTTTGGTAAATGTCAAACAGTAGGATAGTATGTGGAGCACCCATGTTCCATCACTGTGTGTCAACAGTTAACAGCTTAGTACCAACCCATTTTGCTTATTGCTCCTCACTCCCACCCACCACTGAATGATGTTGATGCAAATCCCAAATCCATAATTTCACCCCAAAATATTTCTGTATATATATTCCTAAAGGACAGGTTGTTTTAAAAAAAAAAAAAAAAAAAAGTTTATTTATTTATTTATTTTCAGAGAGAGAGAAAGAGAGGGACAGAAACATTGATGTGAGAGAGAAATATTAGTTGACTGCCTCTCTCACACCACTAACCAGCAACCTGGCCCACAACCCAGGCGTGTGCCCTGACTGGGAATCAAACCAGCGACCTTTCGGTTCACAGGCTGGCACTCACTCCCCTGAACCACACCAGCCAGCGCAAGATAGGTCCTTTTAAAACACACAATCATGCCCTGGCTGATGTAGCTCAGTGGATTGAGCGCTGGCCTATGAACCAAAGGGCTGCTGGTTCAATTCCCAGTCAGGGCACATGCCTGTGCTGTGGGCCAGGCCCCCAGTTGGGGGTGTGTGAAAAGCAACCAATCAATGTTTCTCTTCCTCTCTCCCTCCCTTCTCTCTTTGAAAATAAATAAAATCTTAAAAAAAAAAAATACAACAACACATAGTCACAATACCATTATTACCCTTTAAAAAACAGACAATATTTGTGCTTGTCCTGGAAAGCTCAGATGACCTAGAAGTAGACAACAGGACAAAGTAGTGGAGGCTGACAGATATGAGTCCCTCCTGGCCTGGTTAAGCTCTTTTCTGCATGTGGCCCTGGGTGAGTTGTCATATATCTCTCTGAGCCTCTTGTCCACTCTGTACACAGGGACAAACAGTTCTTCCTACTTCAGCAGGGGAAATTTGAGGATTTGGGGGACCATGCATGTAAAACGCATCAGGCTGATGGCAACCAAAAGTGTAATGGCCGGCATAGAGGAGGCCCTTAGACAACAGAGTGGTTATTTATTTACGTTATACAGGCCCATGTTATCTCGACTGTTCTAGAAACTGCTTTTTTTCACTCAGTGCTCGTGGAGGTGGATATAACATAGATAGTTCAGGTTAAATGAATGAATTTGTGTGAAAGTTATCTGAACAATTTGTGGGACCTAAGTGCTGAATGTGTGTGTTAGCTGTTATCACCGTTATCATCATCATCATCATCAAAAGTTATTTTTTCCAGTGGCTGCATAGTGTTCCATAATGTGTTTTATTTCATCAGTCTCTTGTTGGATATTGAAGTTGTTTATATTTTTCACTGTTTTAAACAGCACTGCCATGAACGTCTTCACATATATTTAGATATACATATGCAAGTTAAGATCTAGACCAGGGTTCTTAACCATTTTTGTGGTCCCTTTGGCAGTCTGATAAAGTCTACGGACCCCTTTTCAGAGTCATGTCTTCAAATGTGTGAGACAAAGTACATAGGATTCCAAAGAGAACAGTTATATTAAAATACAGGATCAAAATACTAAAAGAACATTGGATATATGTGCTTCTTTATTAACATATTTAAATAACAAGGTTTAGTGGAGGGAGGGCTAGTAAGAAACTAATTTTGAAGTAGCAGTGAGTGAGTGATGTTGAGGTCTGCAGCTATAATGTGCTAAGGAAATATCAGGTTTCACTGCTAACACTACTGTGGTTGTCATTATTCACGATTGATGGAAATGCTAAATTTCAGTGAGCGATTAGTGAAAATGAATGGTTTTCTTTTCATCTAACACATACCCACAGATTTCCTACCTGGTAAATTGCTTTTAAGTCAAATTGCTGTGCAAAAAGGAGGATATTTTTTAAAGCTTTTGATATCTATGGCTAAATACTGGCCCCTGAAAAGGTAACACTAGTTGATGTGCCCACCAGTCATGCACATGCTTGTTTTCTCCACACCCCTGTAAAGGGGAGTGACATGGAACGCTATCCTCCATTTTCTAGGGACCCTCTTACCCCAGGGAAGAACGGAGCAGAGTAGGCAGGAGATGCTCTGGGTGTTCCTGGTTCTCAGAGAGCTTTGTCCCTTTTTCAAAGGCTGAGGGTAGGGAGTCCTTGCTTAGAGGAAAGGTTTTGAATAGCAGATGGGCCCAGATCAGGAGAAGAGATGGCTAATACTTGTATGCTATCTGACCAAGATATGGGCCACTAGGGACACCCATGTGCTGGTGAGGGGAGTGTCGTTGGGCGCTGCTGTTGGAAGGCTACATACGTGGCGGTGCCCATTAATGCTTAACACGCAGGGACCCTCTGACCCAGCAATCCCTTTTTAAGAATTTGCCCTACAGTTAGACTCACAAAGGTACATAAAGACATGAGGACACAGACACTTGCTACAATCCTCTTTGCAGTTGTAAATGTTTGGTGACCTAAATGTTCATTGATCATAAGGGCCTGGTAAAAGGAATTATGGGACAGAAGTCAGATAGCTTCTGAGGCATGTGCTGCTATGAAGAGCTCCAAGCTAACGTTACAGTTTAGAAAAAGAGGATAGTAGAGAACAGTGTGTTAAAAAATTGTGCCCTGACCAGGTAGCTCAGTTGGTTAGAGCATTGTGCCGATATGCCAAAGTTGTGGGTTTGATCCTGGGTCAGGGCACATACAAGAATCAACTGATGAATGCATAAGTAGAACAACAGATTACCCTCTCTCTCTCTAAAAATTAATAAATTTTTAAAAAAGTTTTAAAAAATTGTGCAGGGGTGCCCTGGCTGGTGTGGCTCAGTGGATTGAGCACCAGCCAGCGAACTAAAGGGGTGCTGCTGGTTCGATTCCCAGTCAAGGCACATGCCTGGGTTGTGGGCCGGGTCCCCGGATGCCGGATGGGGGTGCGTGAGAGGCAACCACACATTAATGTTTCTCTCCCTCTCTTTCTCCCTTCCCCTCTCTCTAACAATAAATAAATAAAATCTTTAAAAAAATTGTGCAGGGGCTTAAAGTGAACAATGGTGAAGGGTTTATATCCATTTTTTATTTATGCACAGATTATCTCTGGACAAGAAATGTTACAGAGGTGCTTCTGGAAAAGAGAACTGAGAAGGTGGGGGTTAGAAATGGGAGGGAGACTTGCTCGTACACTTATGTCATCTGTACCCTTTGGGGTCTTTCATCATGTGCTAGTATCACTAAGTTTTTAGTGTATATATGTGTGTATATATACATATTAAAGATTTTATTTATTTATTTTAGAGGGGAAGGGAGGAAAAAAGAGAAACATTGATGCGAGAGAGAAACATTAGTCTGTTGCTTTTCCTACACCCCCATCTGGGGACTGAACCCATAACCCAGGCATGTGCCCTGATTGGGAATCAAACCGGAGGTGTTTTGCTCTGTGGGATGACATCCAACCTACTGAGCCACACTGGTGAGGGCAGAGTTTTTAGTGTATATTTGATAGGTACAAAAGGGTATTTGTAACATAATAAAGAGGTAAAGTGCATAGACCCTAGAGCCAGCCTGACTCAAGTACCAGCTGAGAGTCTTTGGACAAGTTAGATAACCTCTCTGGGCTTCAGAGCCCTTGCTATAAAATTGGAACAATGATGATACCTCTCTTAGGGTGGCCGGGAGGATTCAATGAGCATTCTGTGGCAAAGTACTCAGGACAGGGCAGAGCACACAGTATGATCTCAATAAGTGTTAGCCGTTATAAATGTTAAGAGAATAATAATAAAACCAGGCAACGTTAAACCCTGTTAAAAAAAAAAAAAAACAAAAAAACCTAAAAAAGAACAACTATATACCTGTTTTCCCTTGCTAGTTGAGAGGGAACTTCTGCTTGCTTCCTGAGGTCTTATTTTCTAAGATGGATCTGTGAGTGGCGTTGGAGGGGAGGGGTGATTTAGAGTCAGGTGGATCTGCCCAGGAGACCTGACTGCTGCTTGGAGCAGCTCCGTGGCCTTGGGTGAGAACCTGACTTGACTGAGCCTCAGTATCCTGATCTGTTAAATGGGGGCTTGTGCCCATCTCCCAGAGGAAGTTTCCTGGAAGCTCTTGTCATGAGGACCCTTTGCACCTGCTGCCCCATTACCGCTTGGCCTTCTTGTTTCAGATGTGGACGATGAGTATGAGGATGAGGACCAGTGGGAGGACGGAGCAGAGGACATCCTAGAGAAAGGTGTGTATGGGCCCGCCTCTGGAAGACCACTGGGGGAGGTGACCCAGAGGGTGTTGAGAGCCCATCCCGCACCCCCATGCCCTGCACCACCCCAACCCCACCCTCCTCACCCTGCTTCTTTCTGTCTTTGCCAGAGAGATCAACTCTGTACCCTTTTCCTTTGAGGCCCATGAGTTGGGGGGTGGGGGCAGGGGCTGTGGGGTGGTAGGTGTTATTGGGAGAGGACTCGGGGGTCCCAGGGCCCCAGTAAATCCCTTCTGGGGGGAGTGGGCTCTGTCCCAAGATCCCCCCACTTCCTGGGCCAGTGCCCCCCTTGCCTGTTATTTTCCGTTTTGTGCACCTCATACATTTCGGCTTCTCCCCCAACCACCTGGTGCCTGGCCTTTATTTTTGATTTTCAACCTTACTGTGTCCTTCCCTTCCCCTTCCCCCAACCCATTGGTTGATTTGGCTGCTATAATTTGGCTCATACTTTGTCTGCCCTCGCCCACCACCACCACCACCACCACCACCACCACCACCACCACCTCCTCTTCCTACAAGTAGAAGAGATTGAAGGTAAGAATCTGGAAAGTGTGACTCCCCAACCCTCCTCCCATATCCTGACATCTCCTTCCTGCCCTTGGCACCCTCCCTCATCCCAATCCCTGTCCGGCCCTGGGGTCTCTGATTCATGTCAGGGCCCAGAGCCAGAGGGTTCTGGGGCCAGGCCTCCAGCAGTGATGGGCCCGCAACGCGTGCGCACGCGCGCATGAGCATTGTCGGGGGCAGGGATGCAGGGATGTGTGGGATGGGGTGGAGTTCAAAGTGTGCTTAGACAGTGGCTGTGAGATGGGGAACAGCTGGATGTCCCCAGTGGCTGGGCCCCATCCCCAAGTCTTCATGAGAAGCAGAAACCTGAGCAGGACAGAGGCAGAGGGTGCGGGTTATGGGTTTCCTCAGTGAGGTGTAGCCCCACCACTTTCTCTAGGCCCCTGCTCTTGACCTCCCCTTGCCCCATCTGCCCATTTTTTTGTGCAGCCTCCAATATCGATAATGTTGTCCTGGATGAAGACCGCTCTGGGGCTCGCCGCCTGCAGAACCTCTGGAGGTAAGCGGGGAGGAGCAAGTGGTGAGACTGGTTCCCATGGGGCAGTTTGGAGGCAGGTCAGCCCACCTCCTCTTTTCAACCTTCAATTCATGTTTGTTTTTCCCCCTCACACCCCAGGGACCAGCGAGAAGAAGAACTAGGCGAGTATTACATGAAGAAATATGCCAAGTCATCTGTGGGAGAGACGTAAGGGCATGGGATGGGGGGGTGGGGGACCAGGAGCTGGTGGTCCCTTGCAGGAAGGGTCAGGGGTCTGACAGAGCTTCACCTTTCCTTCCCAACTGTCCTCTCTCCAGGGTGTATGGAGGGTCCGATGAACTCTCGGATGACATCACCCAGCAGCAGCTGCTCCCGGGAGTCAAGTAAGGGGGTGGGACAGGAGGGCTGCGGTGGGGCTCTTGTACTGTACTTGGGTGATGTGCCCACATGAGTCATTCCCTGAAACAAATCAGGACAGAGTCACACAAGCGGAGTGGTGGATGGGGGGGTGGGGCAGGATGGCACTTTTCTCTAGCCCTCTGCTTATGTTTGGAAGGGTGGAGAAGGGAGAGGGTGTGGAACAAGAGGAAGAAGGATGGGTGTGATTATTTGTATGTTTCATGATGAGGAGACAGTTTCTCTAAAGGGCTTTCTTTTCCTCTCCTGTCTAGGGATCCAAATCTGTGGACGGTCAAATGTAAGGTGTGTGCTCTGGCCTCATGGCCTGGGGGAGGCAGGGTGGTGAGGGAGGGGGCCTTGCCTGTCAGAACTGTCCACATGTCTGTTCTGGGTCTCCTTGGCCTGCCAGCGTCTTGGTCATCCCTTTTTTTTTTTTTTTTTTTTTTTGCCTTTCCCTCCTCTCTTACCTCCCCTCACTGTCTCCTACCCTCATTTTTCTTGCTGGTCATCCCTCTTACTCTGTATCTGTCCACCTCATGTTCGTCTCCTACGTTTTCTTGCCTGATGAGCCTGTCTTTCTTACTGTCTCCTGCCCGCTATCCCGTGTCCTGCCCTCCATTTCATCGTTTCTTAAGTCTGCCTGTTTTCCAGATTGGAGAGGAACGGGCCACAGCCATTTCCTTGATGCGCAAGTTCATTGCCTACCAGTTCACAGACACGGTAAGTCTAGGCAGGCAGCTTCAGGATGAGAGACAGGCCAGAGCCCAGAGGGAGGGAGAGGGTAGGTTCACGGGTACTGCTGCCTGTTAAGAGAGCTGCTTCAGCTAGAAAACCACCACTCCCTGGACTGAGGCTTTCTTCTGTGTCTGTCAAGAGGTGTTGTCTTCGCTCTTTCTGCATTTCTGGCTGGGTTCCCCAGCCCCTGTAGCCCTCTGGAAGCCAGCCACTGAGCTTCCTGAGCCTTTTCTACCTGAGAGTGAGCTGTGCCTATTTACCAACCCTGTTGGGGAGCTGTCACCCTCTTACTCTTTGGAAGGAAGTCCTACAGTAGGACACTTTGGCTACAGGGGTCAGGGAACAGCCCTGTCTGTAGGAGAATTTCTTGTTTCTCTTTCACACAGTCGTCAGACACTTGCTGAGCCCCTCCTCTGGGCTTGTCCCTGTGCTGGGAGATGCTGAGAATACAGTGGGGACCATGCCAGAGCTGGTTCCTGCCCCTTCAGGGCTCAGCACGTAAAACATGAAGTAATGCCACCTGTGTGCAAGGCAGCAGATGCTGCATTTAGGGCACAGATCTTTCTTTAGATTGCCAGGGTTTGAATCCTGTCCCTGCCACTTCCTAGCCATGAGACCTCGATCAATCCACTTCCCCGCTCTGGGCCCCTTGCTTGCCTGCCTCTCAGCTTCTCAGCATCATTAGGTTTAAATAGCTTGGGACATGTCCAGCCACTTGTGCTCAATAAATGTAATTCCCAGTTTTGTAACCAGGGCAAAACTTATGAAGGGTGTCCTCAAAATATGTGAAACATGGGGGCTACTAATAACTACATACTGGGTGGTAACTTTCTCAATAGGATTTGTGTTCAGCCGAGTGCATTGCTTTCATCTGCTGAAGCAGTGGGTGCACGTCAGTGGGGCCAAGTGGACAGTTGTGGAATTTGCAAATTAAGATGTTAAGTGTGCACAGACCTCTCCGTTGTGCCCTGGGCAAAATTCTAGTGACTTCTGTTTGAGTTATGACTCTGATTATTATTTTTGTTTTAAATGACCTAACTAGTACACACATATTCTAAAAGCCCAGATTTCTTCATCCTCAGCTCCCATTTCTCACATGTAATTACTGTGTCTTTTCAGACCATCTTCCCTGCTTGTTGAAAAATGTCTTTTTTATTTTTTATACATATCACTGCAGCGAGCCTTTTGTCAGTGCCGTGATCATCTTTCCATGCCCAATAAATACAAAGTTGTTTCCATTTTTCACTATCACAACAAATGCCAAAACAAAATAATTGTTTTTGTTTAAATTGAGATATAATTCACATTCCATAAAATTGATGGTCATGGTGCATGATCCTTTTTATATGTTACAGGATTTGGTGCTCTACTATTTTATTAAAGATTTTTGCGTTTGTATTCACAAGGGATATTGGTCTGTAGTTTTTTTATTTTCTTTCTTTATTTTTATTGTTGTTCTACTACAGCTGTTCCATTTTTCCCCCACTGCTCTCCCCTGTCCCGCCCCCATGCTCCCACAGTCAGTCCCCACACTGCTGTTCACGTCCATGGGTCATTTATACTAGTTCCTTGACTAGCCCCTTCTTCTGGTCTGTAGTTTTCTTACGATGGCTTTGCCTGGTTTTGATAGCAGGGTAATCCTGGATTCATAGGATGAATCAGGAAATATTTCCTTCTCTTGTAAGAAGAGTTTTGTGAAGGATTGGTGTTAATTATTTAAATGGTAGAATCACCAACATAGCCATCTAGTTCTGGGCTTTTCGTATTTGTGTGGTAGGTTTTTTTAAATTACTAATTTAAGATCTTTACTTCTTGCAGGTCTTTTCAGATTTTCTATTTCTTTTTAAGTTAGTTTTGGTAATTTGTCTTTCTATGAAAACATTTATTTCATTTAGGTTATCTAATTTGTTGGCATGTAGTTGTCCCTGGTATTGCCTTGTCATTCTGTAAGAATGGTGGTAATGTCCTTTCTTTCATTCCTGATTTAGTGATTTGAGTCTTCTCTTTTTTTTCTTGGTCATTCTGGTAAAGGTTTGTAAAATCTGTTGATTTTTTCCAAAGAACCAATATTTGGTTGTAATGGACTTCTCTACTGTTTATCTATTCTCTATTTCATTTGTTCCCATTCTGATCTTTATTATTTCTTTCCTTCTGCTTGCTTTGGGGTTAGTTTTCTCTTCTCTAGTTTCTTAAAGGTGGAAGGTTAGGTTATTGATTTGAGATATTTTTTCTTTTTTAAGTTGGCATTTACAGCTATAAATTTCTGAGCATGACTGTCTTCACATTCTAACAAGTTTTATTTTAGTATGCATGTTTTTGTTTTCATTCATCTCAAAATATTTTCTAATTCCTCTTGTAATTTCTTCTTCGACCCATCAGTTACTTGAATGGAGACATAAGTACCATTGGAGAGGGCCCAGTTGGAGGGCACATTCCAGATCCCTGATCATGACCTTTGCTTAGCAACCTGAATCCTTTCATATCCTAATTAACACCAAATAAAAGATGACTGGTAAAAAACAGAAACCAAAAAACTTAGTGTTTCACATATTGGTGGATTTCCTAAATTTCCTTCTGTTACTGATTTCTAATTTAATTTCATGGGGTTGGAGAACATACTTGATATGCTTTTGGCCCTTTTACATTCATTGAGGCTTGTTTTATGGCCTCACATGTGTCTTTTTCCTGGAGAGTTCAGTGTGCCAGTGAGAGGAATGTCCTGCTGCGGTTCAAAAGAGTGTTCTCTGTGTAGATGTCTGTTAGGGCAGCAGTGTTTGTAGGGTTGCTAAAGTGTTCTGTTTCCTCATTGATCTTCTGTCTAGTTGTTTAGTGCATTATCAAACGTGGGGTATTGTAGCCTCTGATTATTATTAGTGAATTGTCAATTTCTACATGTTTGTTAACTAATGCTTTATGTATTTTGAGGCTCTGTTAAGTTCATATATACTTATAATTCTTATGTCTTTTTTTATGGATTGGCCCTTTTATCATTATTAAATGTCCGTATTTATCTCTGGTAGCAATTTCTGTCTTGAATCTGCTCTGTCTGCTGTTACTGTAGCCACTCCAACTCTCTTCGGTTCTAGTTGCTTTTTACACATATGTTGGATCTTTTCTGTGTCACTAAGTAGATTCATCTCATTGTTCTTTTAATTGCTATGTTATATTACACGATATGGTTAAGCCATATTTTAGCAAATCCCTTTTGGGGGGCACTTTACAGTTTCCAGTTTTGTTTGTTGGCTATAATTTATAGCTCTGCAGTGAGCATCCCTGTGTCTGTGTCATGGAGCCAGCGTGTTTCTGTGGGATAAATTCCTGGCAGAGCCTGCGGAGGTGGCATGGTTACTGTTATTGGCAGTTGTGTCTCACTGTCTCCTTCCACGCGCTTGGTCCCGTAGCCCCTGCAGATTAAGTCGGTAGTGGCACCAGAGCATGTGAAGGGCTACATCTATGTGGAGGCCTACAAGCAGACCCACGTGAAGCAGGCCATCGAGGGTGTGGGCAACCTGCGGCTTGGCTACTGGAACCAGCAGATGGTGCCTATCAAGGAGATGACAGATGTGCTCAAAGTGGTGAAGGAGGTGGCCAACTTGAAACCAAAATCCTGGGTCTGCCTCAAGCGGGGCATCTATAAGGATGACATCGCACAGGTGCCTGGTGGTGGGGTGGGGGGGTCAGGACTCATGTTCACACTTCTGCTCCTCTGTCCTCTCCTATTCTGCTTTCCATTTGACCTTCCCAGCCCCCTTCCTAGTGCAGAGAGCAGCACCCCACTCAGATTAGGTGAAGCAGAGCCTGGATTTTGTTGTGAGCATGCAGGAAATGGATGACCATCTTCTGTGTGTGATGAAAGCATGCTGAGTAAAGATCTGAAGGCAGAGAGGGAGCGAGCCATGTGGAGTTATTGGGGAAACATGTTGTGACAGAGCAACAGCATGTGTGACAGGACTGTCTGTAGCTGAAGCCCAGCAGTAGGACATGCACTCAGGGAGGCCATCATTGGGCTTTAGCTTTTGCCGGAGTGGAGTAAGATGGGGGGAGGTTCTAGGGACATAGTGTGACTTTAATTTTAACAGGATTATTGTGGTGACTGGTTCTGAGGCAGGGGGCATGTTTCCCTCAGGGAATATATAACGATGCATGGAGACAGTTTTGGTTATTTCAGCTGGAGAGTTGATTCTAGCATCTAGTGGGTAGAAGCCAGGAATGCTGCTAACATTCTTCAGTGCATGGGACAGCCCCCCACGACAAAGAATTAACCTGGCTGAGAAACCCTTAATTACAGTATGGGTTCACAGGAGCAGGGAGACCAGCAAGGAGACAGACTAGTGTGCCCTTGGTAAAGGTGGCTGGTGACGGTGAGACAGGACTGAGGTTGGAGAATTAGAGGAGGGAAAAGAGGTCGGAGTTTTTGAAGGCACAGCTGCCAGGATTTGCTGACAGATTGGATATAGAGGTAAAAGCAAGTTAAGAATGACTCCCAGATTGCCCTCCCTGGTAGTTGAGGTGGTTAGAGCATTGTCCCAATAGCCCAAGGTTGTAGGTTCAATCTATGGTCAGGGCACATATAAGAAGCAACCAATGAATGCATAAATAAGTGGAACAACAGATTGATGTTTCTCTCCCTTCCTCTCTCAAAAAAAGAAAAGCAATTAAAAAAAAAAAAGAATGACTCCCAGGTGTTCCTGAGCAGAAGGAAGAAGAGTGGGCGGAGACTGGGAGACAGCAGCTTTGGGGGAACTCAAGAAAGTAGTTGTGGCTGTGCTAGGTTTGGGGGACCTTTTAGCCATCAAAGTGGAGGTGTCAAGCAGGCAATGAATAGTCAATTTCAGAGTTGAGGGGAGACAGGCTGGAGAGAGAATTTGGGAGTTGTTAGCAGCCTGATTTCCCCATCATTCTTTCTCACTTACCCTCTCTGAAACCTCTTTGCTTTTCCTATGTCCAGGGTCAGGGATGGAGGGACAGGCCCTTTCCTGACCACTCACCTGTCCTTCTCAGGTGGATTATGTGGAGCCCAGCCAAAACACCATCTCTCTGAAGATGATTCCACGCATTGACTATGACCGCATCAAGGCCCGCATGAGCTTGGTACCATGGGGACGTGTGTGGGAGAGGGATGCTGTATCCCAGCTGGTGGCCAAGCCCGCCTCCCTCTCCCTTCTCACCCGTGCTGCTTTTCCTCCGCAGAAAGACTGGGTTGCCAAAAGGAAGAAGTTTAAACGGCCTCCACAGAGGCTGTTTGATGCTGAGAAGATCAGGTGAGTGTCCTTGGGGACTGGCTGAGTTGGGTCCCCAAAGCTGTGGTACAGAAGTGCCCTTGCGGTTTCTCTCATGGAAATGAAACCCTGACAGGTTTAGTTTGTGAGTGGTGAGCAGTCAGTATAGCCTCAACCAAGTTACTTAACATCCTCATGCCTCAGTTTCCTCTGCTTACAAAGATTGATAATAACAACCTCTGCTTCCTCAGATTGTAGTGAGAATTGAATGAATTAATATGCATGTGTGCTCAGAGTATCATTTTGCGTGTGTGTGATTAATGGTATCGTATATTATAAAGGAATTTATCGATGTGTCAGGCTTTATAAAGAGCCTTGATCTCCTGATGCCTGGGCAATCAAGATGGGGATATAGAGCCCCTTCCCCTCAGGATATCTCCCTCACCCTCCCCAGCTGGATAGAACTCAGAGCAGCTCAGGGATTCCAGCATTCCAGTTCTACTAGGATTTTCAACAGGAAGGGCAGGAGAGGAGGAGATGGAGAAACAAGATTTGCCAGTGACATCTTCCGCTGGTCTTGTTCTGGTACCCGTTGTGTGTCAGCCAGTTTTTCCCTGTCTGAATCGTAGAATGTGCCTTTTGATCTGGACCCAAGGACCTGGCTAATACCTCCTATGCCCGAATTGGACCCATTTAAACCACTGGTATCCACCTAACTGGACGCCCCCTTACTGTGAGGCAGAGAGCAAACCAGAATGCCCTCTCCCTGCCCCCGAGCCAGCTGTGGCAGTGGTGCCCTGACATGCCCAGCAGTGTGTGCTGGTCTCTCTTCCAGATTCACCATGTGAATGGGAAGACAGTTGAGTGAGCAGCGGGAGGAGCTCCACCTGCTCTTCCTTGCATTTCACTTTTGGGGAGTGGGGGGGCTTTCCCTCCCAACTCTGGGAGCATCGGGCAGGAACTAAGTGTCCCCCACTCCCTCCACCCCACACGCAGGGCCGGTAGAGTTAAGGGCACAGGCTTGGGAGTCCCTCCCACAGCGTTTGAATCCTGACTCTTAGACTTTTGACTGGGCTGTGTGGTATGTCCTCTCTGAGCCTCGTTTTCTCATATTACTGATGTCACAGGCTTTGGGGAGGAGTCATTGAGGTGGTATGTGTCCCAGCCAGGCATGGGCTGAGTGCTTCATGAATGTTACCTCTGATGTTTTGTCCAACTAGTATTGACTGGGTGTCTCTGATGTGCAGACACTTACAGGGAGACTGAGAGAAGATAAGCCCCTGCCCCTCTGGCCTGCCATCCTGGTTAGGGAGACGAATCACGCAGTAGTTCATCAGAGGGTGACATACCCTGTGGTGAAAATAGAACAGGGAAGGGGCATGGGAGTGTGGGAAGGTGGGGTCTGTGTGTCCCTCCTTTGGGCTGTGTGAGAGCTCACTCCATCGAGAGGGTGTGTGTTAGGATGGAATGGCTCAGCCTTCCTGAGGTCTTCTGCTCCCCTTGCCAGCGGCGGAGACAGGTACAGCAGATTCTCCTCTTAACCTCCCCTTCCAATCTCTCCTCACAAAATCCCAGGTCCCTGGGGGGCGATGTTGCCTCTGATGGTGACTTCCTCATCTTCGAGGGGAACCGCTACAGCCGGAAGGGCTTCCTGTTTAAGAGCTTTGCAATGTCTGCTGTGGTGAGGGTCCCATGGGGGGGTCATGCTAATGATAGTGGGGAGGGGGGAGGCCAAGCTTTCCCACCTACAGCCCAGGCCCCAGAGGAATGGATTATCTGGGTCCGTCCTGAGTGATCCTCAAGTCACAAGTGTCCCAGGACGATAATTCTCACTGTGTTTGTAGCCCACTCAGCTGGGCTGTGACACTGACCTTTGTCCTCTTCTTCTTCCCCTTGTCTCTCGGGGCTCAGATCACAGAAGGTGTGAAGCCCACACTCTCTGAGCTGGAGAAGTTTGAGGACCAGCCAGAGGGCATTGACCTGGAGGTGGTGACTGAGAGCACAGGTATTTGCTCTTGGCTATAACTTAAGCCAACGAGATGCAGGTGGCCCATGGCGGGCAGCCCCCAAGTCAGCCCCATGTCTGCCCCTGCAGGGAAGGAACGGGAGCATAACTTCCAACCTGGGGACAATGTGGAGGTATGTGAGGGTGAACTCATCAACCTGCAGGGCAAGATTCTCAGTGTGGATGGCAACAAGATCACCATCATGCCCAAGCACGAGGACCTCAAGGTGGATATCCTACTGCCCACCCATGCGTACTGGGTTGAGGGGGTGATGTTGTAACCATGGGTAATCTGAGGTGGCTACTGGGTTTAGTTTGCTTATGATGTGTGTGTGTGTGTGTGTGTGTGTGTGTGTGTGTGTATGTGAGGGGGGGGGGAAGAGAGTCTGAGGACTTGTCTAGGCTACCCGTGGTGTGTCTAGGGTGAGGCTGTTTCCAGGTGGGTCTGAGGTGTCTTATCTAGTCTGGTGTCATGTGTAGGGGACAGACTGACTCTGTGTGGGGTAAGGGTTGTCTAGGCTGATATCCTGTCTGAGGCCAGCTGTCTTTGGGGCAGTCTGAGCGTTGTCCTGGGGGCCTCAGGTAGTCTTTGGTTGGGTGGTGTGAGCCTGGAGTGGGTCTTGCCAGGGTCTTTTCTGAGAACTTGAGCAGATCTGAAGATGGGTGGGGCAAGTGATTTGTGGTGGCTTCCTCCTCATCTGCTTGTTGTCCCCACTCCCAATCTCCAGGACATGCTGGAGTTCCCAGCTCAGGAACTTAGGAAGTACTTCAAGATGGGGGATCACGTGAAGGTGATTGCTGGCCGATTTGAGGGCGACACAGGCCTCATTGTGCGAGTGGAAGAGAATTTCGTCATCCTCTTCTCTGACCTCACCATGCATGAGGTAGATCAGAAGGGTGAAAGGCGGGCGGACATACCCAAAGGAGAGGACTCAGGCAAGGCGGGCCAGCTGCTTGGGTCCTGCTTGATTCCTCCCCCTCTCCTGGCAGCTGAAAGTGCTCCCCCGGGACCTGCAACTCTGCTCAGAGACGGCATCAGGTGTGGATGTCGGAGGCCAGCACGAATGGGGGGAGCTGGTGCAGCTGGACCCCCAGACCGTGGGTGTCATCGTGCGACTGGAGCGGGAGACCTTCCAGGTGTGTGTGCTACACTCAGTGGTGGGGCTTAACTTTAGGGGTTTCCTCTCTTTCCTGAGCTCCTCATCCTGGGAGGTGGCAGATCATGGTGGCTAAGAGCCCAGATTGCTCTGGGTTGCAGACATGCCTCTGTCACCCACGACGGGCTGAGGTGGGCAAGTGGCAAGTCAGTTACCCTCTCTGCCTCAGTTTCCAACCTTATAAAATGGAGGTAATGGCAGCATCTTAGTTGTGAATGAAACTCTGAGGTCAGATATGGACCCTGGCATTCAGTGCTTGCTAAAGGATGGGGTGCTGCAAGCGTCCTCTTCCCCTTCACCCCCTCCCCATGGATGTGGGAGCCACACAGCATAGTGCTTAGAACCCTGGACTTTGGATTCACATCTCAGCTCTGTTCCTTTGGTGCTGTGTTACCCTGGGCTGCCAACTAGCCCTCTCTGGGCGTGAGACACCTCCTGTGTAAGATGGGTATCATGACAGCATCCATCTCAGAAGTTCTGAAGCTTCAATAAAATCTTATATGAAGTATTTAGCACAGGCCTGCCTGGTACAGAGTGACAGGTAAACATTAGCTGTTATGTTAGTGTCTCCTCCTCTGCCCATCTCTCCAGTCCCTGATGTTTAATCAAGGAGGTGGAGTCTCCTCCCAAATGATTGGGAACTTTTTTTTTTTCTTAATTTACTTTTAGAGAGAGGGGGAGGGAGGGAAAAGGAGAGGGAGAGAAACATCAATGTGTAAGAGATACATTGATTGCCTCTCAAACAACCCCAGTTGGGGCCCTGGCCCATAACCTAGGCATGTGCCCTGACCAGGAATCAAACCAGCGACCCTTTGGTTCACAGGCCTGGTGCTCAATCCACTGAGCCACACCAGCCAGCACTGGGAACGTTTTTGGTTGACCCAGTGCTCTGACTTTGCCTGCCCAAGAGCTCCCTGCAGGCTCCCACAAGGAAGGACCATCCCACTTTAGGGAAGCACTACTCCATGTCACCCTTTCCACTTTCACCCCCTCAGTATCCTCCCTTCTTCCATAGGTGCTAAACATGTACGGGAAGGTGGTGACTGTCAGGCACCAGGCTGTGACCCGGAAGAAGGACAATCGTTTTGCCGTGGCCCTGGACTCAGAACAGAACAACATCCATGTGAAAGATATTGTCAAGGTCATTGACGGCCCCCACTCAGTAAGTATGAGCTCCTGCCTATCAGCTGTGTCTGAAAGAGTAGGGTGGCACATGGCCATGAGAGTGACCATCCTTTTCCCTCCAGGGCCGGGAGGGTGAGATTCGCCATCTCTTCCGTAGCTTCGCCTTTCTGCATTGCAAGAAACTGGTGGAGAATGGGGGTATGTTTGTCTGCAAGACACGTCACCTGGTGTTGGCCGGGGGCTCGAAGGTGAGGTGGGCATGGTGGCACCCTGTGTTAATGGGTACCTGGCTCGGCTTTCAGGCCTTCCCTGACCCCAGGAGTGACAAAGAATGGGCAGATGTCAGTGTCAGGTCCTTTGCAAAGTGTGAAAAAAGGTTTATTTGGTTTCTGAGCTGTTTTAACAAATCACTCATTCATTCATGTGGTTTTATTGAGCACCTGTTAGGTGCCAGACACTGGAGGTACAGTAGTGAACAAGAGGCAAACCTGTCCTAGAGCTGCTACTTTGGAAGTGAACAGATAAGTACATACCTGTGCAGCAGGCGGTGTGGGGTGCTGACAAGCACTATGAAGAAAAATAAAACAGGAAAAGGAGGTAGAGAATGATGGGGATGGGGTGCTGGTTTATTTTATTTATTGATTTTTTTAAATTATCTTTATTCTTTTTTTTTTAAGTATATTTTATTGATTATGTTGTTACAGTAGTTCCAATTTTTTTTCCCCTTTTGCTCCCCTCCACCCAGTACCCCTCTTCCCTCCAGCAATCCCACCCACCTTAGTTCATGTCCATGGGTCATGCATATAAGTTCTTTGGCTTCACCCTTTCCTATACTATTCTTGACTTCCGCTGTTTATTTTGTATCTACCAATTATGCTTCTTAATCCCTGCACCATTTCCCCATTTCAAGTTATCTTTATTCTTTTTAGAGATATACCTTACTTGAAATTCTCCTTATAAATGTGATACCTTTTGTGTTTTGCCTGCTGCCTAACAGGGAACGTTTTTGAAGTCTAATCATTTTATTTATTACTGTGTTTTAAAGAAGGATGGGTTCAGAAAGGGAGAGAACAGATCTGCTGGTTTATACTTTTCATTAACTGGTCAATACTGTTCATTCACCTAATGGAAGACTCTTAGGATTTGGTTGAACAAGAGGCAAATGGATATAATGTAACAGTGCAAGCATTGCTGTTTCTAAAATACAATAAATTTTAAGATGATCAACACAGCCATATTCAAATAGAAATATTTACTTTTGTCCCACATTCTATATAGTTGATGTTTGTGATTGTCTTCTGTTTATGACGATACAGTACATTCCTCTTACTACAATATTCTTTACTCTGGGTGTGTGGCTGGGGTTACAGCATAAATTTTGATGGTGATACTAATAATTCCTGTTTCATGTCCTTTGACCCCATTACTCTAATTTGCTTTCTTTCCTTAAGTGAATTATCCTGCGTCAATATACACTTGCACTTAGAATACTACTTTGTTTAGAAATGTTGTAAAGTGATCCAAAATAGTTTGGAAGCAACGCTATAACGACTTTAAATTTCATAGAAATCTACTTACCAAAACCAGTTATCTAAAAGTAGTTCAACTTTGTCGCAATTGTCCCTGTCAATGGGACAGAGCACCCTTCCTTAGCAGAGAGTTTTCATATGTGCTGTTGAGGTTAACTTGCATATTTTCTGCTGGAGCTGTGTACCTGCTGCCCCTGTGGCAGGCAGTAAGGAAGGGAAGGTAGGCAACCAAGGAAGGGACTCTCTCTGCTAGAGATATTTTAATTTTATTAGGTAAGTGCTTACTCCACTGGGCTGTCCAGGCCTGCGAGATGTGTTTATTTTAAAAGTAATGCAGAATTGCATGGTTTAATCTGTCATTTTTACTTGGAATTTGAAGTTTAAACTTACTGCTGCTCTAAGCCATTAATAGATGAAAACTGGTTCTGTTTAACTTTTAAAAAACCCATAAGCTTTATATGGGTGGTATATAAACTTGATATCAAATTTGCTCCAGTTTTTAAAAAACACAACACTCACTTTTTTCTTGCAAATAATTTTATGTAATAAAATTATATTTTATTGTTGAAATACTATTGGTAACATGTACATTAAATACATTGTTAGTATATATTTTACTTTCATCCTACATTACCATTACCTTCTTGGTGTTTGTGAGAAAACCCAAAAGAAGCTTGCTTGCATTGAAGAGAAAAAGGTCTAATTGGCATTTATAAAGAAAGTGTTTCTAGCTTCCACATCCCTGCTTTTTTTCTTTTTTTTTAAACTACTGCGATCTATAAGGGATAAGGATAGAAGGAGCTAGAGAATGATGGGGGCTGCTGCTCTGGATAGAGGAAGTTAAAGAATGGCCTCTTCAAGGTGGTGACATTTGAGCAGAGCCTGAATGAAGGGATGGAGAGCTGTGAATATCTCAGGAACAGCAAGTGCAAAGGCCCTGAGGTGGGCCTTGTAGGAAGGTTGTATAGAACCAGGTATCAAAAGGAAATCAGTCCTTGGATCTGGGTAGTTGAGACCAGGAAGTGGTTTCCTTAGGACCCTGCAGACAGGATAATGAAACAGTGGCATGCAGGGTTTGTGTCACTAGGGGTTTAAATTCCTGACTACCACATTTTAGTCCCACTCCTTGGCCAGGGCCTCTTGATTAACAGGCCCACAATGGCATAGGGGTGGTGGCAGTTTCCCCAAAAGGAAATTGAGGCATTGTCACTGGAACGAGGGAGTGATGG
Organism: Furipterus horrens; assembly: GCF_987537825.1. Classification (NCBI taxonomy): domain Eukaryota; kingdom Metazoa; phylum Chordata; class Mammalia; order Chiroptera; family Furipteridae; genus Furipterus; species Furipterus horrens. The sequence goes on from NW_028327183.1 coordinate 40,040,717, forward strand.
CCACTGGAAGGTTCAAGCAGGATTTGTTCTCAAATGCAGGCAGGCAGTTTGGCATAGTCTGAGAGTCAGTCACCCAGACCCTGCAGGCCAGTTCACTTCTTGTCCCTCCTCTAGCCCCGAGATGTGACCAACTTCACCGTGGGTGGCTTTGCCCCTATGAGCCCCCGGATCAGCAGCCCCATGCACCCCAGCATTGGAGGTGAGGGGGAGTTGGGGTGGGGCTGTGTGTGGGGATGGGGGAGGAAGGTGGTTCAGCTCACAATCATGGAGCACCTGCTCTGGGTTAGCTCAGCCCTAGTGGGGCTCACAGCCCACTGGAGACCAGACTTCACCCCACAGTGACAGCCCAGGTTGGTCAGGGTTGTGATGGGAAAGCCCAGAGGAGGCTCCTAACCCAACGGGACGGGGGGCGTGGGGGGGGGCATCAAGCAGGTGAAGTGGGTACTCTGACTCTGGGCACAGAATGTGAGGGGAGCCCTGGCAGGCATGGCTCAGTTGTTGGGTGTCGTCTCGCCAAGCAAAATGCTGCTGTTTTGATTCCCGGTCAGGGCACATGCCTAGGTTTTAGGCCAGGTCCCCAGTTCAGGGTGTGGGAGAGGTAGCTGATTGGTGTCTCTCTCGCATGTCAGTGTTTCTCTCCCTCTCTTTCTCCCTTCTCCCCTTTCTAAAAATAAATAAATAAGATCTCTAAAAAAAAAGAAAAAGAATGTGAGGGGAAGGCACAGCCCTGGGGATTGGTGATGTTCTCTTCCATCCTCAGGTCAGCGTGGCAGCTTCGGTAGCCCTGGCGGCAGCAGCAGTGGCATGAGCAGGGGCCGGGGGCGGAGAGACAATGAGCTCATTGGCCAGACTGTGCGCATCTCCCAGGGGCCCTACAAAGGTGATCTTCAATCCCATGTGGAGGCCTGGGGAGGGGCATGGTGAAGGAGAGCCCCACCCGGACTGACTTCCTGCTCCCCACCAGGCTACATTGGTGTGGTGAAGGATGCCACGGAGTCCACAGCCCGAGTGGAGCTGCACTCCACCTGCCAGACCATCTCTGTAGACCGTCAGCGTCTCACCACAGTGTAAGGCTGGGCCAGGGCAGGGCTGGGAGGGGGTTATCAGGTGGTGAGAAGGCCCTGCTCACCCCACTAGTTCTCTGTGTCCACAGGGACTCACAGCGCCCGGGTGGCATGACATCGACCTATGGGCGGACGCCCATGTATGGCTCCCAGACACCCATGTATGGCTCTGGCTCCCGCACACCCATGTATGGCTCTCAGACACCTCTCCAGGATGGTGAGCACTCCCCAGGAGACAGGGAGGAGGGGTGATGGGGTGGGGGGACTGGGGACTGGGGACACGGGACAGGACAGAACTGATGGATATGTTCATCTCTCCTGTTACAGGCAGCCGCACCCCACACTATGGCTCGCAGACGCCCCTGCATGACGGCAGCCGCACTCCTGCCCAGAGTGGGGCCTGGGACCCCAACAACCCTAACACACCATCACGGTAAGGATCAGGAGTTGGTGGGGGTAAGGTTTCCTGAACTACTGGGGGTGCGTTGAGTGTGGGGAGTAGAGGGGTCTGTATTGCCCACCCTGAATTCTCTGCTCCCAGCCCCAGGCTGGTCTGTAAGGACTAAGCATGGCTGGGGGCAAAATAATCTCTCTGACCCAACCACAGCAGCACACTGGGTTTGTTTGTGACTCTGGGCTGGCAGCCCAATCTCTGACTCCCAGTGTCCTCAGCTGTGAGGTGGCCGCCTCCGGGTGAGGCTGCTGTGAGGGTGAAGTTGCCTCGGTTTGTCTGGCTACAGCTGTTCTGGAAGTGTTTGCTACGTTGCTGTGATCACCATTCTCAACATACTCCTTTCCCCAACAGGGCTGAGGAAGAATATGAGTACGCCTTCGACGATGAGCCTACCCCATCCCCACAGGCCTACGGGGGTACCCCCAATCCCCAAACCCCTGGCTACCCAGACCCCTCGTCCCCACAGGTTAACCCGCAGTACAACCCGCAGACGCCAGGGACACCGGCCATGTGAGTCCACTGGGACTAGCCCTGATCATCCTCCACCCGAATTCTGCCCTCTGTGATACCTCCTCTTTGCCAGCCCCAACAAATGCTCCCTTCCCTTCTTGTCTCTGCAGGTACAACACAGACCAATTTTCTCCCTATGCTGCTCCCTCTCCACAAGGCTCCTACCAGCCCAGCCCCAGCCCCCAGAGCTACCACCAGGTGGCACCAAGCCCAGCCGGCTACCAGAACACCCACTCTCCGGCGAGCTACCACCCCACACCCTCACCCATGGCCTATCAGGTGCTGGTCAGCTGGCATGTCCTTGAGGTGGTGGGCTAGGGAGGTCCTCAGGCCTTTCAGGAAACCCAGGCCAGGCGACCTGTTCCCAACAACACTGCTCCTAATTCCCTTACAGGCTAGCCCAAGCCCAAGCCCTGTTGGCTATAGTCCGATGACACCTGGAGCCCCCTCCCCTGGCGGCTACAACCCGCACACACCGGGCTCAGGCATTGAGCAGAACTCTAGTGACTGGGTAACCACTGACATCCAGGTGAAGGTGCGGGACACCTACCTGGATACGCAAGTGGTAGGGCAGACGGGTGTCATCCGCAGTGTTACGGTAAGTGGGGCCCAGGCCGGTGGATGGGCAGGCATCCGCTCCTTTGGGGTTCCTATTCTCTGTGGTTATTGTTTGTTTGTTTGTTTTTCTTTTTAATTTCTAACCACATCTTCCAGTACGCATTTATAGCTGGAAAAAAAGATGTGGAAAGGTTTGGCATGCAGGCTCCACAGGCTAAGACTTCTGCCTGTTGTGCTCATGACCAGGGTCCCGGCTGCCTGGATCAGTGATTGCACCCACGAGTATGGTAACTTTGGGACATGCTCCTCTGAGATGAGTTCAGCAACATGGACTGAGTGCTCCCTGGTGCCAGGCTTCAGCTTAGTGCTGGGTACCCACAGCCCTGGGCTCTCCCTGCTCCAGCACTACTGGCCACCCCATTTTTCAGTCATTGAGTTCCCTCTAGTCTCAGGGCCCTTGCTCATCACTTTCCTGTCTAGAACTCTTTTCCTTCCATTTTTTTTCTAATTAACTTTTATTCATCCTCAGAGAAACACGTAGGCTATTTATTTTAGGTTTCTTATAAGTCCATGTAATTCTTTTTCGTGGTACCCACTGCTGCCTAAAGGCTTAAAAGTGTGCCCTGGTGATTCTTTGATTACTAATCCTGTGTTTTATTCCTAAGTAGTCCCAGTTCCTAGATGAGGAACTGGAATCTTTTGGCCCTCCAGAAAATATTAATTGAATTAATTAAACATCAGAGACCAAGACAGCCCCAAGCCCTGCCCTCAGATCTCAAATCCTGTGGGACATATCCCCAGACATGCCCCTGACACTGGCAGCCTGAGTGGCCAGAGCTGAGATACTGGAAGCCCCAGAAGGCAAAGGAAGATAGGAAAACCCAGAGAACGCACCTTACCAATTTTGGAGGGGATCAGGGAGGGCTTCCTGGAGGAAACATTTGCACTGAGACCTGAAGAATGAATAAAAGCCCAGAGATGTGTCTGGGGAAGAAATTAAGTGTGTTCTAGATAGAGGGGACTTGTAGAGGCCTAGGGGTAAGAGAAAGCCTGGCACATTTGGGGAAGTTGAAATATGTTCATTGTGACTGGAACATAAAGAACCAAGGTGGAAGGTGATAAGGCTAGAGAAGTGACTGGGGCCAGGTCAGGTGTCAGCTGGGGAACGTGGACCATGTCCTGAGGACACTGGAGGTCATGGACGAATCTAAGTGGGGATGAGATATATGGTTTGGAATTAGTTCACTGTGTCACTTTATCCGGGATGTGTTACAGGTGGTGACACGGCGCTGGAAGGCTGGGGAAGCTCAGGCTGCATTACATGGCCTGAGGAACAGTGGGAGGGAGGGAGGTGGGAGAGACCCTCAGGAGGCTGTATGGACAGGCCTCGGCTAGAGGTTGTCAGTGAAGGAGCTGACTAAGACAGGGTGACTGGGGACTGGGGGAGGAACAAGTGTAGGGAAGAAGCTGAGGTCAGTTTGGGACATGGAGAGTTCAGTGCCTGGGAAGCAGTCTCCTTTTTGGCCTAAGCGGACTTCATTCTGGTGCTTCTCTTGCTGCTCTGGTCATGCTGCCTCGCCACACCACAGACTCCAGCCTTGGAACCTGGCCCCGCCTTGGCTTTTCCTGCCCTGTGTCACCTTGGGAAAGTGACTTCTTAGAATTAGCCCCGAGCCTGTGTCCCCTGAGTGTGAGTATGTCCTGTGGTGGGCGCAGGCCAGGCTGACCAGGCTGTCCCCACCCTCAGGGAGGCATGTGCTCTGTATACCTGAAGGACAGTGAGAAGGTTGTCAGCATCTCCAGTGAGCACCTGGAGCCCATAACCCCCACCAAGAACAACAAGGTACGGAGGGGCAAGGGGCTATGGGGGCACTGGGCTGCTGACATGGACCCTGACTCCATGCTCCCCTCTCCAGGTGAAGGTGATTCTGGGTGAGGATCGGGAAGCCACAGGTGTCCTGCTGAGCATTGACGGTGAGGACGGCATCGTCCGCGTGGACCTTGATGAACAGCTCAAGATCCTCAACCTCCGCTTCCTGGGGAAGCTCCTGGAGGCCTGAGGCAGGCTGGGTGGGTGGACATCAGCAGACGTCTGGCAGATAGAGGGTGGCCCTCCTTCCTTCCCTGGCCCTTGGCCCTGACAGAAGATCCGGGTGTGGAGCAGGCCCTAGTGTGGTTGTTCAGGATTTCCTTTGTTTTCCTTTCTGGGCTCCTATCTTCCTCCCTGATGTTCATGGGAATCAGAGTAGAGTCCGGGGGAGGGTCCCCACCTTCTTTTATTTCCCTTTCCCAGCTTGCTTTTATGGTATGATCTTTCAATAAAAATCTGTCAAAAGTCCTGTGTGTATGTGTGGTCTGGTTTGTAAGTGGGGTACTTCATAGACCCCCCACTTGATTCCTTATTGTGTGATCTTGGGCAAATAACTAGGTTCTACCTAAGCCTCACTTTCCCCATGTAGAAAATGATACTGCCAAGACGTTGGCGTAGGTAGACACGCTGCGTCTCCCTCCACAACTAAGAAGTAATATAGCTGCCTTGAAACTTGAGACGACCAGAAATTCCAGAAAATCGAGGTGCATGGAAGTCCAACAAATAAAGATATAAAGAAGAAATACTCATCCAGACAGGTAGGAGGGGCAGAGCCAGGACAAAGAGGAGGCAGAGTGGAGGCAGTGTTGACAGTGGCTGTGGCCGGCTGGTGGAATGAGCAGTCACACATTAAAAAAACTCGGGAGGGGCACCTGGAGGGCATTCCCAGCACCACATCAGACCACGCAGCTCACAGTTCTAGCACCAGGGAAAATAAAGCCTCATTGCTTCTGACTGAAAACCAGTGGGGGTTGGGGCAGAGGAAGAAACTGCCGGTCTCTCAGCAGAGTCCATTTGTTTAGAGGCCTCCACAGTCATATAATGTCCATAGACCCACCCACTCTGGGAACCACAACGGGGGCAACTGCTAGAGAGGCATCAGTTCCATATGGGCAGTGGGAGGAGTGCCTGGAAAAAGGGGCAAATGCTGAGCAATTGGCATTGTTCCCTCTCAGACCCCTCTCCCGCATACAGCGCCACAACATGGTGAAACAGGTTGCCCTGTATAGACAAATACCTAAGGCTCTGCCCCTTACAGTGTAACAGGTGCAACAGCTCTACCTAAGATAAAGGCAAACAAAGGAGACTGTCAGTTTGAAGAGACTGAGAAGTATGGCCCAAAAGAGGGAACAGATCAAGGTTCCAATGGGAGAACTAAGCAATAAGGAGTTAGCCAACCTAACAGTGCAGAGTTCAAACCACTGGTGATAATGATGCTCACAGACTTGACAGATATGCTTAACCCTTTGAGTGCCAATGTCACTGTGAGCGACACTGACAAATTTTCCCAAAAGTGCCAGTGTTGCTCCCAGTGACTTTTCGATGGCTACAAATGTAAATAACAATGGAATAATTCATATTTTATATTTTTTCTTTTTTTGTACCTCAGATTATATATTGATATAACTTTTTCTCATGTTGATCCAAATTTTGAATTTTTACGCTTGTTCAAATACTGACATATTAATTTTATAATTTTTACTTACATTTTGAACGGTCCATTTAATATCATTTATCTTTGCAATAATCATTGAAACTATGCAGTGTGTATAAGGAAGCTTTTGCTAATGGACATTTTCATTGCTTCACGGTATAGCATTAGCATTTTTTCCAGTGTCTCAGCAGAGTAGATTTATTGCTCTTGCGACAGAAACGCGGAGAGTCCTTGAGACATTTGACCACTTCATATGGAGAGATAGGAACCTGAGTAAGGATATGATATAAAGTGAAGAAAATCCACCAGGTCCCTCTCATGTATATGGTGTAAAGATGCTTCCAGAAAGCAAGCTAAGATTGTGTAAGGAATGCTCAACACTGGAAGGAAAAATCAAGTCCAGAACAGTATGTGTGAGATGTGACAAAGGGCTGTACCCAAGATGCGTCAATAGCCACAAATGTTAATATATAAACATTTTACTACTGTGTTGTTTTTGCATTTCACTTTTGTTTATAAACTTTTTTACTGTTGATATCTATTGATATATGTCTCTAGTGTGAATGCCATTTGTGTTCATTTTTTTGTACATTATGAAGTTTTCTTCAAAAATTTATGCAATATTTGGCTTACTTCTTGTTATCCATGTTGCTATGTGTTTTTTAAAATTATAATCATAGGTTTTATATTATGCCCTATATTATACTTCAAAAGCTATACTGAAGGGAAGAATTTATTTTTTCTAAAATAATTGTTATAATAATTTTAATGCAATAAACTTTTTGCTAAATTGTGTCAAAGAACACTGCTTACAAAAGAAGAGTGTATTTACTATATGTCGTGAAATTTTCAAGCAAATTATTATAAATAATGTTTTTATAGACATTTTTCATAAATGTGCATTTCTCAGTAAAATAGCCCGGCATTTCTCACACGAATTTTAGCAATTATGCATGGCACTCAAAGGGCTAAGTATGGCAAATGCATAAGGGAAGAAATGAAGGCTAAGCTAAGTGACACGGAGGAAAATCCACACAAAACCAATGGTGAAGGGAAGGAAACCGGGGTTCAAATCAATGACTTGGAACATGAAGAAATAAAGAGTCAACCAGTACAGAATGAAGAAACAGGAATTGAAAAAAACAAGGAGAGGCTTGGGAACCTCTGGGACAACTTTAAACATGCCAACATCTGAATCATAGGGGTGCCAGAAGAAGAGGATAAGCAAGAAATTGAAAACTTATGTGAAAAAATAATGAAGGAAAACTCCCCAAATTTAGCAAAGGAAATAGACATACAAGTCCAGGAAGCACAGAGTCCCAAACAAGCTAGACCCAAAGAGGACCACACCAAGACACATCGTAATTAAAATGCCAAAAGTTAAAGGTAAAGAGAGAATCATAAAAGCAACAAGAGAAGAGAGTTACCTACAAAGGGTTCCTATAAGACTTATCAACTGATTTCTCAAAAGAAACTTTGCAGGCAAGAAGGGACTGGCAAGAAGTATTCAATGTGATGAAAAGCAAGGACTTACAACAGAGATTACTCTATCCAGCAAAGCTATCATTTAGAATGGAAGGACAGATAAAGGGCTTCCCAGACAAGTAAAGCTGAAGGAGTTCATCATCACCAAGTCCTTATTATATGAAATGTTAAGGGGACTTATTTAAGAAAAAGGGGATCAAAACTATGAACACTAAAATAACAACAAACACTACTATCAACAACTGAATCTAAAAAATAAAAACAAATCCAACTAAGCAAACCAGAATAGGAACAGAATCATAGGTATGGGGATCATTTGGAGGGTTATCAGCTGGGAGAAGGGAGGGGGAGAAATGGGGAAATGGTGCAGGGACTAAGAAGTATAATCGGTTGATACAAAATAGACAGGGGGATGTTAAGAATAATATAAGAAAGGGTGAAGCCAAAGAACTTATACGCATGACCCATGGACATGAACTAAGGGGGGTGGGATTGCTGGAGGGAAGGGGGGTACTGAGAAGAGGGGGAGCAAAGGCGAGAAAACTGGAACTACTGTAACAGCATGATCAATAAAATATACTTAAAAAAACTATGAACATTAAAATGACAACTATCGACAACAGAACCTTAAAAAAAAACAAAAAACAAGCAAACAACCAGAATAGGAATAGAATCTTAGGTATGGGGATCATTTTGAGGGTTATCAGCTGGGAAGGGGAAGGGGGAGAAATGGGGGTAATAGTGCAGGGATTAATAAGCATAATTGGAAGGAACAAAACAGACCAGAGGATGTTAAGATTAGTATAGGAAAGGGTAAAGCCAAAGAACTTACATGCATGACCTGCGGACATGAACTAAGGGGGGTGGGATTGCTGGAGGGAAGGGGGGTAAATGGGCGGAGGGAGCAAAGGGAAAAGAAATGGGGACAACTGTAACAGCATAATCAGTAAAATATACTTCAAAAATAATAATCCAGTACTTCCGGCCAAGATGGAGGTCTAGACTGACATGCTCCATCTTCCTCCACAATTAAGAAGGAATACATCTACCACAAAACTAGAAATAACCAGAAGTTCCAGTAAATAAAGCTACATGGAAGTACAACGTATGAAGTTAAAAACAAGTGGTGCTCGTCCAGACAGGTAGGAGGGGTGAAGCCGGGGTGGAGAGATCAAGCTATGCTGGCAGTGGCAGCTGCCGTGACTGCAGCAGGACGGCAGTAAGCACAGACACCCGTATTTAAAAAGAGGTGAGAAACACCTGGGGAACACCCCTGGCTGCAGACCAGACCCATCAGCTCGCGATTCCAGGGAAAGCAGACCCCCATTGCCTCGGACTGTGAAGGCTGGAGGGGTGGGGACGGAGGAAGAAGCTCCTGGTCTCTCAGTAGAGAGTAAACTGAAAGAATCCATCTTGGACCCCTGCACCCACACACAAAACGCCATAGAATGGTGAGAAGGTTGCCCCCTGTAGCGTAGGAGGTGTGACAGCCCCGCCCAGGAAGCAAATGTAAACACAAAACAGTCAGGATGGCAGGGATAATGATAGAGATCCCAATCACGCAGCTGACCAGACAGCAAATATATGACTTAATAGACCAGCAGATAGGAAATCTTTCTGAGGCACAGTTCAGAGCTTTGGTTATACAAATGCTTACAGACCTAACACCAGATTTCAAATAAGACGGGGAAGGAATGAAGGCTAGTCCTGCTGAAATGAACAAAAACACATACGAAACTAGTGGTGAGGGAAGGAAAACCAGTGATCAAATCAACAAGTTGAAACATAGGGAAGGAACAGTCAACCAGTGCAGAAAGAGGAAACAGAAAAGTGAGGAAAGTGAGGAGAGGCTCAGAAACCTATGGGACAGCTCTAAGCGGCCAACATCCGAATTATAGGGTTGCTAGAAGGTGAAGATGAAGAACTGGAAATTGAAAAATTATGTGAAAAAATAATGAAGCAGAACTTCCCTAACTTGGGGAAGGAAATGAATTTACAGGTTCAGGAAGCACAGAGAGTTCCAAATAAACTGGACCCAGGGAGAACCACACCAAGACACATTATAATCAAAATGTCAAAAATTAAGGATAAAGAGAGAATCTTAAAAGCAGCAAGAGAAGAAAATTACACACAAAGGGGTCCCAATAAGACTATCAGCTGATTTCTCAAAAGAAACTGCAGGCAAGAAGTGGCTGGCAAGAAATATTCAAAGTAATGAAAAGCAAAAACCCACAACCACGATTACTCTATCCAGCAAAGCTGTCATTCAGAATAGAAGGGCAGATAAAGTGCTTCCAGGACAAAGTAAAACTGAAGGAATTCATCAGATCCAAACCACTGTTATATGAAATGTTAAAGGGACTTGTTTAGGAGAAAGAGGATCAAAACTATGAGCATTAAAATGAAAACTGGCTCTGGCTGGTGTGGCTCAGTAGATTGAGCACCAGCCTGCAAACCAAAGCGAAAGCGTAGCTGGTTCGATTCCCAGTCAGGGCACATGCCTGGGTTGCAGGTCAGGTCCCAGTTGGGGGCGCATGAGACGCAACCACACATTGATGTTTCTCTTCCTCTTTTCTCCCTTCTTTCCCCCCCTCCTCTAAGTATAAATAAGTAAAAAAAAATTTTTTTAATGAAAACTGTATCACAACAACCAACAACAGAAGCTAGGGAATCGAAACAAAGGCAAACTAAGTAGGCAACGAGAGGAGAAAAAGAATTATAGGTATGGGGAACATTTTGGGGGGGGGAGGTCAGCTGTGAGGGGAAAAGGGAGGGAGATGGTACAGGAATTAAGAAGCATAGTAGGAGGGAGTGGAGTAGACAGGAAGATGTTGAGAAGAACTATATGCACAACCAATGGGCATGGACTTGGGGGGGAACAACTGGAGGGAGGGGGGTCACTTGGTGGAGGGGAACAAAAGGAAAAGAAACTGGGACAACTCTAAGCATAATCAATAAAACATATTAAAAATATATAATCAAAGCAAAAAAGAAATGATACTGCCTACACCAGAGGGCCCTTGAGAGGAATGTCTGAGAAGACATGTAAAGAAGTTATTAGAACACAGCCTGCCATGTGATTGATGAAGTTACATTTTAACTCATGCTTGAGTTGCTTGAAAATCAGTCAATATACCCCAGGAAACCCAAGTTCCCCCTGGGGTGCAGCACACAGCATTTGACGGTCCTGTCCCTTGAGCCCACATAGCAATGACACCAGCATTGCTGTAGCTTGTCTGATGGCTTGGGGAGCAGTGTAGAGAATGGATCTTAGTACCTTGACCCTTCTTCACCTTCCGCATTTTATATTCACGTCTTTTTGCAAATGTAACAAAATGTATTATAAAATATTTCAGATGTTCGAAAAGGTATAAGATAAACAGGAACACCCAGGTCCCCACCACCCAGTTTAGGAAACTACATCCCAGATCGGACCCACTCTAGCAGCACCCCTAGTCCATTTCCCTCCAGAGGTATCCATTGTCTTTTGACCAACTTTGTGCTTTAATACTTTGTACCATAGTATTTATCCGTAAGTGTTACATGGTCGTTTTACATGTTTTTAAAGTTTACGTAAACACTATCGGACTTTTTTCCCACAAAATAATTTGAAGATCCATCGTGGCTACCTGGGGCCTCTAATTCATTGATTTCCAACACTCCCGACCCGTTCCGACACTGCCGCTGTTCCTTTGGCAGGTGCCCATGATAGTGCTGGCCTTCCAGACCCTTACGGAGACGGTCACGGGAGAAAGGACAAGAAAGGGCTCTGAGAACAACAGGAAAGTCGACAGAGAGTCCTCCCGGCTCCACGCTGAGAAAGCGAGTTTGTTAGGGCCGGCTGCCCTAGGATTCCTTCATTATGGCTTCCAGCCTCCAGCTTTTCCTCTGAGCAATAGGTGTCAGCCAGGTCTTGTAGCCGGGGCGGTGGCGTGCCCTAGGGCCGAGAGCAGCGTGGCGCATGCTGACTTTTCTTCCCAGCAGGCGCGTGGGGACATGCGGGAGGGTCGTCTCAGGCGAGCACACCCGGCTCTGTGTCCGAAGCCCTTTGTCTCTCTCAGGCTGCCGTCCACCCTCCCCGCCCCTGAGCTCCCATTGGTCGAAGCCCCGGGCCGGGGGCGAGTGGGCGGGGTCGCGTGGCGTCAGCACAAGATGGCGGCCTCGGCGGCGCTGGTCCTGCGCTTGCGGAGCGGGCTACGCCTCGGTGTGCAGGGGCTGTGCACGAGGCTGGTGACACCGCCCCCCCGGGCCTCGGACCAGGTAAGCCCAGATGGTGGGCTCTGGGTGCGGGGGCCCCTTCCTGAAGTTCTGGGCGGACCTCCGCTGCCCCAGGGTTCTGGCACGCCAGCACCTCAGGGTGCTGAATGGAACGTCGTCCGCGTTTCGGGGCTCTTCCCAGCCTCCCGGGCGGCCAATACTTGCTCCCCAGGGTAGATTCTGGGGGCTCGAGTACGCCCTCTGGACTCCATCTCATTTAGACACCACGTGGGTGCCGGGGAAGGGGGTCACCAGGTCCTCATTTCAGTGACCGTTCAGGTAATAACTTGAGGGGATGGGACTCGGGACGCTGGGGTCCCAGCCTGGCCTTGGGGGTGTTTTCCCCGCGGTGGTGGTGGTGGTGGTGGTGGTGAAGAAGTAGATGTTTGGGCTTTTGGTTTGACCTGCCTCCATGTTGACTCAGAACTATCCTTTCTGACCTCCAGGTCCATCACTTCCGTGCCCTGCTCCCTTAAGCTCTAGTCAGTCGGTTGCCCCTCTGCCCCACTCTCAGTCCCTTCCACTCTGTACCCTGAGCCCCAGGCATCCGAGTACGTTAACTTCCCGTTCTGTCCCCTCGTGTGTCCTCCATCGCCTTGCTCCCGGCATCCCAGTGTTCGGTCAGGTTCCCTGATCGCATCTTACTGCCCTGCTTTTCTGGGCTCCAGGTTCTCCAGTCCTTTGCCTCCAGGATCCTGGGCACCTGGCCTATCAGCTTTTGAATCCTTGGGATCCTGGAGCCGGACAGTATTTCTTCACCCTTCTGAGAGACCCAGTCAGTCTGGCCGGCTGCCCCTCCAGGGACACAACCCGAGGCTATGTGGGTGTCTGCTTCCCAGCCCGACCTTGATTCTGATCAGACCAGGGTGCCCGGGCCATCCTGACCTTCTCTCCTCTCACTTGGCTAACCTACCCCTTCTCAATTGTAGGCCAAGGAGATTGGGAGCCACCCCAGCACCAAGGCCCAGGCACAGGGGTCACAGCAGCAACGGGGCACGGAGGGTCCCAGCTACGCCAAAAAAGTCGCACTCTGGCTTGCTGGACTGCTTGGGGCCGGAGGGACCGTGAGTGTCGTCTATATCTTCGGTGAGGGACATATTCCTGTCCTACAATTTTATTCTGTTGGCTTTTTATTTTATTGCAGAATGTTTCCTTCTTTACCCTAAGGGCTTCATCCATCATGGTTGCCTGGCTGCTCTCACAGTAGAGCAGCCAACTAGAACATCTGCCCTGCAAAGGGGGAAGGCTCCTTTCTCCCTTGCACCCTCCCTGCTCAAAGTTCCCCTCTTTCTAGTTGGTTCCTTCAGTAGGCTACAGAGGATCACTTGGAGAGGGGAAGAGGGGGAAGGATAGGCCTGGACCAGCTTCCTAAGCTTCCTCTTTCCTCTGTAACCAAAACTCCAGTCTTGCCCGAGCCCCTTTTTCCCTCAGAGACCCAGGAGACTCAGCCCCATCCCCTGTTTTCTCAGAGACCCAGGCATCCTGGCTACCAACTCCCTCCTCCCTCTTCCCTTACACCCAGGATTCCAGACACCCTCCTGTCTTCCTCCCTCAAGATCATGTCTCAATTCCTCTCATTCAACTGTGTCTTTCTTGCAGGGAACAACTCTGTGGATGAAACGGGTGCCAAGGTGAGGGGGAAAAGAGACCCAGGCCTTGCCAGGGGTCCGATCCTGTGGGTGCCCTCCCCTTTGGTCTGTTCAGGCTCATTTCTGGTCTGGGGTGAGTCTCACTCTCCCAGGCATCTTTGCCTGCTCCTTCCAGGGCCCTGGAGATTCCTTTTCTGGGTGTGATGGGGTTTTGCCTCTGCCATCCCAAACCCTTCATTTTTCTCTCTACCTCATAGATTCCTGATGAATTCGACAATGGTAAGTAAACAAGCACAAATTCTGGGTTCCCCTGACCTTCCCTGCTTTGCTATTTGTAGGGATGTTGCCCTGCCCATCTGGTGGCTCTGGCCCCTCCTTCTGTTGGGGGGTAGGGGATTCAGCAGCTGGATGGCTTTGGGGGGAGGGGCACTACAAAGCTACAGTCCCCTTTCCTGGCCCCTCAGCCCAAGAGCAGATGGTCAGGGACAGATGGGGGAGGGGAGTCTGGGGTGGAAGTGCTCAGGGAGAAGGTACTGTCTGTGCCTTAGATCTGAGCATATGCAGCCCCTAACCCCTTCTCTTTATGAAGGTCTCTTTTTTTCACCCCAACCCCCTACCCCATTCAGCTCCTCATTTCCAAAACAATGCCTCCTTCCTCCCTCCCCCTTTTAGTTAACCAGCTTTTGGTGGGGAGTTTCTGACAATTGCATAGTAGAGAGTAATTGTCAGTTTTGTCACACCTGGCACTTCCCAGGAGAAAAATAAAATTGGTAGGTCCAGAAAGCCACTTGTTTGTGCTTGGGGACGTTTGCAAACTGGCATGTTGATTCATTGATTGTTTTGAACTGGCCAAATATGAGGCTTTAATTGGTCAGAAGCCAAATCATACTAGTTTAAACAAATCAGTATACTGATTTAAACTGGTTAGGTAAATAAGCCGGTTTAAAATGTGTTTACTTGCTTAACTGGTTTCAATGTTTTGGTTTCTAAAACTAAAAAATATGTTACTGAAGTAGGGAGTTATGTAAGTTTCCTGCTTTAAACTGGATTCGGTGAATTCATTCATTCATTCATTTATTTATTTTTCACTGTGTGGTTGCCTCTCACTTGCGCCCCCAACTGGGGACCTGACATGCAACCTAGTAATGTTCCCTGACTGGGAATCGAACCAGCAACACTTGACTCGCAGGCCGATGCTCAATCCACTGAGCCACAGCAGCCAGGGCTCGGTGAATTCATTTAAACCAGGATTTTTCAGTCTTGGCCCTGTTGAGACTTTGGACCAGATAATTCGTTGTTGTGAGGGAGTGTCCTGTGCAGCATCCTGGGCCTCAGCCCCACTAGATGCCGGTGTCCTGCCAATCAAAAATGTCTCCAGGCATTGCCAAATTTCCTGGGAAGAAGAGGAGTTAAAATTACTCCTAGTTGAGAACCACTGGTTTAAAGTACACGATGTGTGTATATTGTCAATATTTTTAACTAGACTCGGCATACTGTCTTAGGTAGATCTGGAAGCCGAGTAGTTCCAAATGGACTAAATATAGTGGTCTTATGTCAGCAAAGTTATAAGTAAGTGGGTTTTAATTGGGCAGAAGCATAAACATTCCATTTTATACCTGGAGTGGTGTATGGATAGAAGTATTTAAATTAAATACTTAATTGTACAAGTGACTTGGCTGGTGTGGCTCAGTGGATTGAGCACCCACCTGCAAACCAAAGGGCCACCATTTTGATGCCTAGTCAGGGCACATGCCTGGGTTGCAGGCCAGGTCCCCGGTTGGGCATGTGTGAAAGGCAGCTGGTCGATGTATCTCTTGCACATCGATGTTTCTCTCCCTCTCTTTCTCCTTACCTTCCCCTCTCTAAAAATACATAAAATCTTTAAAAATGAAATTGGACAGCTGAATAAAAACATTAATTCCTGTCTTGTGGTTAAGACATTGCCTTCTACCTTTGGACTTAGAAATGAGCTGGTTCAAACCAGGTGGGTATATATAACTGTTTGTGTCTGATAGATAAGTGAAGCCCTGGTTTTTCCAGAGGTAGAACAGTGTTTTATCTTGGAATCCCTTTGTGTCCTGGTTGTTCTCCTAGATCCAATTCTTGTACAGCAGTTGCGCCGGACATACAAATATTTCAAAGATTATAGACAGGTGAGTAGGAGCCCTGGGCCCAGTCCCTATCCCTCCACCCCCGCCCCTTGCCTCTTTGTCTCAGTGCCCCTGTTCTGTCCCTGTATCACAGATGATCATCGAGCCCACCAGCCCCTGCCTTCTCCCAGACCCTCTGCGGGAGCCGTACTACCAGCCACCCTACACACTGGTCTTGGAGCTCACTGGTGTCCTCTTGCACCCTGAGTGGTCGGTGTGTCCTGGGGAAGGCAGCGGGTTGGGGACACTGGATTAGACCTGGATGGCCAGATCATGGTAGTGTGGTCAGGAGCATAGGCTCTGCAGTCAGGCTGGGGTTTAGCCCGAGCCCCGATGTGTGGGCTTGGGGAGGAGGTGTCGCACTCATTGCCTCGTTTTCCTCAGCTGTGATACTCCTGCTCCGTAGGTGGTTGTAAGTGTGCCTCAGCACCCAGTAAGTGCTGCAGGAGAGCCAGCTGTGTATCTGGGACCCAGACC
Source organism: Furipterus horrens (assembly GCF_987537825.1). Taxonomy (NCBI): domain Eukaryota; kingdom Metazoa; phylum Chordata; class Mammalia; order Chiroptera; family Furipteridae; genus Furipterus; species Furipterus horrens. The sequence continues at coordinate 40,056,785 of NW_028327183.1, forward strand.
CTCAGTCACAGCCATGTACTTCTGAACCGCTAAGAGCTATAAAGATGGGGAGAATATTCTGGTTCTGGGAGTCTGTCAGGCTGGGTCTTTGTTCTCTTGCGGGCTCTGGGGGCCTCTGGGTCTTGGTGTTTCACTGTTTTCATTGCCTACCCAGCTGGCCACTGGCTGGAGGTTTAAGAAGCGTCCGGGCATCGAGACCTTATTCCAGCAGCTTGCCCCTTTGTATGAAATTGTCATCTTTACGTCAGAGACTGGCATGGTGAGGCCCTGGGGTAGGGGAGGAATGGTTGAGGAGGGAGGTGTGAGAGAGCTGCAGGGCCAGGGCTCAGCCCGACCTTGTTCTCCTCCCATTGTATCCCAGACTGCGTTTCCACTCATCGACAGTGTGGACCCCCACGGCTTCATCTCCTACCGCCTCTTCCGGGACGCCACGCGATACATGGATGGGCACCATGTTAAGGTGCCATGTGGGGGCCATGGGTGGATCTCTGGGACTGGTGGAGGGCTGGCATTTCCTGAGGGAAAGAGAACCCAGCTCTGACCTCATTGTTACCCTTGCTTCTGGTTCTTTCCCAGGTCTGATTCTGTCAGGACACCAGCCTGTCTCCAGCTTGGGCTGGGCCTCTAGGCCCTTCTCCCCCAGAATCTGGCAGTGGGAGCGGGGGAAAATTAGGTCTCCCCAAAGAGGGTGTGGGGTAGGGATATGAGATTTGGAAGCTATTTTGTTTCTCTTACTCTGGGACTGTAATTATAGTATCTTATCTGATACTGTGTTAGAGTTTGTTTGACCTGGGGTCTCTTACTGTTAGCAGCAATATATCCATGTGTCCAGGAGTTTATGGTTCTCTTTGTGGGTTCAAGTTCCCCATGTGTTCAGGTGTTTGTTGTTTTTCTCACTGTGTGTTGCTGGGTCTACCTAGTTATTCAAGGTTCAGAAGGACATGAACTGTGACTGAGAGTTTTGAAGGGTCTGTGTCTGGGAACCTACCTGTCTTTGAATGACTCTTTGTGGCTATAGATCTGTCTGCACCTCTTTATCTGGGCGAGAGGGTCACAAACTTTGAACATGTCACAGTCACTTGGGGCAGTGGTTGAACATGCAAGTGCCGGGCTCCCTCCCTGGGGAAACTCCAGCCTGTCTTTGCACCAGGCCCTGGGTCCGGGAATCTGTGTGACTAGCTCCCTGGGGGATATGATGTCATCATCCCAGCCTGGTCTTTGGGAGGCTCCATCATGGTGATGATCCCAGTTGCAGTGCTGTGTGTGTGAGAGTGTGTGTGTCTGCCTGTCTCTCCCTCTGTGGGTTCCTGGTGGGAAGGGAAGGACCTGACCTATCACCTACTTCCAGGATATTTCCTGTCTGAATCGAGACCCAGCCCGTGTAGTGGTTGTGGACTGCAAGAAGGAAGCCTTTCGCCTGCAGCCCTACAACGGCGTTGCCCTGCGGCCCTGGGATGGCAACTCCGATGACCGTGTCTTATTGGACCTATCAGCCTTCCTTAAGAGTGAGGCTGACCCCTGACCTGGCTTTTGACCCCAGAGCCTTTGACACTCAAGAGAAATGATAGCCATTTGGTTCTGGCTTGTTTTTCATGTAAAACTGGGTACTTGAGATGTGGGAGGTCCATAAGCATCTTGCAGTCTTTCAAAGCTTCCTAGAATGTTTGGCTTGCTCCTTGGGAATATTCAGGGAAGCCCTTTAAAGTGTTGAGCATTCCAGGTAGCACCGGCCCCCCAGTATCTCTCCTTTACCCTCATGGACCCTGCCTGCCTCTGGCCTTCAGCCTGGCTGACCCCCACCTGCTGTGCCCGCAGCCATCGCATTGAATGGTGTGGAGGATGTCCGGACTGTGCTGGAGCACTACGCCCTAGAGGAGGATCCACTGGAGGCTTTCAAACAGCGGCAAAGCCGGCTAGAGCAGGTGGGTGCTCAGATCCCTACCCCACGTGGGGGACATCACAGCAATTTGCCAGGCTCCTGAAGGTGGAGCCGTGGAGCAACCTGGGCCTGCTTTGAGCTGTGTGACCCTGAGTAAATGCCTTCTTTCCCATACCACCTGTCCCGTAGGGGTCTTGTAATGACGGGCAAATTTATTCTGTACCTGCTCTGAGAAAAGGAGGCAGGAAACACCAAGCACTTGAGAGAGATCTTGGGGAGGGGCTGTCCTTGATGGTCTCAAGCTGGTCTGGGGACCCCAGTTTATTGTGGACCTTGAGTAGGATAAGTCTGAAGAGAGGGATCCATGGACACTTTGGCCCAAGCATCTGGAGGAGGAGTTCTGGTGGTCTAATGTGATCCTGGTGTCTTGAAAGTGGGGCAGAAAGTATGGATTGGGGCTGGGAAAGATCTGGGTTGAAATTGATTAGATTCTGGGTTGGGTTCCTGGGGGTAGGGCTAGAGTTCCTGGGTGCCCAGAGGAGTCCCTGGAGATTTGGACCTGGGATCCCCCTGCATCCAGACAGAGGTCACAGGGCTCAGGGCTGGGCACTGGAGGCCCAGGGAGCAGGACAGTGCAGTGTGGTAAAGGGCTTAGGGTCTCACCAGCATTCATGTTGGGGTAAATAGGTTCCCAGGGTTGAGGAGAGGGACCCTGTGGGAGCTGCGGAAGGGGATCATAGGGGTCTTGGGATTTGAGTCTGGGTTCCTGTGACTCCGAGCTGACTCCAGCCAGTGTCAGGGCTGGTGTTCTAGGGGTTTGGGGAAGGGGAGTCTGGGCTACGTAGAGGTTTAAGGAAGGTGGCCCCTGGGCTGAAGGCTGGGGATGTGGGAATCTGGGAGGAGGCTCTGCCCACCCCAGCTGACCTTTCCCGTCCTCCATCTACCCCAATCCCAGGAGGAGCAGCAGCGCCTGGCCGAGCTCTCCAAACCCAGCAAGCAGAACCTCTTCTTCAGCTCTCTTACCAGCCGCTTGTGGCCTCGTTCCAAACAGCCCTGACTCTGGGCCTCCTCAAACTCAGTGCCTGGGTCCCAGATCCCAGGCTGCAGTGCTCCCACACCACGGCTTGGGCAGCCACATGTCAATAAAGTCCATCACAGATGCCATACTCCTGTGTCCGGAGAGTCTCCAGATGGGGGCATCAGGGTGAGATTCAATTGGCTGATCAGCTGCTAAGCACAGAGGGGGTACCTTGGTGGATAGAGCTGGTTTTTGACCTAGGCCTGGGAATCTGAAAACCTGAGTCCATACTCCTGCCATGTCTTCCCGTGTGCTGTGTTAACTGCAAAAAGTCCATCTCCCTTTCTAGCCTCAGATTCCCCATCTGTGGAAAAGAGCAGAGAGGATTGCCCTGGGGGTTTAAAGACAGGTAGCTGCCAGGTGGCTGTGTAAATATATGAAGCATGGGCTTGGGGGCCTGGTGGACAAAGACAGGTTGTCTCCGGAGGACAGCGGCTGTCAGCTCAGCCATCTGGCCCCGTGGGGAGGTGCGTATACAGTTGCTTGATCTTCTGATTTTCAATGGAAGTCAGAGATTGGGACTTTCTTTTTAATTTTTATTTTTTTATAATCTCAGTATAATTTCTTATATTTTCTTTTTTTATTAAATCAGTTTTTATTGTCATTCTATTACAGTTGTCCCAATTTTCCCCCTTTGCCCTCTTCTTCTCATCCCACCGCCCAGAAATTGGGATTTTTTTATATTAAATCTCTCAATTTTTAAATGTTGACTTATAGTTAAAACAGGCAGATAGCAGCAGCATTCTCAGTGGGACGTTCTGCAGTGTTTGTACTGTTCTGTATCTGCACACAGCGGCCTCAGTACTTGAAATGTGGCCAGGGTAACTGAGAAATGGGATTTCAGATTTTGTTTTATTTTAATCAATTTTAATTTAAATAGCTACATGTGGCCCCTGGGTCCTGCATTGCACAGCACTATTTAAGAGTATGAGTTGCAGACTTTCCGAGTTGAAATCCAAGCTCCTGACTGTGATGTTAGACAAGTTACTGCATCTCTCAGTGCCTTCTCCATTTCCACATTTATAAAATAATAATAATAGCAGCACCTACCCCGCACTAGGCTTGAGGGCTGAGTGAGGCACTCTGTGAAGGCACTCAAATGGTAGCTGTGTGAACTCTGAGCAAGGCACCTTTCTGCCTCAGATTCCTCATCTCTAAAATGGAGGTGGTGATAGTACCTCTCTTAGTAGTGTGGTTGTGTGGAGCAAATGGGACAGCTCCTGTGCAGGCTGTGTGTGTGCTCACGTGGGGCCTGTTACCTGGTCACGCTAGTTATTCACATTGAAGTAACGAACAGTGGCAGCCCCTCCCGCAGCTGTCCCAGCTGCTTCTCCAGTCAGCGTTTAGTGCTAGTACCAGTTAAATATTTTATTGTTTTATTTATTTATTTTAGAGGAAGGGGGAGAGAGAAACATCAATTTGATATTCCACTTATGTATTAGTTATTTCTTGTGTGTGCCCTGACCAGGGATTGAACCACACCAGTTAAGTATTTTAAAAACACCTTCTCTGGTGGTGGTTATAATTTGAAACTGTGTAGGCCAGTTTGAACTTCTGAATTCTATAGATTTTTTAAAAGGCTCGTAGATGTCTACAAAGATTTCAGATTTGTACTCCCAACTTCAAGTTGTACTGTCTAACATAGGGGATGGTTTCTTCATGTCTCTAGGACTCCCTAGCTTGAGAGCCTCTGCAGGATTGAGGGAGGGGCCTGCAGGATTTTGTTTTGTTTTGTTTTTTTCACATTATCTTTGAGAATTGGAGTCTGTCTTAACCAAAAGGCTTATGTGTTTAGGCTGTGTGATCCTGGGAAGAGGAAGTCATCACAGATGTGTGCTTGCCTGCCTCGTGGGTGGCACACTTAGTCCCACAGAACTTGAGGAGCCTTTTGAGATCTAACTCAGATCTGTCTGCACAGGATGAAAGGAGGAAGTGTGTTTGCCTCTTGGCCCCTGTCCTCCATTGGTCAAGAGTAGCCCCTGGGGATTAAGGCAATGGCACGTGCTTCAGTGCCCAGTGGGTCCCCAGGCCTCTCCAGCCTTAGTGCTGGCTCAGAGATGGTGCTGTCAGGCCACACATGCTCAAGGCTGGAGGGCAAGGAGAGGAGAGGGTCTGACTTGTGCACTGATGGCTTCTGAGACACTGCTTATGTAGCCTAGAATGTTTTCCTTAAAATGCTCTAGGGTTGCATCATGGCATCATCCTTAAGGCAGGATCAGGCCAGTATTAAGGCACACCCCAACAGGGTCTGAATCCCCGTCACACACCATTTACAAGTCCTCTGACCCTTGACAAGTTCTCAAGCTTCTCAGTTTCCTCATAAGAGGTTAATAATGCCTTCCTCATCATTATTTCCTAAGCAACAGCTGCCAGGTTTCATTCTAGGCACTAGGATGCATCAGTGAACAAGTTAGATTAAAAACTGCCCTGATGGAGCCGATAACCTCATGGAGGAGATAGACAATGGTCAGATATTTCTTGGGTTAATAAATGCACAAAGAAAAAGTATGGAAAGATACAGAGTCATTGGGGACTTGAGGTGCTGTTTTAGACTGAATGGAACGAACAGTCAGGAAATGAGGAAAGCCATGGGGATAATCTCAGTGTGCCAGGCGTGGCCACCTGAGGACCTTTGCATTGATATTCTTTGCCATGAATGTTTTCCTCCCTGGATCCACATGGCTTACTCCCCTCCTTTAGGTCTGTTCACCTCAGCATGGCCTGTGGGCACATAAGGAAAAGTTCTGATTAGCCAAAAATCCTTTAAAGTACCTCGCACACAGATGTGAGAGATGTGAGAGAATTCATGTGAAATCCTGTTATGCCCGGTATAGGCCCTCGCTAAAGGTTGGCTATTTCTGCCATCTTTAAAATTCCAGACCTGGAATGTTACCTTCCCAAGTTGTTATCCAGGGCAGGAATTTGCCTTTTCCCACTGCTGTTTCTAATGGCTGTCCAAATTCCATTTGAATGTCTCATGATGGGAAGCTCCACCTACCCCAGTTCCAGCCCAGTAACTGGTCCGTGATGTCTGGCACTGCATTTTGGGGCCACAGAACCTGTTTGAGTAGGAGAGATGTGGACAGAGGGCCTCAGTGTCAACCTTAGAATCTTGAGGTGTATTTTAAAGGCACTGGGGAGCCATGGGGAGATTCTGTGCAGGACAGTGACATGGTCAGATGTGTGCTTAGACACCATTGGTCGGAGTGGTCAGGGTTGGGATAGAGGAATCACAGGACTGAGAACTTGGAGGAGATGCCTGACCTTGGAGTGTCAGGGAAGGCCTCCCACAGGAGGCGAAGTCTGAATGGTGAGAACAATTAAAACAAGTAAAGGGAAAACCTATGGAAAGTAACCTGGGATGTTCTGCACGATTAGACCATGGCCCTTGCTCAAAACCCATGCTGATGTCCTCAGGATTAAGAAAATGCTTTGGGTTGAATTATTTCATTCATTAAAAACTAAGCACTTATGTACGCCTGACTCTGCTGGGCTATGTTTTATTGTTCACTCTGTCTTCACTAAAAGAAAAATGTGTATATAAATTGAACCTGTATTTTTTCCTACAATTATTAGTCTCTAAATATTAAAATTTGTATTCTGGGGGGTGGAAAAACCGTAGACTTCATCTAAAGGGCTTTGCTCAGCACCTGTCAGTGAGTGGGCTGGAACATCTGCTCTTAACTGGCTTTCCTTGCCCTGGTCCTGGGATACCAAGGGATTTCTGGAGGGCCCCGGGAGCTCCCCTCCACCCCTTCCATTCATCCTGGAGTGAGGGAGCGGGCCCTTGATGTGTGAAGATGGAATTTCTTGTCCATTTGCTCCTCACACCTTCCGGAGGCCAAACGAGCAACCCAGCTGCAGCCCTAATGGGGGGGAGGCGCCGCCGCCGCCAGGCAGATGGCGACATTTACATACAGCTGGGAGCCCCCTCGGACACCGGGGCTCCTCGCCTTGGCGTCTGGTGCATCCGTGACTCGGGCTTGGGAGGATGGCTTTGTTTGGGGAAGGGGAAACAACACAGGTCCACAAAGAGCCTGAATCTTCATTATATCCACGCGCGGCTATACTCGTGGACTTCCCACACTGTCATTCACAACCTGGCACAGACCTAAGAAGCACCTGTACAGACCACGAAGTCAGATTCATAACGACTACATCCAGTGGTCCAGCATCTTGCATATATTCTTACACATGAGCAGAGAAGCAACCACACAGTCAGCCAATCTGTTATATTCACTTCCATTCTCTTACGTAGGTGCGGGTGCGCGTGTGCGTGTATGTACCCTCATACTGAATCTTAGAATTATTTACAGCCTCACAAACAGGCTTAGCCGCATACAATTTGAGACGCACGTGAAACCATATAATCTCACCTAGACACTACCACAAAGTCATGAACACCTTCCAGTAGCTCTTGCTCACACCACACACTCTACCCCATCCTTAGCCACATACAGTCGTGCGCACAACCACACGCAAGATCAGACACACTACACTGCCTGTACCCACAACCCATACTCACGGTTGCTTCAGCACGCTTCCCTTCCCTTCAATCTCCTCCCCTGGGTCCCCTCGAGCCCTGCGGCTGCTTGAAGGGGCGGAGCCCTCCCCTTAGATATAAGGCTCTGGAGCCAGTAGCGGGGGGTTCCTCAGACCTCCGAAAGGCCATGGTCGGCCAGTGGATGCCCCAACTCCTGTCCTGGATGGTGATCCTGGCGCTCTTTTTCCTTCCCGAGGTCAGAGCGGAGTGGAAGAAAGTGGATGGGAGTGGGTGCGAGCTGGAGGTCTTGGGAGGGGAGCGCGGAGCGGACGGAACTCCTGGGTAACCGCAGTCCCCTTATCCTTTGACCCTTCCGCTCCAGGCACAGCCGGCAGGCGTCTTTGAGCTTCAGATCCACTCTTTCGGGCCGGGACCAGGCCCGGGGGCCCCTAGATCCCCCTGCAGCGCCGGGCCCCGCTGCCGCCTCTTCTTCAGAGTCTGCCTGAAACCAGGGGTCTCCGAGGAAGCCGTGGACTCTCCGTGCGCCCTGGGCGCAGCGCTGAGTGCGCGTGGGCCGGTCTACACCGAGCAGTCCCGGATTCCAGCGCCTGACCTGCCGCTGCCCGAGGGCCTCATGCGCGTACCCTTCCGGGACGTGTGGCCGGTGAGACCCGGCCCAGGGGCTCCTCCGTGCTGGAGTCCTTACTCAAACTTTGACTCCTTTCTGCCCTTCAACTTCCAAGGCCGCAACCCTGTGCCCCCGCCCCATTCCAAACTCCCAGACCAGTAACTCTACCACCTGGAAACCTTTCTCAGACGCATAAACCCTACTTACTGGGGACCCCAAATTTCTGACTCCAACTTGCCCTCTAGTTATCCAAAATGTTATGATCCCAGCCTTGCAAACTTGGGACCCCAAATACCCAGAACCTCCCAACTCACCCTCTGGAAATCATAAATTCACAGAACCCTCCCTCTGTTCTTTGGGGATCTATAAATACTGGGATCCTTATCTTTATTTCCAAGTCTCCTTGTACCTAGGGACCCTCCCACACCCTGTCTTGGGGACCCACAATCTCCTCTCACCTTATCCCTTCTCAGATGTTCCAACTGGGGCCTGTATTCATGACTCTTTCACCTCCAAAATCCTATCTTCTACCCCACAATCCCAAAAGCACAGAAGTGAACAGACCTGTATTTGAATTCTAGACCCTTGTCCTTTTGGACAGGTGACTTTGACTTTTCTAGTCTTAGCTTCTTCATCTGTAAAATGGGGTCATCATGTTACTTCACAAGGGTCTCTTTGGAGTGATTCAACCAGGTTATCTTGAGTATAGTCCTTACCACCTACAAAGCACTCAATAAAGAAAGTCAAAATTGTCATTCCTTCCCTGGCCCAGCCCCTCTGGGAACTATCCTTTGCCAGCTTGGTGCTTGGAATGGTCACCCCCTAAACTCTGGCCTTCATTGAGTACTTGCCCTGACCACTGTTTTTCCTTCTTTCCTCTCCCCCTTCCAGGGCACCTTCTCTCTCATCATCGAAACCTGGAGTGAGGAGTTAGGAGAGCAGATTGGAGGTGAGTGTCTTTAGTCTCAGGATTACTGTGTAGAGTATGGGAGTTGGGGTCTGATGTGAGGTCCAGGAGAGTGACATGGGGCTTTTTGTAGGGTGGGGCATTCACAGGATTTCTAGACTCATGATGTCATCACAGCTCCTGGAGAGCAGTGCCGGGTGTTGACAGCTCCAGGGCTCTTGGCATGTTGATACAAAAATGTTCTGGTACTGGATGTAAGAGTCTGTGGTCCCAATACCAGGTGAAGTGGAGGAAGCTCTTACTATCTTAGAACTGACACCTAAATAGGATAGAGCATCTCACAAAGACAGTCCTGCTCTGTCACCATCTGATTTTGAGAACCAAGGGTACAATACGAGTTACTTCTGGTTCTTGTACACGAAGCTCTGTCACTGTGTCCATACAGAGGTCCCAGGGAGCATGAGATGTCGCAGTTTTGTCAGAATATTGAGCAAAGTTTTCAAGGAGGGATATGGGGTAATCTTATCCTTAATTCGAGGGGACATTGGTGTCATGTAAGGCCCACAGTGGGGGTTCTGTCATCATTTTGATATAGGAAGCTGTGGCACAATATCGGGGTGTGACATTCTTCCTAGGGGGAATCATAAGGCCTCAAGCAATAAGGCTAATTTATGATTAGTCACCGTTTTGACTTCGAAAGATTCCGAGGCACAATTTGGGGATATTAATGACATCACTTCAAAAGACCTGTTATTGTTCTTTGGCCATATAAAGATATCAAATGTTAGAGTGTTAAGGGGTCTCATCACTAATATACAAAGATTGTGGGGCAAAACATTGGGATATTTCGGCTTCTATGGAAGAACTGTGATAATCGCGATGGTCGCTGGGTACTAGATGGGAACACGACCTCGAAGGCCCCAGGGCGCAATAGGGGAGTTGACGGCCCAGCTAAGGGATAACTGCCATTCTCAGGGTTGAAATGGGATGTTCTGGCTCGCCAAGAGGAGCCGGGAAGAGTAGCCAGTGAGAGCGGGCACGCGAGACTGAGTGCTGCCGCGATCCACCCAGGCCCTTCCCAGCGTCGCTCCCTTCTTCCCGCAGGGCCTGCCTGGAGCCTGTTGGCGCGCGTGGCCGGCCGGCGCCGCCTGGCGGCCGGGGGCCCCTGGGCTCGGGACGTGCAGCGCGCAGGCGCCTGGGAGCTGCGTTTCTCCTACCGAGCGCGCTGTGAGCTGCCGGCTGTCGGAGCCAAGTGCGCGCGCCTGTGTCGCGTGCGCAGCGCCCCCTCGCGGTGCGGCTCGGGACTGCGCCCCTGCGTGCCCGTCGAGGACGAGTGCGAGACGCAGCGTGAGTCCTGAGTAGCCCCAATCCATTCCCGGCTCTTCTTTAGCTCCACCCGGGGCCCCTTTTGCAGCACGGTTACCCTCTTCAGGGAACTGGGGACTCGAGAACCTTACCCAGGTACCCCAGACACCCTACTCCAGGAAACTAAGGCATGTTACTGACTGCTGCCTGTGTACCTACCCCAGGCTCCGCTCTAGTTTCACTCACGAGCCTTAGCTCCCTTCCACGACCCTGTTACCCACTTCCGGAAAAATGAGGCTAGACTTCTCTCCAGCCCTACCTGGGCACTCCAGCACTCTTGTTGCCCCAACTAGAAACCCCACACACATTTCCCATGCTGGTACTTCCCCCTCCTTCCCTTTCCAGATGCTAGGACCCCCCTTCCCCCAAAGCTCTGCCAATTCTGGAGCCCTCTCTACACCCACCCAGGTACTATGAAAATCCCTTGGAGTTACCCCTCCCCCCCACCAAAAGATCCTTCATCCTGCCTCCCTGCAAATGCATACCAGACCCCATTGCTTTCTAAAGCTTGGGATCTCCAACCTCCATCCTGGGTACCCTCAGACTGCTCCCCAAATTTCTGAGCCCTCCAAAGTTCCTAGACTCCCAGGCTTATCCACAGCTTCCCAGACCTGCCCTAATCCAGGGTCCTCCCAACCCTCCTGAAGGGCCAGGAGTCTCTCCGCAATCTCCAGATGCCCTTCCCTCATTCTCTCTCCAAGCTCAGACCTGTGAGTCCCCACTCCATTCTTTGTCTGGAGCCCAACAGCCTGGGTTCAACTCCTCATTCCTTTACTTTCTAGCTTGGCAAGTCGTCCCGCCTCTCTGGGCTTCAGTTTTTGTGTCTGTTAACTGGGGGTTGCGATACCATCTAGCCCAGAGGGTTGTCTGTCACAAGGAAGAAAGAAGATGGTGCACAGGAAGTGCTCGGAAGCATCTCTGATTTCTATTCTCCTGACTCTGCCCTTGTCAATATTCCTCTTCCCTCTGCCTCTCTGTCCTCCATAGTGACATGTCGAGCCGGTTGCAGTCCAGAGCACGGCTTCTGTGAGCAGCCTGGTGAATGTCGATGCACGGAGGGCTGGACTGGGCCCCTCTGCACAGTCCCAGTCTCTCCCAGCACCTGTCTGAGCTCCAGGGGCCCATCCTCTGCTGTCACTGGATGCCTTGTACCTGGTCCTGGGCCCTGTGATGGGAATCCATGTACCAACGGGGGCAGCTGTAGTGTTAGTATCATGCCCTCTCACCTCATCCTGATCAGTATTTTACTCTGGGAGTTCCCACGATGCTCTGACTGGGGCTTCACAAAACAGCAGTCTGGGGGTGGCTGGGGGTAGCTGTCAGGCAAGGGCTTCCTAGAGGTGTCCAGCCTGCATCTAGGATGAGGAGCTAAGAATGGGATTGGGGAGAATAGGCCCAGTGGGTGGCACCTAAGGATAAGTCCTCTGGGGTCACAAACTGTCCCTCCTGTGGGACAGAGAACAACTCTGGACTCAAGGTAGGTGGTGCGGGGACTTGGGATGGGTGCCCATCAGAGAGGGCTTCCTGGAGATGGGGCCCAGCTCTGGGGTTTCTGAAGTCCAATTTGGCTGAGGGGAGGTGACTGGAGAGGATGGACCAGGTGAGTAGCCTGGGGTAAGCAAAGGTGGGGCTGTGAGAGTGAGCCTGGTGTGTACTGGGATAATATAGAGCTCAGAGTGTGCCCCCTGGATACTGCCAGCATGGGACAGGGAGACACACTCAGGGTTCAAATTAGGGTTAGGGCCTGCGCAGGGGAGATCCAGGGAAGGCTCCACAGAGGAGGGGCGGCTCAGAGCTAGGAGCTCAAAGTAGGATTGGCTGTGCAGACAGAATTGGGGAGGGGCAGACTAGGCAGGCAGCATTTGGTAGGCAAAGGAGTAGAGGGGGGAATGTACTCTCTTTGGGCCTCCAGAGCCTTCTCCTTTTGAGGTTGGATGGACAGCCCAGAAACATGAAGAGGAGGGAGGGTTTGTCTTGGGAGGACTTTCCAGGTGAGGCCCCTGCATTATGGGAGGTGGGACTTGATAAGGAGCAGCTCCCATAGTCAAGACTAAGGAGTGGGGTGGGATTTTGCTCTAAGGAGACCTCAATCTGAAGTTCTTTTGCCCTTGCCTAGGAAACACTTGGGTCCTTTGAATGTGCCTGTCCCCGTGGGTTTTACGGGTTGCAATGTGAGGTGAGCGGGGTGACATGTGCAGATGGACCTTGTTTCAATGGCGGCTTGTGTGTGGGAGGTGCAGACCCCGACTCTGCTTACATCTGCCACTGCCCACCCGGTTTCCAAGGATCCAACTGTGAGAAGAGGGTGGACCGGTGCAGCCTGCAGCCATGCCGGAATGGTGAGGTGGGGAGACCAGAATGGTCAGGGATTGGGGTGGGGACCCCTGCATGGTCAGTGGGCAAGAGCAGGGCTTGGTTCAGACAGTCCTGGGTGGAAATCCTGGCTTTGTCTCCTTTAGCCCTGTGGCCTGGAGAAGTATCTCCCTTCCCAGCCTGTTTTTTCTTTTTTTTTTTTTTGTCAAATGGATGAGGTAATATTTCTAACTCATAAATGTTTATTGAGCATCTACAGTGCACCATACTTTGTTCTAGGCACAGGGGATACAGCAGAGAACGAAACCCAAACCTCTGCCCTCATAGAACTGATGGGGCAGATAGGAAATAAACAAGATGAATAAGTAAATTATGTGGGAGGTTAGATGGTGATAAAAACTAAGAAAAATAAAGCCAGAAGGGGGTGGGGGGGAAGATTGATATTTTAGCTAGAATGGTTAGGGAAGACCTTGCTGAAGGTAATGAAGGAGGGAGCAGTGTGGGGATCTGGGGGAAGATTATGCTCCAGGCAGGGGGAACAGCAAGTTGTGAAGACCCTGAGGTAGAAATGTGCTTGGTGTGTTGAGGATCACAGGGAAGGCTGTGTGGTTGGAGCAATGAGTGGTGGGACATAAGGTCAGGGAGGTGACCAGGACAGATCCTGTGGGACTTCATGGGCCATGGGGAGGATTTTGGTTCTACTCCAAGGAAGATGGAGCCATAGGAGGTGTCTGAGCGGTGAAGAGACCTGATTTGAGCTAGGTGTTACAAGTTTAAATATGAATGTAAAGGACTTGGTGCCTTCTTATAACTAATTCTCACCAAAACACTCAGTATTCATTCTGGGTTGAGTGGTACTAAGGATGCAACGGTAACCAGGACAGCTCTGGGTCCTACCTTCACTGGGGGTACCAGCCCAGGGGGAAGTCAGTCATCCTCACCTAGAGCCCAGGGTGGCCAGGGTTGTGATGGGGCAGTGACGGAGGAAGAGTCCGGGTGTGTGTGGGGGGCTCCCTGGAGGAGGAGAGATCTGAGCAGAGACCTGAAAATTGACCTGGGCATGGGGTGGGGTGAGAGGGTGGGGAGAAGGAAGGGAAAAGGGAGAAGGCACGGGGAAAGGCCAGGTAGTTCAGACCCATCGAACTGGAACTGTTAATAATTTAGCACCGGCTGAAGCCAAGGGAAAAAGAGAGCCAACGAGGTGAGGTGAGGCAGAGTTAATTCCACGTCACCACTGGGCAAGAAGCTCCAGGCACACTCCCAGAGGCTGGCCCTTGAGTTAGATGGAGACAGAGGGGAACCAGAGAAAAGGTGACGGCGTGGTTTACGGAGCTGAGACACTAGCGCGGGCAGGTTGCGGGGACACTGTCCCGGGCGACGGCCCTGACGCCACTACCCCACAGGCGGGCTCTGCCTGGATCTAGGCCACGCCCTGCGCTGCAGCTGCCGCGCCGGCTTCGCGGGGCCACGCTGCGAGCACGACTTGGACGACTGCACCGGCCGCGCCTGCGCCAACGGCGGCACGTGCCTGGAGGGCGCTGGCTCGCGCCGCTGCTCCTGCGCGCTGGGCTTCAGCGGCCGCGACTGCCGACAGCGCGCCGACCCTTGCGCCGCGCGGCCCTGCGCCCACGGCGGCCGCTGCTACGGCCACTTCTCCGGCCTGGTATGCGCCTGCGCACCCGGCTATATGGGCGCGCGCTGCGAATTTCCAGTTCACTTGGACGACGGCGCGGACGATGACTACAGCGCGGGCATAATGCCTGTCACCGCGCCGGGCCTGATGCAGGGTGACCCACAGCGTTTTCTTTTGCCACCGGCTTTGGGGTTGCTGGTGGCCGCAGTCTTGGCCAGCGCTGCGCTTTTGCTGGTTCGTTTGCGACGCTGTGGCCCTGGCCGACATACCGGGTCTCATCTGCTGGTGGGGACTCCAGAGCCATTGGTCCATGCACTCCCAGATGCACTCAACAACATGAGGACCCAGGAGGGTTCCGGGGATGGCCCAAGGTGAGTGGCCGGGTATGCCTTGTTCCTCTGGGCTGCTTGCATCAATTTCCATTGTGCAATTGGCATGATTCCTTGATTGGCTTCCCCGATTGTCCCTTCCTGTTATCCCTGCTCCAGCACTTTTCTGATTGAGTCGTTCCACTGTTTCCCTAGTTGGCTTTGGGTTCACCTCCGTGATTGGTGAGGAAAACAAGATTTGAGAATTTAAGAGCCTGGGCCTTATTCTTTTTTTTCTCGCAGCTCGTCCATAGATTGGAATCACCCTGAAGATGGGGACTCTCCTGAGATTTACGTCATATCTACTCCTTCGGTCTATGCTCGGGAGGTAGCTACCCCCCTCCACTCCCTCTGCAAACATTGCACACACTGGGTGGAGGTAGCCCCTGCTCTGCCTGTAGCCCTCCTTTACCATGTCTGTAAAATGAGAAGGATGGAGTCTTTGGAAGGTCCTTAACTCACTTTTTAGCTCTGACTCAACTTAATTCTATCAGTAGCCCTCTTGCTGCCCCCCCCCCCTTTTGCTGCCCTTTTGAGCTGCTTGCTACCTTCTCTTTGGAAGACCGGTCACAGTGGGGAGCCTCAAGCAGACCACTGACTTCCCCTCACTGGGGAGAGGGAAAGGAGGAGGAGGGGCAGCCTTTTTTAATGCCTCCTACTCATGTCCTTTCTAGGCTTGATCTGCTCCTCCTCTATCAGAACCTGGAGTCAGAGCCTCGATATTTTTGTATTTTCTTGATGGTGCCCAACCAATCTGTGCCTCAGACACTTTGGAGTTCAAGCTGGAAGGGGTAGCTGGGAGAATTTTACCGTTGGAAGTACATAACGGTTATTTATGTCATTTTCCCCCTTTCCATCTCAGAGACATCTTATAAAGACTTATTTTAATTAACTTTGACTTATCAGGCTGTGTGCTTTGTGACTGGTGTTGGGTTTGCTCCACGTTGTTTTCACTCTGGGACCGAAGCTAAGAGCAGCCTCTATTTGGCATGTTTCCAGGCACTATGGGAAAGGAAATGGTGGACTGTGTGCTGAGGCTCTTTAACACTTCTGCTCACATTTTATTGGCTGAAGCAAGTCACACAGCGAATCCAGTATCTATGGGGTAGTAAGTAAATTCTCTATGAGGGAGGGACAATGAAATTTTGAATGGAATAGAGTCTACCACAGATATATACCCAGGAGAGAAATTGCCTGGTTACAGAGCATAGCTATCAATTTCACCAACTATTGACAGATTGCTTCCTCAGGTCACACTCCCACCATGATGTACAAGAATTCCTGGGGAGACTGCCTTTTCTGTGTGCACACCTCTGTTCTCTTTAAAATGTTTTCCCATGCATACATATTATTGTTTTAGAAAACCTCAGGAATGGCCCCTATGACATCTTCAGGTAACAACCTTTTCTTTCTCACTGGTAGCAGGTGGAATAGCAGGCTGATTCCTTCTGTTGTCCTTAAGGGAGGTGCACTAAGATCTGCTCAGATTAAAGACTTCAGATATGGCAATTTGATATAGTTAAAGCAATATCAATTTACAGAAATTCAGGGGATACAAGAACATGTTATGTAACACAGTGGGGATGAGCAAAACCCAGAATGGGGATTGTATAGGACACATGGTTGGCTTCTGTAAAATATTATCAGCATTTCAGTTCCGACCTACTAGAATGACTGTAATCACAATGATAGACAAAAACAAGTGCTGGCAAGGATGTGGAAAATGGGGACTGTCATACCCTGCTGGTAGAATGTAAAATAGTGAAGGTCCTTTGGAAAACAGTTTGGCAGTTTAAAAGAAATTAAACATAGAATTACCATATGACCCAGCACCTCTATCTCTAGTATCTATCCATGAGAAAAAAGTATGTGCATACAAAAAATTGCATGCAAATATTCACAGAAGCATTCAGAGTAGCCAAAAATGTGAGAACAACCCCACTGTCCATCAACTGTTGAATGGATAAACAGAATGTAGTCTATCCCTACAGTGGAATATCATTCAGCCATAAAAAGGAAGGAAGCACTGTACATGATACCACATGGATGAACCATAAAAACAGGCTAAAATGAAAGATGCTGGTCACTTATGATTACATTTATATTAAATGTGCAGAAGAAGCAAATTTACAGGGACAGAAAGTAGATTAGTGGTTGCCTGGGCCTGGGAGAGGGACTGGAGATTAACTGTAAGTGGGCAAAAGAGATCTTACTGGGATGAAGGAAATACTCTAAAAATTATCCTGGTGATGGTACACAACTGGGCCAATTTACTAAAAATCTTTGAGCTATACACTAAAACAGGGGAATTTTATGGTCTGTAAATTATACCTCAATAAAGTTTATAAAAAAGCAAATAATTATCAAGGGAGGAAAGGGAATGAAGGGTAAATGTATAAATGAAAAGAGACTGAAAAGATAAAAACTATAAAAGAAGCAATGACATGACTGCCATAAAAGTCAGCATAATGCTTGTTTGTTTGTTTATTTATTTTAGAGAGAGGAAGGGAGAAAGAGAGAGAGAAATATTGATTTGTTGTTCCACTTATTTATGCATCCATTGGTTCCTTCTTGTATGTGCCCTGACTGGAGATCAAATCTACAATCTTGATTTATTGGGACGATGCTCTAACCAACTGAGCTACCTGGGCAGAGCTCCAGTATAATATTGACATGGTAGCACACACTGAGAACTGTTTGGGAGGGGGTATGCAGAGAGATTATGAGAAACTTCTGTCTTCTGATATTGATGGTGGTTGCAAGGATATTTGCTTTATAATATATTGTTATGTAAGTTGTATTTTAAAAATATATATTTTACTGATTATCCTATTACAGTTGTCCCAATTTTTCTCCCTTTGCCCCATTCCCTCCAGCAATACCCCCTCCTTAGTTCATGTCCATGGGTCATGCATATAAGTTCTTTGGCTACTCTATTTCCTATACTGTTCTTAACATCCCCCTGTCTATTTTGTACCTACCAATTATGCCTCTTAATCCCTGCACCATTTACCTCAGTCTCCCCCTTCCCCCTCCCAGCCAATAACCTTCCATGGTCTCTGTATCTATATTCTGTTTCTGTTCTGCTTGTTTGCTTAGTTTTTTAGGTTCAGTTATTGATAGTTGTAAATTTATTGCCATTTTAATGTTCTTAGTTTTGATCTTCTTCCTTTTCTCATATAATTCAATTTAACATTTCATATAATAATGGCTTGGTGATGATGAACTCCTTTAATTTTACCTTGCCTGGGAAGCGCTTGATCTGCCCTTCCATTCTAAACGATAGTTTTGCTGGGTAGAGTAATCTTGGTTGTAAGTCCTTGCTTTTCATCACCTTGAATACTTCTTTCCAGTTGCTTCTTGTCTGCAAAGTTTCTTTTGAGAAATCAGCTGATAAGTCTTATAGGAACCCTTTGTAGATAACTCTCTTCTCTTGTTGCTTTTAAGATTCTCTCTTTATCTATAACCTTTGGCATTTTAATTATGATGTATCTTGGTGTGGTCTTCTTTGGGTCTAGCTTGTTTGGGACTCTGTGCTTCCTGGACTTGCATGTCTATTTCCTTCACCAAATTAGGGAATTTTTCTTTCATTATTTTTTGAAATAAGTTTTCACTTTCTTCCTCATCCATTTCTCCTTCTGGCACCACTATGATTTAGATGCTGATATGTTTGAAGATGACTCAGAGGCTCCTTAGCCTATCCTCATTTTTTTGAATTATTTTATACTCTTGCTGTTCTGATTGACTGTTATTTGCTTTTAAAAAATATTTATTTATTTTTAGAGAGAAGGGGAAGGAGGGAGAGAGAGATCCACGTGTGAGAGGAATATTGATGGGTTGCCTCTTGCACACCCCCTACCAGGGATCTGGCCTGCAACCCAGGCATGTGCCCTGACTGGGAATTGAACCAGCAACACTTTGGTCCATAGGATGGTGCTCCATCCACTGAGCCACACCAGCCAAATTGTTGATTTGATGCTTGGCTTCATCCCCTCCACTCTGGTTCCCTGTAGATTTTTCTTTATTTCATTTAATATAACTTTCATTTCTGCCTGGGTCTTTTTTATGCTGTTGAAGTACCCAGTGAGCTGCTGGAGCATCCTGATAACCAGTGTTTTGAACTCTCCATCCGATAGGTTGTTTACCTCCATTTCATTTGGTTCTTTTTCTAGAGTTTTGTTCTGTTATTTCATTTGGGCCATATTTCTTTGTCTCAATTTGGCAGCCTCCCTGTGTTTGTTTCTGCATATTAGGTAGTGCTTCTTTGACTCTTTGTCTTAGTAGCATGGCCTATGTAGAAAAGTTGCACCTGTAAGTTGTATGGGTGGAGCCTTAGGTAATTGCCAGGGTGGCTCTGTGTGTGGTAGAGCTTGGAGAGGGGACAATACTGCTGCCTCGCCTCTGGAGTTTTGCCTGGGAGGAAGCTCACTCCTGGTACTCAACCTGTTGCCAGTCACATCAAATTCTCCCTGTGTGCCACTTGTGCCATTCCAGCTGTTGCCCTGGTGCTGAATCCCAGAGGGAGTGAGTCTGCATATGTACTAAGTTCATTGTGGACCTTTAAGAGGAGGCTCCTGAGAATCCCGAGGGCAGTTTCTTTGGCCACCCCAACCCCCACTAGGTTTTACAGCCAGAAGTTATTCAGACTTATCTTCCTGGCACTTGAACCCTGGGCTGGTGGTCTGGTCTGGGGCTGGGGTCCCTCACTCCTGAGGTATTCTTCTTGATTTTTATCTAGCACATGCAGATGTGGGACTACCATTCTGTGTCTCCATGCCTCTCTGCCAGTCCATGTCTCTGCACCTCTCCGTGCATCTCCGCCCCTCCTACCCATCTGGATGAATGTGGCTTCTTTAAATCCTTGGTTGTTTCGACTTCCATACAGCATAATTTTCTGACATTCTGGATGATTTTTATTTTGTAATCTAGTCATAGTTTTTGTTGTAGTTGTGCGAGGAGGTGAGGCGTGTTTACCTATGCCTCCATAGTGACCAGAAGTTATATAAGTTGTTTTATGCAGCTATCTGTGTTTGTGATATATATATATATATTATTTACTTTTAGAGAGAAGGGAAGGGAGGGAGAAAGAGAGGGAGAGAAACATCAATGTGTAAGAGAAACATAGATTGGTTGCCTCTTGCACACCCTCAACTGGGGACCTGGCCCACAACCCAGGTATGTGGCCTGACTGGGAATTGAACCGGTGACTTCGGTTTTTAGGCTGGCGCTCAATCCACTGATCCACACCAGCCAGGGCTGTGTTTGTGTTATATTTAACAAAATGTTTTTTAAAATGTGGCCAGGTGTATCAATTATTTATTGCCATGATAATGCTGCATAAGCTTAGTGGCATGAAACACTAAGCACTTATTTTCAGTGCCCAGTCAACAGGTTGCCTGGGGTTCTGTTGCGCTGGGCTATGCTCTGCTGTGCTGATCTGGAAGGGGCTCAGAAATGTGTGTGTAGTAAGCTCAGAGGTGGGCTGGGGACTGGCTGCTCTGTGCTACTCTCCTCTCCTCCACCCAGCCTCTCATCCTCCAGCAGGCTGGCCCTGGCTTATTCTCACGGCTGAGATAGGGATCATAGAGAGAGTAGACTCCATGAACATGTCAGTTCCCCCTTATCCTATTGGCTAAAGCAAGTTACAAGGCCAGCCCAGTTTCTGGGATTGGGGAAACAGACTCTACCTTTTGATGAGGAAAGGTACAGAGTCACATTCTGAGGGCATGAGTTGGGGAAGGGTGGGGAATTGGGGCCACTTTTGCAATTAGTCTCCAACACTGGAGTGCCTGCCCCCTTTGAAAGGTAAAGTATCGAAACTGTTGGATACAGACACCTGCTTCTCTTGATGTCAAATTACTGAAACAACAACAGCAACATAAAACAAGTAAGATGGGTCATGGATGTGATTCATATGAAAATTCACCCATTCCTTGGCACTGCCAGTGCTTAAATGTTGATGGCACTGTTTTGGATGTGGAATAAAAGGGAAGCACAAACATTTTGATGTGTCTCTGCCTCTCCAGGTCGTCAACTTTCCTTCCAAATGAGATGGAACAAGTCTAAGTAAGACTTAATTTTGGGATTATCCTAAGACAGTTACACATTTAGTAGTACCACTACACTGAAAAATAACAAGCCTCCATCAGCCAATTTCTGCCAGTCCTCCTTCCCCATATTGTCTAGCAGGTAGTAGGCTTGGACTTTTGCAAATGAGCAAAATCATAGGAACTGAAGAAAAATAACAGATGGAATCTAGTAACAAATGACAGAGTCCTTTTATTAGAACATCATCCAAGAGATCTTATTCCTTTTAATTCATTCAACAGATACCATATATTGAATAAATACCTATAAATTCTTCTTTCAGGTTTCACTATATTGAATTTCTCTGTCATGAGGAATGACTCATTAAAGAACAAATGGACATTGAAACAAAAGCTTACTATAAAATAATATTTAAATTGAGATAAAAAGCAGACATCAACACCAGCCCATGATTCCTTCTAAGACAACTTTTGAAGTTCAGAGGCAAAGAGTCTTTGCTGCCTTTAATAAATGATGCAGCCTGCTGAGAGCAGAGCTCAATTTAAAAGCAAAGTTGAGCCCTGACTGGTGTGGCTCAGTGGATTGAGTGCCGACCTATGAACTGAAAGGTTGCTGGTTTGATTCCCAGTCAGGGCACATGCCTGGGTGTGGGCCAGGTGTCCAGTTGTGGGTGTGTGAGAGGCAACTGGTCAATGTGTCTCTCTTGCACATTGACGTTTCTCTCCTTCTTTCTCTCTCCCTTCCCCTCTCTAAAAATAAATAAATAAGTAAATAAATAAAAGCAAAGCTGGGAAGATGTGGTTTCCCATCTTGGATGGGAAGAACTCATCATGTTTCTTTTTTTGAGGCAAAGGACAAGTTTTATTATTTCCAATTTTTCAGGGACTGTTAGTTTTGTGAGATACAACTAAAAACTTGCTAGAAAAAGTGAAAATAAAGACAAAGGATCTATAAGCCAAGCTCCAGTTTTTATTATGACCATACAAGTATAAACTTACTGTCGATTTGTTGTTTTCTTTTTCTTTTTCAGCTTTTGGTCTCAATGCCAATATTTATCTCATCTTGGACCAGTAAAAACAGTTCATAGATTGGTACTGATAACCGTAATATGTCTGATACTTTTTAACTTCCGTGGTTTCTCTTATGTTATGCCATTAGTGCTGATCAAAATTCTTGCTCAAGGTTCAACTCATAATGAAACAGAAATAATAGCTTAACAATCACAATGTTTTTTTTTTTTTCTTCTCAATTACTGCTTACAAATTGAAAGCAGGCAGTTTAGTCCCATGGACCCCCCCCACCTTTGATATACTTCCCAGCCTAAAGGACGCCTCACCATTCTTGAGTCTTGGCACCATCACCATACACATCCTCAGTCATCACAGGAACGGAACTGGCTGGATTATCAAACAAGGATGACCAAAGTTCTCCGATTCACCATCATAAAGGAAGAATTCCCCTACCCAAGTCAGTATGCTGTGCTCTGTGGCTTTGCCTTGCAGGCTTAACCTAAAGTAGCAGCTTCTGGAACAAGGAAGATTATTTCATATTATTAGAGCTCACAGGGAAGGAAAAGATATTCTGGTCCAAATCTCTCACTTTACAGAGGAAAGGAAGCAGAGCTCCAAAGGACTAAGGTAGAAGGCATTCCACACCAAGGGGCAACTTGTAATATATTTTTTTCTTTTGGCCAAGCTTTAAACCTTCGAGGCTAAAATATATTGCATTTAGCACAATGGCAATAGTACATAAAGTAACCTAAATGATCACTCAACAAAAGAAAAAAAAAAAAAGTGCCCTGCCTGGTGTGGCTCAGTGGATTGAATGCTGGCTTGTGAACCAAAGGGTTGCCAGTTTGATTCCTGCTCAGGGCACATGCCTGAGTTGCAGGCCAGGTCCCCAGTTGGGGGTATGTAAGAGGCAACCACACACTGATGTTTCTCTCCTTCTCTCACTTCCCCTCTCTCTAAAAATAAATAAAATCTTTTTAAAAAAAGTAAAACAAAAAGCCTACAAATGCACAGGAGTCAGACTGCCAGTGTTCAGATCTTGGTTACACCACTTGAACAAGTTATTTCACTTCTCTTTGCCTTAATATTCTTACTGGTAAAATGAGAATGATACTAGCATCTGCATCAAGAAGTTGTATTAAATAATAAGTGCAAAGCATTTTATAACAGAATTGCAAATAATAGGTGCTCGGTAAGTGTTAGTTTTCAATATTATCTAGAAGAGGAAAGCCCATTTCACAGAGGGGAAAAGTGAAGTCCAGAGAGAGGTAGAGTCTTGCTTAGCATCATACAGAAAATGGAGTCTTTCTTGGTCTAAGGCAGCGGTTCTCAATCTGTGAGTCACGACCCCTTTGGAGTCGAATGACCCTTTCACAGAGGTCACCTAAGACCATCAGAAAACACATCTATAATTACATATTGTTTTTGTGATTAATCACTATGCCTTAATTATGGTTGGGGGTCACCACAACATGAGGAACTGTATTAAAGGGTTGTGACATTAGGATGGTTGAGAACCACTGGTCTAAGGTTTAACACAGAAAAGGCTGAGGGATTGGGAAGCACAGTGGGTCAGGACTCTTCTGTTTGAAATCCTGCCATGAATCTGAATAAAGTCTGCTGTACTTTATAATATGGGATCAATCTCAACATCCTGGTTATACATCATGTGGTACATAAGATGTTATTACTTATGTGTATGTGATAGTTAACCCTGGCTGGTTTGGCTCAGTGGATTGAGCGTCGGCCTGCGAGCTAAGTGTCGCTGGTTCGATCTTCCAGTCAGGGCACATCAGAGAAGGAAAACTCTGACTCCAAAAAACCTCCGCTGCCTTGCGGCATACCTCTTCAGGGGAAAGGCTAAGGGAGTAAACCGCGACAGAAAACCCGGAGCCGGAGTCCCGAAGGCGGTTTGACGTTGTAGTCAACACCGGCAACTCCTGCGGCGCACCTGAAGCCAAGCTGTATTGACTCCGTCTTTCCCTTGGATCCTTCAGCTGCGAAGAGAGGGGGGGTCTGCTGCATGGGCAACAGCAGACCCTCCATATCACCCTGCCCAGGCTCTGTAGCTTCAGCTTCACTGGAGAGGACACTCCAGCGTCATCGCAAGATGTCGATTCAACACGGGAGGAGACAGATACCGTGTCACTCCCGAGTCGGACTGCACAGCCATTCTCGGCGGTGCAGATAGACTCTTAAGAAGCTACACCATCGTCTCTCGAGACGGACGGCTGCCGACTACTACATGTGATAGTTAATCAGGAATCCTCTGTGCTGTTTTCCCCACTTCTTTAAAAAAATTTTTTTTAAATTCTCACCTGAGGACATTTTTTCTTTTTTTCCAAGTAAGTTTTTATTTCATGTCTTTATTATCCCATAAGATACCTTTTTAAAAAGTACATATCGTTTTTTATTAAGAAGATACTACTTGTTTATTATTTTAAAATTTAATATAAACACTCATAAAAAAGTACAAGATATAGACTTGTGACCAAAATGGAGGTGTAGGTAGACACACTGTATCTTCCTCCACAACTAAGAAGGAATACAACTACCTCAAAACTAGAGACAACCAGAAGTTCCAGAAAATCTAGCTTCATGGAAGTCCAACAAACAAAGATATAAAGAAAAAAATACTCATCCACACAGGCAGGAGGGGCAGAGCCAGGGTGGAGAGGATGTGGTGTGGCACCGGCGGAGGCAGCGGCAGTGCCCAGGTGGTGGAAAACACAGTCACAGATTAAAATAAGTAAGGAAGGACACCTGGGGAGTGCTCCCAGCGCTATGCCAGACTGTGCAGTTCACAGTTCCAGCTCCAGAGAAAATAAAGCCACATTACTTCTGACTGGGAAAACCAGTGGGGGTTGGGGCAGAGGAAGAAACTGCTGGTCTCTGAGCAGAGTCCATTTGTTTAGAGGCCCCCAAGGTCCTAGGTTGTCTGAAGACCCACCCAGTCTGGGAACCACAGCCAGAGCAACAGCTAGAGAGACGCCAGTCCCATATAGGAAGTGGGAGACGTGCCTGGAAAAGGAGCAAGTGCTGAGCAAGCAGCATTGTTCCCTCTCAGATGCCTCCCCACATACAGCACCACAACGTGGTGAGACACGTCGCCCTGTACTACAAATACCTAAGTCTCTGCACCTGAAACATAACAGGTGCAAGAGCTCTACCTAAGACACAGAGGCATACAGTGCAGCCTGTCAAGTTGAGGAGACAGAGAAGAGTGGCCCAAAAGAGGAAACAGATCAAGGTTCCAGTGGGAGAACTAAGCGAGGAGATAGCCAACCTAACAGACCCAGAGTTCAAAACACTGGTGATAAAGATGCTCACAGACTTGACAGATATACTTGAGTACAGCCAACGCATAAGGGAAGAAGCGAAAGCTAAGTTAAGTAAAACGAAGGAAAATCCACACAAAACCAATGGTGAAAGGAAGAAAACTGAGGTTCAAATCAATGATTTGTAACATAAAGAAGGAATAAACAGTCAACCAGTACAGAATGAGGAAACAAGAACTGAAAAGAAAAAAAAGGAGAGGCTTAGGAACCTCTGGGACAACTTTAAATATGCCAACGTTCGAATCATAGGGGTGCCAGAAGAAGAAGAGGAAGAGCAAGAAATTGAAAGTGTATGTGAAAAAGTAATGAAAGAAAACTTCCCTAATTTGGTGAAGGAAATAGACATGCAAATCCAGGAAGCACAGAGAGTCCCAAACAAGCTAGACCTAAAGAGGCCCACTCTAAGACACATCATAATTAAAATTCCAAAGGTTAAAGATAAAGAGAGATTAAAAACAGCAAGAGAAAAGAAATTAGTTACCTACTGAGGGATTCCCATAGGCTGTCAGCTATATCTCAAAAGAAACTGCAGGGTAGAAGGGATTGGCAAGAAATATTCAAAGTCATGAAAAGTAGGGACCTACAGCCAAGATTACTCTATCCAGCAAAGCTATCATTTAGAATTGAAGGGCAGCTAAAGAGCTTCCCAGACAAGAAAAAGCTAAAGGAATTCATCACCAAACCATTATTATATGAAATGTTAAAGGGACTTATTTAAGAAAAAGAAGATCAAAACTATGAACTATAAAAGGGCAAAAAATACATATCTATCAACAATTGAATCTAAAAAAACTAAGCAAACAAGAACAGAGACAGAATCGTGAATACAGAGTGTTTTTATGGTTGCCAGAAAGGGGAATGGGTGAAGAGGTGAGGGGATTTAGAAGTACAAATAGGTAGTTACAGAACAGCCATGGGGATGTAAGATGCAGTATAGGAAATGGAGTAACTAAATAACTTATACGCATGACCCATGGGCATGAACAATGGTGTGGGGATTGCCTGAGGGAGTGGAGGGTGCTGGGTGGAAGGGAGCAAAGGGGGAAAAATCAGGAGAACTATAATAGCATAATCAATGAAATATAATTTTAAAAAGGTTTTCAAAAACCTAATTGATTACATATACATATAGAAAAAAGACTATATTACAAATGCTAACAAGGATTATATTTAGGTGGAAGGATTGCAGATTTTTTTCTTTTTTCTTTTAAGTATATTTTATTGATTATGCTGTTACAGTTGCCCCAATTTTTCCTCTTTGCTGCCCTCTGCCAGTTTACCCCCCTTCCCTCCAGCGATCCCACTGCCCTTAGTTCATGTCCATGGGTCAGGCATATGAGTTCTTTGGTTTCACCTTTTCCTATATTATTCTTAACTTCCCCCTGTCTATTTTGTACCAAACAATTATGATTCTTAATCCCTGCACCACTTCTACCCCTTCCCCCTCCCAGCTGATAACTCTCCAAATGATCCCTATACCCATGATTCGGTTCCCATTCTAGTTGTTTTCTTAGCTTGTTTTTGTTTTTATTTTTTAGATTCTGTTGATAGTTGTGTTTGTTGTCATTTTAATGTTTATAGTTTTGATCTTCTTTTTCTTAAATGTGTCCCTTTAACATTTCATATAATAACAGCTTGATGATGGTGAACTCCTTTAGTTTTTTCTTGTCTGGGAAACACTTTATCTGCCCTTCCATTCTAAATGATAGCTTTTCTGGATAGAGTAATAGATTTCCAATTTCTTGCTCTTTCTCTTCTCCTTCTGGCACCCTATGATGCTATGATGTAAATGTTGGAATGCTTGAAGTTGTCCCAGCGGCTGCTTATACTATCCTTTTTTTTTTAATTTTATTTTTTATTCTTTTTTCTTCATGTTGTTCTGATTGGTTGCTTTTAACTTCCTTATGTTCTAAATCATTGATTGGATTCTTGGCTTTATCTACTCTACTGTTGTCTCCTTGTAAATTGTTCTTTATTTCAATTAGTGTATCCTTCATTTCTGACTGGATCTTTTTTATGCTGTTGAGGTCCTCAGTAAGTTCCTTGAGCATTCTTATAACAAGTGTTTTGAACTCTGCATCTGATAAATTGCTCATCTCCATTTTGTTTAGGTTTTTGTCTGGAGTTTTGATCTATTCTTTCATTTGGACGATGTTTCTTTGTCTCTTTGTTTGGCAGCCTCCCTGTGTTTGTTTCTATGTATTGGGTAGAGGTGCTTTGACTCCCTGTCTTGGTAGTGTGGCCTAATGTAGTAGGTGTCCTGTAGGGTCCAGTGGCACAGCCTCCCCTATCACCCAAACTGGATACTCGAGGTGCATCCTTCCTTCATGTGGGCTGAGTACACCCTCCTCTTGTAGTTGAGCCTTGGTTGCTGTTAGCAGATCAATGGGAGGGATTTACCTAGGCCAGTCAGCTTCAAGATTGGCTGTGACCACTGACCACCAATCTCCATCCTCTGTGGAGAAACAGCTGTGCAGAGGCAGGGTGGTGGTGCTCCAACATGGTCTGTAGCTGTCCACTGGGTGTGCTGGCCCAGGGGTTTCCCTGGTGGTGCAGGTCAAGGTAAGCCCCCACCTGTGTTTTGCCTGGGGACACCCTGCATGAGCTATAAAGCAATCTTGAGATGGCTGCTACTTGTGCTCTTGCTTATTTGATAGGATTTAGAAAGTTGTGAAGCATGAGCCAAGCAAGACCAGCCATTCATATGGAAAATCAGCTTAGGTGGGTCCGTAAGTTGGGTGAGATGGAGTCTATGGGGATCTCCAAGGTGGGTCAAACAGTGTTAGCCAGATTAATGGAGTCTCAGATATGGCACCAGCCTGCCAGCTCTGTATGGGGAGGGTCCATAAAAGGGACAATGGCCTCTGCTCGCCTTGATGACAGACACCTCAGCCTCCTCCTGCATGCCACTGATGCCCCTCAAGCCACCACCCTGGTGCCAGATCCCAGAGTGAGTAAGTCTGAGTAGGTGAGTCCATGTGTGGGTTCTTTAAGAGGAACTGCTTGGGGTCCAGCAGTTTCTTCCACAGACTCAATCCCAACTGTTTTTTGCAGCCAGAAGTTGTGGAGACTTCTCTTCCTGGCACTGGAACCCGGGGCTGGGACTCTGCTCCAGAGATATCCTTCCTGAATTTTTATCCACCACACGTGGGTGAGGGACCAGCCTGTTCTGCTTTTGCCCCCCTCCTACCAGTCTGGATGGATATGATTTCTTTAATTCCGTAGTTGTCAGACTTCCATTCAACTTGATTTTTGATGGTTCTGAGTGATGGTTGTTCTATATTTCAGTTGTAATTCTGATGTGGTTGTGTGAAGAAACAAGTCATGTCTGCTTATGTCACAATCTTGACTGGAGGTCCTCAAGGACATTTTTTTCATTGCTTCTAGAGAGAGAGAAGGGGAGGAAAGGAGGGAGAAAGAGGGAGGGAGAGAGAGATTGATGTTATTTGAGAGAGAAACATCGATGGGGGGTATTGTACATGCCCCAACAAGGGATTGAATCCCCAACCAGGGGATGTACCCTGATCAGGAATCAAAACTGAGACCTTTTGGTCTATGGGAGGATGCTCCAACCGAGTCACTCTGGCCAGGGTTTTTCACACTTCTTGTAAGTGTTAAGTAATACTAGTTTAAAATAAAAAATCAAATCTTTATTGGGCACCTACTATGTGCCAGGCCTCGTTCTAGGAACTGGGGATTCAGCAGAGAACAAGACAAAAATTCCACCCTGGAGGAGCTCACAGTGTGATCGAGTTCTTTTTCTGTGCCTGGACTCTGCAGGCGGACGGCTTCCGTTTGAATCCTGGCTCTGCCACTTACTAGCTGTGGGCATGTGTGTAGCACTCAGCAATATATAAATGTAAAATCTCTTGTTGTTGTTATTGTTCTCCAGGTTCCTCAGCTGTCTCCTCTTCTAGGGGGCCCTCTCTGCTCCAGACTGGTTCTAGTCCCTCTTCTTGGGTCCCATGGGTCCCTATGCTTCTCTCACCACATCTCTGACTCCTCTCTGCCTCTGCCTCTGCCTCCCCCACCTCAGTCCTGACCACAGTGGGCTGTCATTGTTTAGTGATGCTATGTCTCCCCCACTGGACAGGGAGCCTGGTCACGGGGCCAGGGCCTTCCTGATGGCTGCTCTGTCCCCAGAATCGTCCAGCACGGGACTGTGCACACGACAGGCACTCAATAAACATACACCGAACACATGAATGTTAACGACAATGAGGGAACCCTGGAGCAATCAGCACGTTCCTTACCGTAGTGGTAAGGGTTAAGGGGGCGGGAATCTTTTGGAGACATCTAGAGGTCCTGCCTCACCGCTGGCCCGGAGCAACGGAACCTGCGCGCCAGTGGAACTCGGTGTAACAGTGCCCCCTTGTGCTCGCGTCCCATTATAGAACCCCGTGCGGGCCAGGCTCTCTGCCCCAGGAAGGAGGGTGGCCGGGATCCCAGCCTGGGTTTTCCCGGGTCCCCTGGGCCTCCATGAACAACCAGACGCGGGCCTCAGCCCCCTTTCCGGCCCGGACCTCCGCCTTACTCCGGGGTTCAACACCGGCCGGGTCCTCGTTGCCGGTTCGGTCCGTGCCTCCGGCCAGGCCCTCGACCCCGGTCCGGGCCCCGACTCGGGCCAGGCCCTCGATCCCGGTCCGGGCCCCGACTCGGGCCAGGCCCTTGACCCCGGTCCGGGCCCCGACTCCGGCCAGGCCCTCGATCCCGGTCCGGGCCCCAACTCCAGTCACAGCCTCGGCTCCGGTCCAGTTCCCGACTCCGATCCCGGCCTCGGCTCCAGCCCGAACTCCGACTCTGGTCCGGACCCTGACCGCCGTCCGGGCCTCAACACCTACCTCCTCCCTGGCCCCGGTCCCGGTGGTCTCGGTCCCGGCCACGGCCTCTGACTTGGAGTCCTTCCCGAGCTGCACCCTACCTTTGGATCCACCCCCAGAACCTGCGCCAGAGCCCACTTTGTCGCCTGAAAAGGATCCTGCGCTGACCCCCGGTGTGAAGCACGTCCCATCATCAGTCGCCATTAGATCGGGGGCCACACAAGAGCCCCTTCCTGAGCTTACTCCAGTGACCACCGAGTTACTGGGGTCCATTCTCGGGTCCACGCCGAGGGCAGATCCCACGGCCACCAAGCTGACCGATTCCATGTCTGTACCTATCCCTGCGCCCATCCTGGGCACAGTCCCCTTGGCCGCCTCCTTACCTATTTCTGCCAACACATTCGCCTCCACTAGCGAGTATCTTCAAGTGGACAACAAGATTGTGATTAGAGTGATCTACTGGTGAGGGGCTGTCCCCTCCACCCCCGACCCCCTACACACACCTGCCTTCGTCCCCATGGGGAAAGGGCAGGAAGGGTATACGCTGGGGCTTTGGGGATTTGAAGGTAAGGTGAGGGGAGGGACTCTCAATTCCCAGGTGGGAAACTTGCCCCCCCACCCCCAATCATCTCTGGGCTAGAGAGCTCTGGGTTCAAATTCCCGCTCTGCCCCCAGAAGTGAGTCCTGGCTCCAAGCTTCCTTCATTAACTCCAGTTCCTCTCTCCATTCCTTACCGAGTGTCCTGCCCTCCATGGGCCAGGCCTGAGCTAGAGATGAAGTGCGGAGCAGACCCAAAGGCAGAGTGCCCTGAGGGAGGACAAAGGTGGGGACTTCACACTGGGTGGTTAGGGACAGTCTTTCTCAGGAGATGGCACTTGAAATGGATCTCCTCAGTGAGGAGGAGTCT
Source organism: Furipterus horrens (assembly GCF_987537825.1). NCBI lineage: Eukaryota > Metazoa > Chordata > Mammalia > Chiroptera > Furipteridae > Furipterus > Furipterus horrens. The sequence goes on from NW_028327183.1 coordinate 40,087,562, forward strand.
GCTAAGTGAAGGCTGGCCCCAGATTTGGAGTGTCTCTTTGTGTGAAGGACTACAGTAACAGAAATGACCTTCCTTGACCTCCATGAGAGGCAGGACTGAATGTCTCTGAGGGAGGGGCTTTGTCCCTTAGATCCCCATGCCTCTCTCCTGCTCTAGAAGGTTTTCTACCCCTATCGCTCCCACTTTTCTCTCTTATGTCTCTGCCCGGGGCTGTCTCTCCACCCAAATCACTGTCTCTTCTCCTTTCCCCATGTTGTGTGTGTCTCTTTCTCTTTTTCCCATCCATTTCCTCATCTCCTCTTCTCCTTTTCTCTGCCCATCTCCTCCTTTCTATCTCTCTGACTCCATAGATTCATTATTTTATTCATTCAACAACTATTTATTAAGCACCTCCCATGTGCCAGACCCACCAGGGACACAAGCAGTGCTGAGACAGAGATTCTTGTCCTTGGTACTGATATTCTGGTGTGGAATAAGTATGACACAGTAAATTATCTTGGGCAGGGGGGAGAATCACAGTTTTAACTGGGGTGGTCAGGAAGGCATCACCAAGAAAGTGACATGAGAAAAGACCTGAAGGGGGGCAGAGAAGCAGCCATGCAGATATAAGAGAAACAGCATTCTTCGAGTGGAAGAGGGGGAGAGTGGGAGGAGATGGGGTAGAAAGGCACAGGAGCAGATTCTGTGGGGGCTTGTTGATTGTGGGGAGGGCTGTGGTTTTCTGCCCTGAGTAAGATGGCACTATGGGAAGGGTCTGAGCAGGGCAAGGATGCAATCTGACTCAGGTGTTCACAGGGACCCTCTGGGCTTGGGGAGATACTAATTCGGTGTCTTCTGTCTCTCTCTGCCTCCCCCCTTTTGCCTGTGGCCTCCAGTGGCCTCTGAAGCTATAGCCTCCGGGTAAGTAGTTTTGGCTTTGGAAGTGGGAAGAGTGTGGGACATGAAATCTGGAAGGGGTTCCTGTTTCCACTCCCGACAAGACCCATGACCCATGATCATATGATTTCATCTCCCCCCAGTACATTCTACTGAAAAAGAGCCTGGAGCAGCAATTCCCAAATTGTCTACTCTTTGTGAGTGTGCTGGTGGCTGGGGGAGTGGGAGGTAGTCAGGTGTCTGAGACACCGAGGTACTTGGAGGATTGGAGCTCTTATCCTTCCCCCACCCCCAATATTCCCTCCCCAGGAAGAAGACATATCTGCACAGGCTACTGGGGAGTTTGAAGTGTTTGTGGATGGAAAATTGGTTCATTCAAAGAAGGTGATTCTGAGTAAGGGTCCCAGACAGAGCAGGAGGGTGGTGTTGGGGTCCCAGATCATGGGAGACACACATGTCTGTGTTCTTTTCTCTCTGTGTCCAGAAAGGTGATGGCTTTGTGGATGAGGCCGGACTGCAGAAAATTGTGAACATTATCAGTGAAGAAATCAGGAAAACATAGCAGGCAACTGGTGAGCTGGAGGTGAGGTGGGAGGGGTGGAGGCGGGGCTGTGGGTGAGTAGGTAGACAGCAGGCAGGACAAAGATTCCCCAATCCCAGTCCTAGCTCAGCCAGTTCTCACTGTTATATCAGGACAAGTCATCTACACCCTTTTTGAGTCTCAGATTTTTCTTCCGCAAAATGGGAGGGTTGAGATGATTCTGTGAGCTGCCTCATATAAGATACTAAATCGTGCACAGCTCAGAGTAGGGCTCTGTATGTCGGCTATCAACTTATTTTCAAAAGAGTTGTAGATTTATTTTTTAAGCTTTTAGTTGTAAAGCTGAGCTATCTAATAACAGCATGTGGCTTTTCAATTTAAAATTAAGTTCATTAAAATTAAATACATTAAAAACTCAGTTATGGCATCGGCCTGGGAGCCAAGTGTCGCTGGTTCGATTCCCAGTCAGGGCACATGACTAGGTTGCACGTCAGGTCCCCAGTTGGGGGCGCGAGTGAGAGGCAACCACCCAGTGATGCTTCTCTCCCTCTCTTTCTCCTTTCCCTTCTCTCTAAAAATAAGTAAATAAACAAATAAATAAATGCTAAAAAGAAAAAGAAAAAAAATTTATCAAACAAACAAACAAACAAACAAACAAAAAAACCCTCAGTTATTACTCTCACCAGCCGCCTGTGGCTACAGCATCAGACTGCACAGGTACCTGACAGGGAATCCAGCATCGCAGAGGTGCTATCGCTAACGCTGTTGTTTGAAGGTATTGAGGCACATGCACAACAATTTATTTACCACTGGTGCTGAATTTTGAAGTCACTTCACGTATTGCACATTTGCAAGCTGCTATGATTTTTAAAAACATTTATTTTTAAGCTGCTACTGATTTAATACTTTGTTGTATATCTATTTTTTGTATTTGTTTTCAACTTTATTGAGGTGTGATATCTAAGGAACAGTACATGAGTTTTGACATACGAATACATCTGTGAAACCGTCACCAAAATGAAGATAATGAAGAACACACCCATCAACCTCCAGGGTTTCCTCAGAAACTTCTATAATTTCTCCCAGCCTCTATCCTATCCCAGAACATGACTGATCTGCTTTCTGTCACCATAGATTATTTTCATTTTCTAGAATTTTATATAAACGAAGACTATAATTTTATTTTATTTTTAAAAATTTTATTGTCTTTAACTTTTATTTTTTAATTTTATTTTTATTGTTTTTCTGTTACAATTGTCCCACTTTTCCCCTCATTGCTACCCCCCACCCAGCCCACCCCTTCTCCTACGGTCCATCCCGACCCCGTTGTCCATTTTCATGGGTTATTTATACTAGTTCCTTTGCTAAACTCTTCCCCTACTTACCCCCTCCCACCCTTCTCCCCCCTGATAACTGTTACTCTGTTTCTTGTTCAATTTTGTTTATTTATTTGTGTTGTTCATTAGTCTCCTGTATTGGGTGATAGCATATGGTATTTTCTTTCATTGCCTGGCTTATTTCACTAAGCATAACTCTCTCTAGTTCCATCCATGTTGTTGCAAATGGCGGGAGTTCCTTCTTTCTTTCTGCTGCACAGTATTCCATTGTGTAAATGTACCACAGTTTTTTCATCCACTCATCTACAGATGGGCACTTGGGTTGTTTCCAGCACTTGGCTACTGTAAACAGTGCTTCTATGAACATAGGGGTGCATAAGTTCTTTTGAATTAGGATTTCAGGATTCTTTGGGTATAATCCTAGTAGTGGAATCGCTGGTTCAAAAGGCAGTTCCATTTTTAGTTTTTTGAGGAATTCCATATTGTTTTCCATAGTGGCTGCACCAATCTGCATTCCCACCAACAGTGCAGTAGGGTTCCCATTTCTCCACATCCTCGCCAGCCCTTTTTGTTGATTTGTTGATGATGGCCATTCTGACTGGTGTAAAGTGGTATCTCATTCTGGTTTTTATTTGCATCTCTCTGATGACTAGTGATGTTGAGCATTTTTTCATTTGCCTCTGGACCCTCTGTATATCTTCCTTGGAGATGTATTTGTTCAGGTCCTTTGCCCATTTTTTAATTGGGTTGTCTGTCTTCTTTGTGTTGAGATGTGTAAGTTCTTTATATATTTTGGAAATTAATCCCTTATCTGATGTGTCATTGGCAAATATGCTTTCCCATATGGTTGGTTTCCTTTTCATCTTGCTGATGTTTTCTTTTGTTGAGCAGAAACTCTTTAGTTTGATGCAGTCCCATTTGTTTATTTTTTTCCTTTATTTCCTTTGCCTTAGGAGATGTAGCAGTGAAAATATTGTTACATGGGATATCTGAAATTTTCCTGCCTATGTTTTCCTCTAAGATTTTTATGGTGTCACGTCTTACATTTAAATCTTTGATCCATCTTGAGTTTATTCTGGTGTGTGGCGTAAATTGGTGGTCTAGTTTCATTTTTTTGCACGTTCCTGTCCAGTTCTCCCAGCACCATTTGTTGAAGAGGCTCTTCTCATTCCATTTTATGTTGCTTCCCCCTTTGTCAAATATTAGTTGACCATAGAGGCCTGAGTTTATTTCTGGGCTCTGTATTCTGTTCCATTGATCTGTATGTCTGTTCTTATGCCAGTACCAGGCTGTTTTGATGGCCTTGTAGTATAGTTTGATATCAGGTATTGTGAGTCCTCCTATTGTGTTCTTCTGTCTCAAGATTGCTGTGGCCATTCGGGCTCTTTTTTGGTTCCATAAAAATTTTTGAAGTACTTGTTCTAGGTCCGTGAAATACATTGCTGGTATTTTAATAGGGATTGCATTGAATCTATAAATTGCTTTGGGTAGTATGCACATTTTAATGATGTTGATTCTTCCCATCCATGAACATGGTATATGCTTCCATTTATTTGTATCTTCCTTAATTTCTTTCTTCAGTGTTATATAGTTTTCTGAGTACAGGTCTTTTACCTCTTTGATTAAATTTATTCCCAGGTACTTTATTTTTCTTGTTGCTATAGTAAGTGGGATTTTTTTTCTAGTTTCTATCTGATATTTTATTGTTGGTGTATAGAAATGCCTTTGATTTCTGAATATTGACTTTGTACCCTGCTATTTTGCCAAATTCACTTATTAGGTCAAGTAGTTTTTTGGTGGAGTCTACAGAGTTTTCTATGTATACTATCATGTCATCTGCAAATAGTGACAGTTTTACTTCTTCTTTTCCAATTTGGATGTCTTTCATTTCTTTTTCTTGTCTGATTGCTGTGGCTAGAACTTCAGATACTATGTTGAATAGGAGTGGAGAGAGTAGACACCCTTGTCTTGTTCCTGATCTCAGGGGGGATGCTTTCAGTTTTTGTCCATTGAGTATGATGGCTTTGGTTTTCTCGTATATGGCTTTTATTATGCTGAGGTATGCTCCCTCTATTCCCAGTTTGCTGAGTGTTTTCATCATAAATGGGTGTTGTACTTTATCAAATGCCTTTTCAGCATCTTGATATGATCACGTGGTTTTTGTCGTTCATTTTGTTTATGTGGTGTATTACATTTATTGATTTGCGAGTATTAAACCATCCTTGCATCCCTGGGATGAATCCCACTTGATCATAATGTATGATCTTTTTAATGTGTTGCTGGATCTGGTTTGCTAATATTCTGTTGAGGATTTTAGCATCTATGTTCATCAGTGATATTGGTGTGTAGTTTTCTTTCTTTGTTGTGTCTTGACCTGGTTTTGGAATTAGGGTAATACTGGTTTCATAGAAAGAGTTTGGGAGTTTTCCCTCTTCTTGGGTTTTTTGGAATAGTTTGAGAAGAGTAGGTGTTAGTTCTTCCCTAAATGTTTTGTAAAATTCACCTGTGAAGCCATCCGGTCCAGGGTTTTTGTGCACTGGGAGTTTTTTTTTATTACTGTTTCAGTTTCAGTCTTTGTTATCGGTCTGTTCAGGCTTTCTGCTTCTTCCTGATTTAGTTTTGGAAGATTATATGTTTCTAAAAATTTGTCCATTTCATCTAGGTTGTCAAGTTTCTTACCGTATAGTTGTCTGTAGTAATTTCTTACAATCCTTTGTATTTCTGTGATATTGGTCGTGATATCTCCTTTTTCATTTCTGATTTTGTTTATTTGGGTTCTTTCTCTCTCTTTTTCTTGATGAGACTAGCTAAAGGCTTGTCAATTTTGTTTATCTTTTCAAAGAACCAGCTCCTAGTTTTGTTGGTCTTTTAATTGTTTGTTTATTCTCTATGTCATTTAATTATGCTCTGATCTTGATGATTTCCTTCCTTCTACTCGCTCTGGGCTTTGTTTGTTGTTGTTGTTCTAGTTCTTGTAGCTGTAGGGTTAGATTTTTTATTTGGGATTCTTCTATCCTTTTTAGGTAGGCCTGTATTGGTATGAACTTTCCTCTCAGGACTGCTTTCGCTGTATCCCATAGATTTTGGGCTGTTCTGTGTTCATTATCATTAGTTTCCAGAAACTTTTTGATTTCTTCCTTGATATCATTGTTAACCCATTCATTACTTAATAGCATGTTATTCATTCTCCATGAGTTTGAATGTTTTTGAGTTTTTTCCTTGAGGTTGATTTCTAGTTTCAATTTTCTTGAATTTGTTGAGGCTTGTTTTGTGTCCTACCATGTGGTCTATCTTTGAAAATGTCCCATGTGCATTTAAAAAGAATGTATATTTTGCTTCTCTGGGATGAAAAGTTCTATATATATCCATTAAGCCCATTTTGTCTAGAGTGTTGTTCAATGCCTCAATATTCTTGGTGTTTCTTTGCTTCAAAGATCTGGCTATTGTTGACAAAGGGGTATTCAAGTCCCCTACTATGAGTGTGTTGCTATTAATATATTTTTTTGTAGTCTTCCAATATTTTCCTTATATATTTTGGTGCACCTATGTTGGGTTCATATATGTTTACAAGGGTTATATCTTCTTGGTGGATTCTTTTCTTAAGTATTATAAAATGTCTTCCTTTGTCTCTTTTTATGTCTTTTGCTGTGAAATCTGTTTTGTCTGATATAAGTATTGCTACCCCAGCTTTTTTTTCATGTCCATTTGCTTGGAATACTTTTTTCCATCCTTTCACTTTCTGTCTCTGTAGATCTTTTGTTTTTAGGTGTGTCTCTTGTAGACAGCATATATGTGGGTAATGTTTTCGTATCTAATCTGCTACCCTATGTCTTTTGATTGGAGCATTTAATCCATTTACATTTAAGGTTATTATTGACAAGTATTTATTCATTTCCCTTTGTCCCTGTGTTCTTCTCCCTTTCTTTTTCTTCTTTTTCTTACAGCATTCCCTTTAGCATCTCTTGCAAAGCTGGTTTGGTGGAGATGTATTCTTTTAGTCTTCCTTTGTCTGGGAAACTCCTTATTTCACCTTCCATTTTGAAGGAGAGCCTTTCTGGGTAGAGTAGTCTTGGTTGGAGGCCTTTGTTTTTCATTTCTTGAAATATTTTTTGCCATTCCCTTCTGGCTTGTAGTATTTTTGTTGAGAAATCAGTTGATAGCCTTATCAAAGCTCCCTTGTATGTTATTTGCTGTTTTTCTCTTGCTACTTTTAGGATTCTCTCTTTGTCTTTGAATGTTGCCATTTTAATTATGATGTGCCTTGGAGTAGGCCTTTTTGGGTTCATTTTTATTGGGACCCTCTGTGCTTCCTGGACTTGCATGACTTTTTCTCTCATCAAGTTAGGAAAATTTTCTGTCATTACTTTTTCAATCAGGTTTTCTATCCCTTGCTCCTCCTCTTCTCCTTCTTTTATCCCTGTGATTCGAATGTTGTTTCATCTCATGTTGTCCTGCAATTCTCTTAAAGCCTCTTCACTCTTTTTCAGTCTTTTTCCATTTTGTTGTATTGTTTGGGAATTTTTTTCTACATTCTCCTCTAACTCACTGATCCGGTCCTCTGCTTCATTTAGCCTGCTTTTGTTTGATTCTACTGCGTTCTTCAATTCAGAAATTGTATTCTTCATTTCTTCCTGGTTCTTGTTGATAGTTTCTATGTCTTTTTTTTATGCTGGTGTAGTTTTCAGTAAGCTTCTTATAGCTTCCCTGGAGCTCTTTATAGCTCCCCTGGAGATTGTTATAATTTTCCTTGAGTTTGTCGAGTTCATTGAGCTTCCTCATTACTATTGTTTTGAATTCCATGTCTGATAGCTTGCTTGCTTCTATGTCATCTATCCTTCCTTCTGGGAATTCCTCCTTTCTTTTTGGTGGAGTGTTGTTTCTGTTTGGTGGGGTGTTATTCCGCCTCCCCATTTTGGGCACTGGTCATGTTTCTGCTTCTTAGATTGATCTGCTTTTATTTTCTGCCTTTATGGTGTGAACTTCTTGTATACAGTTGTTGAGCTGCTGTCTCTCTTCTGTACTGGGACCTAGTCTGCTGCTCTCCCAGTTCTTTCTTAAGACCCAGCACCCAAAACTTATTACAAAGTGCCTCTAATTCATTTCCCTGTCCTTTGTCCTCAGCCAGAGGCAAGTGCCTTCCCTCATGAAGGCCAGGGGTGGGTTGACCTGTTGCACACCAGAGCGTGTGGGTCCAAGGCAGACTGGTTGCTCTCCTGTTCCGGCAGAGGGGGAGGCCTCTACTCACCCGTGGGCAGGTTTGTTGTGGGCCTATTGGGGTGGGTAGCGCATTGGTTTCACGCCCACTGGGGCTTGCCCTGTTGGCACCTGGGCACAGTGGTCAGCGCGTTGGTTTGGCACCTATTGAGGCGGGCCAGAGGTTTTTGGGTGCGGCGGCAGCAGTGTACCGGAGGCTATAATTTTTAAAAATATTTTTGGTGGAACTCTTAGATATACAGTAGTTGCTCTCTATATTGCGGTTCACTTTTTGTGGCCTCACTGTATGGCGGGATTTTAAAAAATATTATATTTAATTACTTATCGTGGATTTTTTGCTATATCGCAGGATTTTGCGGTACTGTATACATATGCTATTAAAGTTACCTAGGTTTAAGAGTGTAGAATATGTTTAGGAACGTAAGTAGTGTTTGTAAAAGTGTGGAAAAGGTTACTAAGGGAGTGGGAAAGGTTAATAAGGGACTGGGAACAGTTTATAAGTGTGTGGGAAGGGTTTATAAAGCCTTAAAATATATATAAATACTAAAATAAATGTAAAGTTCCTACTTCGCGGCTTTTCACCTATCGCGAGAGGGGTGGTGTCTAGAATGTAATACTCAAGATAAGTGGGGGAATACTAACACACTAGTTGAGAGACCAGTATAATAAACTCCATGTACCCATTGCGCAGGTCAACTATCACCATCTTTCCCTTGTCTCATTTCGCCTATTTTCCTCCCCACTTTTTTTTTTTCACTGTCTTATTTGAAAATATATTCCAGACCTCATGTTATTTCATCTCCTGCAGAAGGTTCCCATTGGCCTTGATTAGGTCACATGTCCATCCCTGAACCAATAACTGAGACTCAAGGGAATGTAGTGCTGTCTTTGGCCAGTCTTATGTGCCCATTCTTGGAGCTGGAGGTGGAGTTGGTCTTGGTGAGCCATGTGGGAAGGGATAATTAGGGTGCAATGTTGGGTGGACAAGAATAACAATCCTCTACCTTACAGATCTGGGGGATGTAATTCCAGCTCTGTCATTTTGTGGTTGTGTGACCTGAGGCAAATACCTTAACCTCTCTGTGCCTGAGTTTCCTCCTCTGTAAAGCAGAAACTACTTATGATAGTTTTTACCTCATTGGATTTCATTTTACTTAACAAATGTTTGCTGAGTACCTACAATGTGCTGGATACCATTCTAGGCTCTGGGGATGATACAGCAGTGAACAAAACAGGTACAAACTCCTGCCTTAGTGGAGCTGATATTCTATTTGGGGAGGCAGACAATGAAGAAGACACAGGCAAATGAAAGCATTTTTAAGGAGTGCTGTGAGGTTTTTCAACTCTATATTGAATGGTTAGGGAAGACACTCAAAAGAAGGGATTGAACCCTGTGGGTAGAAAGTATTCTAGGCAGAAGGAGCAGCACATGCAAAGGCCCTGTGAAAGGAGTGTGTCTGGTGTGTCTGAAAAATGGCAAGAAGACTGGAGTGGGCATTATAATCCATGAAAAGGTTAGAGTGGTGCCTGACACATAGTAAGCCTGATATAGACACTAATATTATTATTTTTTATCCTCACACAAGGACATTTTTTCATTGCTTTTACAGAAAGAGAAAGGGAGAGGAGAAGGGAGAGAGAAACATCGAAATGAGAGAGAAGCACCAATTAGTTGCCTCCTATAGGAGCCTGGACCAGGGATGGAAACCACAACCTAGGTATGTGCCCTGACCGGGAATCAAACCCACAACCATTTGGTTACAGGACGATATTCTAACCAACTGAGCCACACCAGCCAGGGCAATGCTATTATTTTTATGAAGTTGTCATCATTATTGTTACTAATTTTTTTCTCTCTTCTCTCTCCATCTCAGGAGCCTCAGCAGGATGACAAGAAGGGCTGAAATGTTGCTGTCAGGGTCAGGTCCTTTTTCGATAGTGGCTGTGGCTGGGGTGAGGTTGGGTGGGGTGAAGGAGAAAATACATACAGAGTCTGGCTCCCTGCATTCTGGTCTTACTGCATCTGCGTCAACACCCTCTGTCCTGAGGTCTGTGCAAGTTGCCTGCTGCAGGGCTCCCAGCATCTTCAACATCTGCCTGGTGGGGGAGGGAAGGGCAGAGTGAGTGTAGGGCCCATGTGGCTCCCCAGGTTTGCAGCAGAAACACAGGACACCAGGAACCCCTTTCCCTCACTGTCCTCCCAGACACCCCTGCCCTGCCCTTTGTGGGTTCATGAACTTTTTCCTACCCACACTTCACAGCCCAACCCTCTTGTATTTTTTTTTTTTTTAATCCTCACTGGAGTACTTTTTTTCCCCCTTTGCTTTTAGTGAGAGAATAAGGGAGAGAGAGAAACATCAACTGGTTGCCTCCCATATGTGCCAAGACCAGGGATCACATGTGCTGGCATCTGGGATTGAACCCAAACCTTTTGGTTATTGGATGACGCTCCAGCCAACTGAGCTGTACTGGCCAGGGCAACCCTCTTGTATTCTTTACCAGGAAGCTTCCCGACCCCAGTTAGTGACACTTCCCTTCCCTGACATCCTATAAGCTTGGACCCCATTCTCTCTGGGCTGCGACAGGTCAGCTCTGCCGCTGACCCCGGTGCTGCCTCCAGGCAGGGACCACTCCCCCCTCAGTCCTGTATCCCAGTGCTCACTGCAGAGGCTGGCTCAGTGCATTTGTTAGATAAATGTTGGATAGAATTTGCCATAGAAATCTGCTGTATGCAGAGGGCACTCTGTGGGTGAGGGCCTGGTGTCAGGAAACTGTATGTTGGGGAGGGGAGGACAGTGGAGGGTGAGGACAGGAAGCTGCAAAGAGCCAGGCCTGCCTGGGGCGTCTGATTGGCACCTTGCCTTATCTGGGCAAATCTTCAGCCCCACACGGAGCACACACTTGGGAGGTGGCCACGGGGAAGCTCCAGGAGCTGATGTGGAAGGGATCTTACTAGGCACTGGGGCGGCTTAGGTGCAGAAAGTGAAGTGAAATGCTCCCTTAGAACCACGCAGCCCACGGTGTCCTCCCTGGTCCTGCAGATGTGCTGATCCATGGATTTCCTCTTATAATATTTACCTTGCCCAGTTGCCATTTTCGTTTTGTGGGTCCTTGCCAAATATGTTTTATTGTTTTGCTGGTTTGTATATTTTAATTTTTACAAAGGGCATTATACTAAGATTCTTGTTTCATTTACTTTCCTAAGAGCTGTTTTAAAACTTAAAAAAGAAATTAAATTGGGAGTAATTTCAAACTAACAAAATCTTGCAAGAATAAAAACAGTACACAGAATACACCTGTCACTGGGCAACACAATTTTTGTTGAGTTAGATATGACACTTGTTTTTGACTAACTTTTAGCATCTGAATCCAAAAATGACCTCAGTTTTTCTCTATCGCATCAACTTTTTAAAGGTACAGGATACCCTTCCTTTGTCCCAAAAATCATACAAAATGTACATACAAAGGAAAATTTAAAAAAATTACCTCAATATACTGTTTATTTAGAGTTATTTTTGTACATATAAAGGCTATATATTGTTACTGTAAGTCAAATTGTGTACAAGTAGTAAAGTTCTGCTACCAAACATACATATTAAGGTATTTTATCTTTTCAAATGACAGGCTAGGAAATGCCAAAATGAGATACTTGAAACAGTCCCCTTCAGTTGGCAAAGCTTTAACAAATTGCTTCATGACACCCAGTTTTTTAAAAGTATATTTTATTGATTATATTGTTATAGTGGTCCCAATTTTTTTTCCTTTGTTCCCCTCTGCCCAGTATCCCCCTTCCCTCCAGCAATCCTACCCCCCTTAGTTCATGTCAATGGGTCATGCATATAAGTTCTTTGGCTTCACCCTTTCCTATATTATTCTTAACTTCCCCCTGTCTATTTTGTACCAAAAAATTTTACTTCTTAATCTCTGCATCATTTCCACATTTCTCCCCCTTCCCCCTCCCAGCTGATAACCCTCCAAATGATCCCCGTATTTATGATTCTGTTCCTATTCTGGTTTTGTAGTTGGATTTTGTTTTTATTTTTTAGATTCAGTTGTTGATAGTTGTGAGTTTGTTATCATTTTAATGTTCATAATTTTTATCTTTTTCTTCAGTAAGTCCCTTTGACATTTCATATAATGATAGCTTGGTGATGATGAACTCCTTTAGCTTTACCTTGTCTGGGAAGAACTTTACCTGACCTTCCATTCTAAATGATAGCTTTGCTGGATAGAGTAATCTTGGTTGCAGGTCCTTGCTTTTCATCACCTTGAATACTTCTTGCAAGTCCCTTCTTGCCTGCAAAGTTCCTTTTGAGAGATCAGCTGATAGTCTTATAGGCACCACTTTGTAGGGAACTCTCTGCTTTTCTCCTGTTGCTTTTATGATTCTCTATATTTAACCTTTGGCATTTTAATTATGATGTGTCGGTGTGGTCTAGCTTGTTTGGGGCTCTCTGTGCTTCCTGGACTTGTATATTTCTTTCCTCTGCCAAATTTGGAGAGTTCTTCTTTATTATTTTCTCACATAAGTTTTCAATTTTTTGCTCTTCCTCTTCTCCTTCTGGTACCCTTATGGTTCGGATGTTGGCACGTTTAAAGTTGTCCCAGAGGTTCCTAAGCCTCTCCTCATTTTTTTCAATTCTTGTTTCCTCATTCTGTACTGGTTGACTGTTTTTTTCTTCCTTATGATTCAAATCATTGATTTGAACCACAGTTTCCTTCCCTTCATCATTGGTTTTGTGTGGATTATACTTCACTTCATTTAACATAACCTTCATTTCTTCCCTTATACGTTTGCTGTATGTAAGCATATCTATCAAGCCTGGGAGCATCTTTATCACCAGTGTTTTGAATTCTACATCTCTTAGGTTGGCTATCTTCTCATTTGTTAGGTTGGCTATCTCCTCATCACTTAGTTCTCCTACTGGAACCTTGATCTATTTCCTATTTTGGGCCATACTTCTCTGTTTCCTCATCCTGATGGGCTCCTGTGTTTGTTTGCCTCTGTGTCTTAGGTAGAGCTTTCACTCCTATTACATTGTAAGGGGTGGAGCCTTAGGTATTCATCAGTACAGGGTGACCCATTTCACCACGTTGTGGCACTGTTTGTGGAAGCCTTTTTAGATAGTCCCAAATTTCGTGCCAAATTATTCAGCTCATGCTGATCCCTTACGAACTAAGTCATCTTCAATTTCAAAATCTTCATCATTGTTGTCACTTAGTTCTTTACCATACTCCTGTTTTTTGAAAGAAGGAAGTTCAATGAAAACTGGCACTGGGATTTCAGCTGAATGAGGCACTGGGTATCTAACTGATGGTAGACTAGGATACTCTATTTTACATTTATTTTTCTTGTTATATCCTGACGTTTTCATAATACAAAAGTAACAGTCACTTGAATGATCTCTGGGCTCTCACCAACCAGAGGTATACCAAATGGCAATTTATCACGTGTTCCCTTCATCCAATCCGTAAACTCTCGAAACACTGCTTACACACCTTGTGAGGGGCCCAAGACTTATCTTGATCACTGGTTTTACTTTAAAATGTGCAAAATAGGCTTGCCTGACAAATGTGCTGATGGTTATCCTTTGGGAATGGTGAAACTTCCACAGTTATAACAAAATGAATCAGGGTTGTTTAGGCACTTACAACGAGAAATAACAGAGGCAGACATGATCTGAAGGAAAGGAAATAAGTATGTATGTAAATCAAAAAATAAATTCTGTTAACTCCCTGTATACAGACAAGAACTCTGACTACACTTCGGAATATGATTCACTGGGAAGAGGGAAGATGGCGGAGGAGTGAGGAGAGGCTGCGGTTTCAGGCTCCGGATACCCGTCTGCAGTTTGGCTAATTGCAGACAGAACATCTCAGTGAGCAGCTGGACACTGGCAGGAGTCGAGCCAAGGCACTGCTGGATTAGAGAAAATCCATCTGGGAACATCCTGTTTAGTGAGGATAGCAGAGGAAAAGGGGACAAAACGGGATTCCTGACTGGGGCGGCTGCCCAAGCTGCGGCTGGAAGTACACAAAGGCTTTTTGGTGACCACAGGCTACCCGGGAGAGGAGTTGGGAGGAGAGCGGATCTCTGCCCGCTGGCAGAGACCGGACTTGACCAAGTGGCATTGGCGCTGAAGGACAGGAGACAGCGTGCTGCCGGGCAAGTGAGAACATAATTCTCCTTTATATTTTTCTCTAGTGGACAGTGGAGAGGGGAGGAAAATTTGGGGGTGGTAGGCCATTCTTGAGGAGCGTAGGCGCAGTGGTGCACTCATCCACTCCCCAACCCTACCCTTGGGTCGTGGGGGCGCGCATAGGGAAGTGCTCTCACTCACTGGCCCAGGTGCGCGGGAGCTGTGAGTCCAGGCGTCCCTCGGACACTCCCCAACGGACATAAGATCAGTGCCCCTACGGGCACAGGGAGGGCCCACTGAACGCGCAGAGGACCGTGCGCAGATACCCCTAGACAGCTCCCGTGGGCTACAGGCCCCAGGCCAGAAAGCAGACCATTAGCGCAGGCTCTGTTCGTGCCAGCCCAGACGGGTAAGGGAAGGCAGTCGGCTGCGGCGCCGGAACAGCAGGTGGCAGTGACACACAGACGCTCACTTCCACTGAGCACAAGTGTCCGCGGCCCCACCCTAAGAGGTGAGAGACCAACTCCTGGAGCTTGGCTCAGCGGGACTAAGGGCACAGGCACGCGAGCGGGAAAACACCTCAGCCTGGGGACAATAGGCACCAATCGCGGGGCAACTTCTCCGGCGCTCACGCGCGTGCAGGGACACGTGCAGGGACACCTCAGCGTGAACGCGGAACCACCTCTGCCGGGCAACAATAGGCGCCAATCCCGGGGCAAGCTCTAGGCCGCCCCGCCCGTGCAGGGACTCGTGCGCAAGGACACCTCAACTGGCTCCGGCGGGCAGCAAGGGAGCCTGCCATGCCGGCAACCGCGGGCGCGCACCATTGCGGCAACCGCGGGCGCACACCATTGCTGCAAGAAACAAGAACCTCTGAACCGCCATACTAGACCAGCTGTGGACGCAGAAAAAGAAGGCGACACACCAAGGCTAAAACAGACATCTCCACAAAAGAATTTGAGATAAAGTGGATAGAGTGACTCTCAATCAACAAGCCAGAAGGAATATCCTAACAAAAAATTCTGAAATATAACCAGACAGTATAAACAAACGATATAAAAGGTACCCCAAGAACATCAGGCTCAGGAGATCAAAGAGACTGCACCACTGAAACCCCCAGATCTACCATAAAAAATCTCATACCACAAAGGTGGGAAGGCAAAGCAGACAAATCCAAATAACAAAAACAAACAAGAAGAATCCAACGTGGTAAGACGCAGAAACAACCTCTCAATGAAAAGAAAAGAGGAATCCTCAAAAAGAGAGGTAGATGGAATAGACATAGCCCAAATGTCAGATATGGAATTCAAAACTATGGTGGTGAAGAAGCTCAATATGCTCGAAAACCTCAAAAACAACTATGACAACCTTCAAGGAAGTTACCAACAGCTCCAAGAAAATTACAGGGAACTTGCAAAGAACTACACCAGCATAAAAAAAGACATAGAAACTATCAACAAGAACCAGGAAGAAATGAAGAATGCAATCTCTGAACCGAAAAACACAGTAGAATCAGTCAAAAGCAGACTAAACAAAGCAGAGGATCGGATTAGTGAGTTAGAGGATAATGTAGGTAATAATTCTCAAATGATACAGCAAAATAAAAAAAAATTGAAAAAATATGAACAAGATGTAAGGGAATTACAGGATAGCATTAAAAAAATAATATCAGGATCATAGGAATAAGAGAGGGAGAAGAAAAGGAGCATGGAATTGAAAAACTGATAGGAGAAATAGTGACAGAAAATTTTCTGAACCTGATGAGAGAAAAAGTTATGCAAGTCCAAGAAGCACTGAGAGTTCCAATAAAGAGGAACCCCCAAAAACCCACTCCAAGGCACATCATAGTTAAAATGGCAACATTCCAAGACAAAGAGAGAATCCTAAAAGCAGCAAGAGAAAAACAGCAAATAACTTACATGGGAGCTCCATTAAGGCTATCAACCGATTTCTCAACAGAAACATTACAAGCCAGAAGGGAATGGTCAAAAATATTTCAAGCAATGAAAAAGGCCTACAACCAAGAATACTCTACCCAGCAAGGCTCTCATTCAAAATAGAAGGTGAAATAAGGAGTTTCTCAGACAAAGGAAGACTAAAAGAATACAACTCCACAAAACCAGCATTGCAAGAGATGCTAAAGGGAATATTCTAAGAAAAAGGAAGAGAAAAAACAAAAAAGAGTAGAGGAACAGAGATACAAAAGGGAAATGAATAAATACATGTCAATAATAACCTTAAATGTAAATGGATTAAATGCTCCCATTAAAAGACATAGGGTAACGGAATGGATAAGAAAACAGGACCCACATATTTGCTGTCTACAAGAAACACCTCAAAACAAAAGATTTACATAGACTGAAAGTAAAGGGATATAAAAAAATATTTCAAGCAAATGGACCTGAAAAAAAAGCTGGGGTAGCAGTCCTCATATCAGACAAAACGGATTTAAAAGCAAGGGCAATAAAAAGAGAAAAAGAAGGACATTTCATAATACTTAAAGGAACGATTCATCAAGAAGATATAACACTGATAAACATATATGCACCCAACATAGGAGCACCCAAATACATAAAGCAAATACTAGAAGACCACAAGAAGGATGTTAACAACAACACACTCATAGTAGGGGACTTTAGTACTCCATTATCAACAATAGACAGATCATCCAAGCAAAGAAACACCAAGGATATACAGGCATTGAACAACACACTAAACCACATGGACTTAACTGATATATATAGAACTTTTCACCCCAAAGAAGCAAAATATACATTCTTTTCATAGGCACATGGGGCATTTTCAAAGATAGACCACATAATAGGACACAAAACAAGCCTCAACAAATTCAAGAAAATTGAAATTATATCAAGCATCTTTTCAGACCACAATGCCTTGAAACTAAAAATCAACCTCAGAGAAAAAAATCAAAGACACCCAAACTCATGGAGAATGAATAACACGCTCTTAAATAACGAATGGGTTAACAATGACATCAAAGAGGAAATCAAGAAATTTCTAGAAACTAATGACAATGAACACACAACAGCCCAAAACCTATGGGACACAGCAAAAGCAGTCCTAAGAGGGAAGTTCATAGCAATACAGGCATATCTGAAAAGACTAGAAGAATCTCAAATAAAAAACCTAACCATAAAGCTACAAGAACTAGAACAGCAACAACAAACAAAGCCTAGGGCAAAAAGAAGAAAAGAAATCATCAAGATCAAAGCAGAATTAAACGACATAGAAACTAAACGAACAATCCAAAAAATCAACAAAACTAGGAGCTGCTTCTTTGAAAAAATAAACAAAATTGACAAGCCTCTAGCCAGGCTCATTAAGAAAAAAAGAGAGAAGACCCAAATAAACAAAATCAGAAATGAAACAGGAGAAATCAAGACTGATACCTCAGAAATACAAACAATTATAAGAAATTACTACAAACAACTACATGGCAAGAAATTTGACAACCTAGTAGAAATGGACAGATTTCTAGAAACATATAACCTTCCAAAACTGAATCCAGAAGAAGTAGAAAGTCTCAACAGACCAACAACAAAGAAGAAAATTGAAACAGTAATCAAAAATCTCCCGGCACACAAAAGCCCTGGAACGGATGGCTTCACAGGCGAATTTTACAAAACATTTAGGGAAGAACTAACTCCTACCCTCCTCAAACTATTCCAAAAAATCCAAGAAGAGGGAAAAATCCCAAACTCTTTCTATGAAGCCAGTATTACCCTAATTCCAAAACCAGGTCAAGACACAACAAAGAAAGAAAATTACAGGATAATATCACTGATGAACATAGATGCTAAAATCCTCAACAAAATATTGGCAAACAGGATCCAGCAATACATCAAAAAGGTCATACACCACGATCAAGTGGGATTCATCCCAGGGTTGCAAGGTTGGTTTAATATTCGCAAATCAATAAATATAATACATCACCTAAACAAAATGAAAGACAAAAATCACATGATCATATCAATAGATGCAGAAAAAGCATTTGATAAAGTACAACACCCATTCATGATGAAAACACTCAGCAAAATGGGAATAGAGAGAGCATACCTTAACATAATTAAGGCTATATATGAAAAACCTGAAGCCAACATTATACTCAATAAACAAAAACTGAAAACATTCCCCCTGAAATCAGGAACTAGACGAGGCTGTCCACTCTCTCCACTCCTATTCAACATAGTGTTGGAAGTCCTAGCTGCAGCAATCAGACAAGAAAAATAAATAAAAGGCATCCAAATTGGGAACGAAGAAGTAAAACTATCATTATATGCAGATGACATGATAGTATATCTAGAAAACCCTATAAACTCCACTAAAAGACTACTCGATATAATAAGTGAATTTGGCAAAATAGCAGGGTACAGAATAAATATACAGAAATCTAAGGCATGTCTGTACACCAACAATAAAATATCAGAGACAGAGACAAAAAAGAAAATACCATTTACTATAGCAACAAGAATAAAGTACCTAGGAGTAAACTTAACCAAAGAGATAAAAGACCTGTACTCTGAAAATTACGTAACATTGAAGAAAGAAATTAAGGAAGATACAAATAAATGAAAGCAAATACCATGTTCTTGGATGGGAAGAATCAACATTATCAAAATGGCCATACTACCCAAAGGAATTTACAGATTCAATGCAATCCCTATTAAAACACCAATGACATCTTTCACAAACCTAGAACAAATACTCCAAAAATTCATATGGAATGAAAAAAGACCCCAAATAGCAAAAGCAATCTTGAGACAGAAGAGCACAGCAGGAGGAATCACAATACCAGACATCAAACAATACTACAAAGCCATTGTGATCAAAACAGTCTGATACTGGCTTAAGAACAGGCATATAGATCAGTGGAACAGAATAGAGAGTCCAGAAATAAACCCAGGCCTCTATGCTCGCCTAATATTTGATAAAGGAGGAAGGAACATAAAATGGAGTGAGAAGAGCCTCTTTAACAAATGGTGCTGGGAGAACTGGGCAGGGACCTGCAAAAAAATGAAACGAGACCACCAACTTACACCACACACGAGAATGAACTCAAGATTGATTAAAGACTTAAATGTAAGCCATGACACCATAAATGTCCTAGAGGAAAACATAGGCAGGAAAATTTCAGATATCCCACGCAACAATATCTTCATGGATACATCTCCTAAGGCAAGGGGAATAAAGGAAAAAATAAACAAATGGGACTACATCAAACTAAAGAGTTTCTGCTCAGCAAAAGAAAACATCAGCAAGATGAAAAGGAAACCAACCATATGGGAAAACATATTTGCCAATGACATCACAGACAGGGGACTGATCTCTAAAATATATAAAGAGCTTATACGACTCAACATCAAGAAAACAAACAACCCAATTAAAAAATGGGCAAAGGACCTGAACAAACACTTCTCCGAAGAGGACGTACATAAGGTCCATAGACACATGAAAAAATGCTCAACATCATTAGCCATCAGGGAGATGCAAATAAAAACCACAATGAGATACCACTTTACACCTGTCAGAATGACCATCATCAACAAATCAACAAA
Source organism: Furipterus horrens (assembly GCF_987537825.1). Lineage (NCBI taxonomy): Eukaryota > Metazoa > Chordata > Mammalia > Chiroptera > Furipteridae > Furipterus > Furipterus horrens. Next base: position 40,107,246 of record NW_028327183.1, read on the forward strand.
CAACAAGTGCTGGCGAGGATGTGGAGAAACGGGAACCTTACTGCACTGTTGGTGGGAATGCAGACTGGTGCAGCCACTATGGAAAACAGTATGGAATTACCTCAAAAAACTAAAAATGGAACTGCCTTTTGAACCAGAGATTCCACTGCTAAGATTATACCCAAAAAATCCTAAAACAGTAATTCAAAAGAACTTATGCACCCCTATGTTCATAGCAGCACTGTTTACAATAGCTAAGTGCTGGAAACAGCCTAAGTGCCCATCTGTAGATGAGTGGATCAAAAAACTGTGGTACATTTACACAATGGAATATATGTAGCAGAAAGAAAGAAGGAACTCCTGCCATTTGCAATAACATGGATGGAACTAGAGAGAATTATGCTTAGTGAAATAAGCCAGGCAAAGAAAGAAAAATACCATATGATATCACCCAATACAGGAAACTAAAGAAAAACATAAATAAACGAGCTAAATAGGACAAAGAGCAGAATAGCAGTCAATAGGGGGGTGGGGGGAGGGAGAGAAGGGGGATAAGTAAAGGAAGGGTCTAGCCAAGGAATGTGTATAAATGACTCATGGACATGGACAACGGGGAGAGATATGATTGTGGGAGAAGGAGTGGGCTGGGTGGGGGAGAGAAATAGGGGAGAAATGGGACAACTGTAATTGAAAATCCAATAAAATAAAATAAAATAAAATGGCAAGTGACTAGAGACGTAAAAAATAAAAAATATTTCTTGTTGAACTCCTTGAACTCTCTATGTCATATCTTAGCATCTGAGACATTATTACTGGTCACCATGGGCACAAAGCAATATCTCAGATAAAGATGAATGTAATAAGTCACGTGAAGTGAACTGAGTTGAAGAATATCATTCAAAGAAGGGCAATTATTGTGATAGCAGGGCCACCAGGTAAAGTTGTCTAATTTATTCAAATAAAATTACCACTAATCAAGCAAAAGGTAGAGGTAAAATCTGACTCACATTCTACTCAGCAAGCCAGGGACCCCAGGATAGTTTTCATTGATGTAGACCAAGAATTGGCTGATCCCCTAAAAATAAATTACAGGCTAGTGATGGGGTCCTATGATCCATTATCAAAATGCAGACATAACCAAGATGAAGACAGAGTAAGTGAAAGAAGAAGATTGTGTGTAATCAAAACTCAAGAGTTTACAGATAATGAGGGGTACATTTCATTCCAGTATAACATGAAGCCCAGAAGAAAAGTCTGAAGAGTACCATTAGCACTGTGTTGCCACCTCAAGGTTTCTGGATGTTGGGTTGTTGGAAGGCTAAGGAAAGAATCGTTCAGTTAGTAAGGTTGGACTTGAAGCAGCGACTGTGGCCATGGACATGGTGAGAGATGATGTGATTGATGCCTGAGATAATGTTTGTGGACAAAGAGACTACTTCCGGAAGACTTTCTTAAATCTGCCTTATTCTGTCTTTAGGAAGAGTGCCTTCTAAGTAGTGTGTGGTTTACATGGCTCTTCAGATTTGCTAAGAAGCTGCTTATCAGAGTCCCTAGAGTTAACATTCTGCCACCTTGGCAAGGACTCAAAGAAACTGAGAGTGGAAGGTGGACTCTGTTCCTTCGAAAACAGTTCTGGAGAGAATGGTAGGTACGAGCTTGGCTGGTTTCCAGATATGATATGAACAAGTGACTACTATACACCTCCTGTTTCCCTTTCTTAAAATAAAGTTGGGGAGTGCATTTTTCTGTGTTTCATCATGTATGTTTGGCATGTATGAAGCAGGTATTTTCCACCTATAATACACTTACTGAGATGAACTGCACCTGAGAAGTTATACTCTGTTCACTTATGTGCACCAGTTCCTGGTTTAGTTGGCAAGATCCTGGACTTCAGTCCTGAGCTTGGTGCTATAATTGTATTACCCTTGGGAATTCCTTAGAGAGTGCATAGTGTGTTGGGTATATGGGAAGTGTGAAAGTCTCTGGGATCTGAGAGTAGCCAGTCTCCTGGGATGACTTCCTATAAACCACAAGTCAACAGTCTCATGCCCTGGTGTAGTCTCCTCCACATGACTACGGCAATCTGTCTGACCCACTTTTGAACAATAGGATGTGATGAGAGTGACATTGCATGGCTTCTAGAGCTAGGTCTTATTACACCTTGCACCTGCTGCTTGAATCTTTACAAGGGCTCACTATGGTGAAAACCAGTCACCATTCATTAAGTCAAAAAACCATGAGACCTCTGTGATTTGAAGAGGTCGAAGACAGCCATGAAGGCCATGTAAGGAGAAGTAACCAGCAATCCCCCAGTTATTTCAGCCAGCTCAAGCAAAGTGTCAGCCATGAGAAAAGCATCCATCAGAAAATTCAACTTCCCACCACAATCTCATTAAGGCTTCATGATATGGTACCCGTACGAGTGCCATAAACCTGAAAAGCTGGGAGAGATAAAGATAAATTATTGTGTAAAAAACCCAGCATACTTTGGGGAAACTGGTATTCTGCCATGTTTCTCTGAGACAGTGTCAAAGTCAGAGTCTCATCACTGCATCCATGTGTAGAAATTGTTCTTGGTCCAACAATAAGTTTTATTCTCCTTGATTTAAAAGCATAGCAATTCATTAACAAACATGCCTCAGGCTTCTGCTCAGTAAATTGGACAAATCTTGCGATTGTTTGAATAATAAGAAAAAGAAATTGTTTAAGGTAAATCTTCTCAGTGTTTCAACTATTTCTTGATTAAAATCGGTTGTGCTGGTCTTGTCATATCTTTTCAGCCCATCTTACTCAAAGCCAGGAAATCTCAGACATTTCAGTGACCCTGTCCCTCACTCCTTGGGCCAGAGAAATATTTATCCTCTTTGACTCCTCAATGCCTCTCACAGTACTCTCACGCCCGTTTTAGTGATGACAGTTTACTCTTTCTTTTTTTCCCCTCTGAAGCAAGAAACAAATCTTGTTAAGTTTTCCATAGTTTTAATGATCAAGTGTGGGGGAAAGTTGAGGAGAACCCACAATGTTAGTGAGCTCTGGGTATCATGTGGCCATTTTGATGCAGGGATCCCCTAGACAAGGGGAGTCTGGTCACTCACATCTTCTCTACTCAACAGTCACTGAGGACAGGGAGACATCTCTCCACACCTGGATCATCTTCACAGATTCTGGTGGGAGTCGATGGGGGAAATCGAAACATTCACGGCCATTTACATATATCTGGAAGGCAAAATGTGTCAGAAGTACAGTATCCCACTGGGCAACTTACCATCTTACTTTCCACTTGTGCCCTATACACACTCCATCCACCCAGAAACTCCTAATCATGCTCTAAAACCCAGTAGATAGATATGCTTCTTTTTATAGCCTACCTTTTGTGACTCTTTCAGACAGCTGCTCACTCTGTTTTCTGTGTTCTTCTCATCCCCCACTGAGCTGATACCACTCTCCATTTCACTGTCTATGTTTTCATGGCCTTCCCTAGAGCCTAGAAGATTCTCATGGCCAGGAACTGTGTCTCCTGAGACTTGAGTCTCTGTGTCTTGCACAGAGCATCACAGGCTAAGTGTTTGATAAGTTTTCATTGAGTTCATTAGCTTCAATCCTGCTGAATTTACTGCCATTTCCTCCTGATGACCCCATTATTCCTTTCCGTAGCCCAGATTTGAAATCACAGAGGAAAAAATTAAAACTTGAGTGTTCTTAAAGAGGTGGAATTATACATGTGGTTTAAAATGAGGATTTTAAAATCAGCTTAAAGTATAATAAAAGATGCATCACTTCAATCATAATGAGACATTAATTTTTGTTTCTCCGTTTGAAAAGTTCAGATTGTCTACACATATACTTCGTTGGTATGGCTTTGAAGAAACAGTCAACATTTTCAGGTCTTAATTTTTAAAAATTAAAATGCATACAAATTTTGGACCAGTTCTTCCATTTCTCTGAAATTGTCCTCGCAAATAAGTATTGGGAGGTTGATAATGACAAAAGTGTGATAGACAATGCGGCATCGTTCGTGCGAGCGAAGTATAAATACCACCTAAACGTGTACGAGTAAGTGTCAAGTTAAATCTTTTTGATAATGCTTCAATTGAAATACTATGGAAACATTAAATAATGTAGGGGTATCACAGAGAGAATAATTTCTCTCAATACATTCTTGCAATAGAAATAAACTCTAGTCCTCAATGTGTGATTTGTAGAAAAACATAACATTATTTGTTTACAAAAAATAAATGCAGATACGGATAGATGGTAGATGAAGAGAGATAGACAGACCTATAGAAGCATACAATGTCTCTGGAGCAGTGGTTCTCAACCTTCCTAATGCTGCGACCCTTTAATACAGTTCCTCATGTTGTGGTGACCCCCAACCATAACTAAAGCATAGTGATTAATCACGAAAACAATATGTAATTATGTATGTGTTTTCCGATGGTCTTAGGTGACCCCTGTGAAAGGGTCATTTGACCCCCAAAGGGGTCGCGACCCACAGGTTGAGAAGTGCTGCTCTGGAGGAACATAAAGAGACTAATACTCTTGCCCTGCAGAGAGGAACCAGAGTTTGGGAGTGTTGGAAAGACTTCGTTTTTGTCTAATTATAATTATTTATGTGCATTTTAAAGCAATTTTTCTGCATGAAAATTGAATGAATAGCAGCATAGGTAGAAAAGACCTCTGTGAGTGAAGACGGGAAATTCTCTACCACAGGGGAAATAGCATGTGAGCTCATCTTGACCCTGGTTCGATCTGGGAAAAGACGTGAGCATGGCAGTATGAGCAGAGGGTGCTCTGAGATTAAAGGGGCAAGAGATGAACTCTGAATGACTCTAGGGGACAGGCCAGGGAGAGCTGTATCGTCCTCGGACAGCCCTTAGAACCCAGGTGGTGGATGTTCCTGGGCACACTCACCTGGTACATATTTTGCAGCACCTTGATGCGCAGTTCAAATGATTGGCCCTCCACAAAAGGCATACAAAGGTGTTTCATCTCAGATTGCCAGTCCCCACACTGACGGGTGTTTATCACCACACAGTGGCCAAAGTACACACGGAAATATAAGGCGATGTCTGACTTCTCTTGAGTTCCAGTGTGGAAATCCACCTGTAGTTCTGGGTTCATGCTGAAGGGCAAAGCACACAGCATGTTGAGCAGAACCCTTCCTCATGGGGCCCACATTCGACACACACATACACATTTTTCCCAGCTAAGCCATGGTCAAAGGAAGACCTTCCTGGGGATATTGTAGTACTTAACCCTGTGGGGCTGCTTCATTGCATCCTGCCCAGGGTGATGAGACGCCTTGTCTCTTAGACCATGACTCGAAGTGAGCAGCAGTCACTGACCTGGAGCTACTTGTTAATGCCCTGAAAATACTATGCCCCTTGATAATGAGCCACAGCTCCAATGCCTGACAGACCCCAGCCCTCAGACTCCAACACCTGCCTACAAGTCCGGACACCATATGAGTCTCCAGAGCCTGCACCTGCATTGTGCTGCCATCATGCCAATTGCATATTTGAATATCTCTCATGCATGAAGTGACCCGCGAAGCTTCAATAATCTCACTTCTCCTTCACCTCCCCACCACGGGCTATAGAGTACTCACCAGAAAGACATGGCTGGTGCCCCATTGATGGTCACTGAAGAACCAATACTCAAGGAAGAAAGTTTTGTGTATGGGACCTACCATGGGAGATGAGAGTGGATGAGAGTCTGACCAAGGCCAAGTGTGTTGTTTCCTCATACAACACCCAGTGGGTAAGCAGGTTAGACATCAAAGGACAAACTCTGAGGACCCCTTTCCTCCCACCTCACCACAGGCAGGTCCCTGTGTCCTTGAACAGACGAGAGGGTTGTAGGTAACAGCAAGGGTTCAAGAGCCAGGTGTCCTGGATTCTAATGCTTATTCTGCCTCTGACTAGCAGTGAGATCTTAGGTCCTATCTTAAACTGCCCCTGCCTCAGTTTCCTCAGTACGACCATTATAAAAAACAACTACTTTGTAAAGTGTTCTCAGGAATAGCTGAACCAATGATGTAAAACTTTTAGCCTGGCCAATGGCATGTATAAGGTGTATACAAGGGTGACCAATCAGAAAAAGAGGGCCCTGTCTAGAGTACTTCCCTGACACATTTTGTATATGAAATTGTAAAGACAAAGCTTTAGGATGTAAAAATAAAAAAATATAAAGATTCACTCCAATATAAAAGTTGTTTAAAGAGGGAAATAATGGGGAAGGAGACCCCTCTATGTGGGGTATCTATGCATCAGGATTCTCAAGGGCATGAATGTTATTTCAGAAACATGTACCAGTGCCTGAGGACACAGTCAGTACCTGCAGAGAGGACCTGAAACAGGAAAGTAACTAGATAGAATCTACAAGTTGTTCACCGATATGTACTGTGGGCTTTCCCTGAACCGAAGCTGATTTTGTCCCTTCTGACTTGAGGTGATCCATTCTCTGAAACCGAGCTTCCCAACAGCCTTCCCCAGAGGGCCAGGGTCTGCTCGCTCTCACCCTGTAGAACAAGGAAGGACTGGCTGGGGGAGGAGACCGGAGGCAGGAACGTGGGGGTAGGGGTTCATTCTGTGCCAACCCAGACAGGAGATCCAGTGCTTCGACAGTCTGAGTTTATCTTTCCCTTCCCTTCTTGAGAAGAGGCATCTGAGGACTCACTCATTCTGCTCTCATTAATGTTCAGAGAGGAGTCTTAGGAAACCCGTTATCCTCAACTGCCAGTTCTGCCAACCAGAATCCACACTGAGAGACATGGAAAGACCTACTGTTACTTAAACAGTCACTATGATCAATATATAGGGGAGAACCCTCACGAGCTGACAGAGCCGCACACATAGTCACAGTTCAAACCCAATCATAGATTATCACATACACACACATAGAATCACACACAGACATGGAGCTCACTGTGTCACGAATACCTCCCAACACTCCCACTCACGTGACACATGCAGTTACTCAACAGCTGCACTCACACACACACATTCAGAGTCATGAAGACAAATGTGCAACCACATCCCTTGGAACCATGCATACATTCTCACCCCTGCCGACTGTCTTCTTCCTGCACAACGGCACAGTGTCTCAGCAGAGTTCACCTCAGTCTGACACCAACAAATGCTAGCATTGGATTATACTGGCCCAGGGTCAACGCATGATTCCTCATGAGGATTCCATCGTCGTACCCCGGGGTCTCTCTCATCCACCCTTTCACAACCCCTAGTAAACATTCCAAATATTTTCATCTTATACAACCTCACACTCTTTCCTCCTTCCTTTACGGGACCTGGGATCATTCAAGGCTGTGACTTTTCCACTCACCTGTACTACTGCCATTGTTGTGTCTTCTGCTGGACAGCTCTTTCAAATTGCGTCTATTTCTGTGTGTGACCTCCACAAGTTGCAGATTATAAATGATTCCTGGTAGCCCCACCCTCTGGCTTCTTTTCAGGTTGCTAAGCCTCTTCTAGCAAGATTTTCACCAAGTAAGCAGGGGTGGGGTGTCAGAAATGGAATCAATCAACACGATGCGTTTGGACCTCTCCTTGAGCAGGAGGCATCTGTGATGCAGTAGAAGCTTCAGTGAGGAAATTTTGGGTGAGGAAAGTGCAGGAAAAGTGCACAAATAAGGGTGATGGAGTGAGTGGGTGAGTGGCTCTAAAATCCAGCCTACATGCTTTTCACCAAGTATTTACCTCCCAGTGCTGAACCCACCCTAGAGGTACACATTTTTTACCTTGAGCAATGGCAAAGAACTGGTGGTCCTGGAGGTAAGGATTCTCTTCCAGAGTTCCTGGGAGAACATGGAAATTGATTCTCAGCACACCTGGAGACAGACATAGAGAAAGTCTTCGTGTCTTCTTTATTTCCCAGCAGGACCCTTTGCCCTGTCAATGCCAACTGCACATTGTTCTCTGACACACCCGGACTCCAGCTACACCTTCTTATGTCTCCCTGGGTATCTACTACATGCATCCAAATCACAGACCCTGATTCTCCTCTAGGTTCAGGGAGAAATGTGAGATCCTTGAATTCTCCTCTTGGATTTGTGTGTTCTTTGGATCCAGGGCTGTCTGAGGACAGGTACAAGTACAGGTGACAGAATTTCAGCCATATTTCAGTCTTTACCTGGAGTGGAGGACTGAGGACCCTCTTCAAGTTCAAAACCCAAATTAGAAATTCAAAACTGAAACATATTCAGTGTAATCACTATTGACACAAATAATGTTTTCATTACCTGAACACTCAACAATTGATTAATTTCATCCACTGAGGCTTCTTTTTTTCTGTGGCTCTGAAGGGATTACGAAGAGAGGTTTTTAGCCTTGGGGGAGTGCATTTTCAGGCACTCAGGGTCTCTGCATAGCAGCTGTCCAAGAGCATCCTCTCCAACGTTGTTCTCAATGATGCCTATGCCCTTGAAAATTGTCAAGAAGTTTTATTCTTTTTTTTTTTAATGTCTTTTTTTTTTTTTTTTTGGTTTTTCAATTACAGTTGTCCCCTTTTCCCCTAATTTCTCTCCCCCACCCAACCCACCCCCTCTCCCGCAATCATATCCCTCCCCGTTGTCCATGTCCATGAGTCTTTTATACGGGTTCTTAGGAAGTTTTATTCTTTATGTGATAGCCATAAGGTACTTGCTTTTGTGTGTTCTATTCTTTCTTGGTTTATTTGTTTAGATAGGGGAATGAAGTTCTGAAAGCAACATAATGTCATAAGCTGAAAAGCTGAAAATGTTCTTCAGTTTTACTCTGCAAAATGTGGCCTCATGTGGTATTTGTGTGGGTTTTGATAACCGAAAGAGAGAATAGCTCTAAGTAAATATAGCCTTTAGGTGATTGTAAGAAAGATCCTTCTTGTATTGGGCAATTCATTGTGTTCATTGTTCATTATTATTAAGTCTGGGATTTTTTTCTGCAGTCTTCCATGAAGAAATCATGACTGGTGGGATGGGTGGGGATGATTCTTTCCTGTTTCAGATTCTATAGTCACAGCAGGGACATGTTCATAGGTGAGGTCACTCAAAGCTTTTCCTGCACCAAGTGAAAACCTAACTAGAAAAGCCATAAAATTGTTTCTTTTCACCCCATCCTACTGCCAGAACAAAGAAAAAAGCAAAGCGTAGGACCTGCATCAAGATATAAAGATTCTTGTCTTGCTCTGACAAGCATAGTTAAGTTGGTAGAGCATCAACCCACAAAGCAAAAGGTTGCTGGTTCAATTCTTGGGACAACTGTAACAACATAATCAATAAAATATACTTTAAAAAATGGAAGAAAAGAATAAATAAAAATAGTTAAATCAGAACGTTTTCCAATATTAAGATTCCCAAATGGTATAGTAACTTGTAAAAATACATAGAATACAATCTTTATCATAGTTTCTTGTGATTAAATAACCTCACAATGGCTCTGGAAAACTACATGTGAAACTATCAGCATGGTTCCTTTGGGTAAAAGAAGATATAGATTTAAAATTTTCTGAATGATAAAAAATTTAAATAACTTATCAATTTTGTTTCTGAAAGTTTTGCTTCTAGCATAGAGACATCAAATCATTTGAGACTGCTCGTCCTTCTCTCCTTCATTTCTTCCTTCCAGAGAATCTAGTGGTTCAACTTTACTATAAGAACCTGAGTTGACCACTTCTCATGACCTGCTAGTCCATGAGGGTAGACATTTTGTCTGTTGTGTTTGCTACTAACTCTTTATTTAATAAGTAAATGCATTTTTCTACAACTCCTTCTGGAATATAAACACAGCACTTCTCAGAAATCAGCAGTGATTTTACCAAAGAAGTATCTATAGACTGTGTGTGTCCTCTGCATCTACTCACGGTTTAATGACTCCAAGGCAAAATGAAACAAAAGCATGTTGTCAGCTGGGTTTCAAAGTTCAGGTAGTATCATAAAAAACTTAAAGTATAATAAGTATAAACAGGTATAATCCTATAAAACTCACCCCCCATGTCACGTCATTATTTTACATGAAGTCCCAGATACCCAATAATTTCCACAAATATTTCAATATGTATCTCTGAAGGATTAGGATGGCCTTTTTAAAAAATCCACAACTACAGCATCTTTATTGCGCTGAAGAATTAAAGATGATTTCTTTATATCAACAACTTCAATTGTCCTTTACAAGATTACAAAGGGTCCTAATATTTGAGAGGGGGGGGATAGTTAATTTTTACGAACCAGGGGTATGGACTTGGGGGGGATTGCTGGGGGAGGGGGGTGCTGGGTGGAGGGGAGCAAGGGGGACAAAATTGGAACTGTTGTAACAATATAATCAATAAAAAACATTAAAAAATAAAATAAAATTAAATTAAATTAAAAAAAAACAACTTCAATCAGTATTCACATTTCCAATGGTCTCAAACAAGTGTCATAACAATTTTAAGTTTGTTCAGTTGCTTTTAAACTATAATAAGTTCCCTCTCCATCTTTTCTTTTCTTCACATTTTTTTTTGTTGAAGAAATATGTGAAAGGTGTGAGCAAACACATTAAATACATGTTGACATATGAAAAAATAAAAAATAAAAGAAATTGAATTCCAGTTGTGTTTCTGGCAGATAGAATATGTTAAGGTTACTTGTTCAGATGGCTAGCATTTTACTAATAGCTGTGGAGAAGGTACTTAAGATTTTTCATTTCCTTAAGTCCCAAACAACTTTCTCCCTTTAGTTTTTCTTCTGATAAGAATTGCCCTCTTGCATTTCAGAGAGGATCCTAAAGAAGACCAGGCAGGACATTTACATCTCACGGCACAGAGAAAGAACGCATGTACCTCCAGGAAGGTCTTTTGATTTCTAAGGTCAGAATTTTAATCACCATAAGCCTTTTGAAATAAATAGGGGTGCTTTGGGATTGGTAAAAAGGATAGGTAGACTATGAATGTTTTCTAGAGCTACATTTCTCATTCTGTAAAGATTTGTAAAATAAGAAAAATTACTTTTAATTTCTCAATGAATTGGGTTACAGCATAAATGATATTGAGTAGCTGGTCTGCCCATATGACTATATGATGTTGCTTTTGCTTTTTAATATAGAGGAGAAGATTGTCAAATAAGATGAAAATAGAAAGGTCTGGATTTAGACTTTTTTGTTATTGGAGTGTTTCTACTTCTGTTACCAAGCAAAAGAGGGTTCTTTCACGTGGCGCCTTGGTGTAAAACCCAACAACTAGTGTTGAGGAAAACAGGTCTTTATTTACAATATTCCAACCTGGGGAGGGCAGTGAGCACTTCAACTCAGGGCCCTGTTCTCCCATGGGACCTAGCACTTCCCTTGCTCCCCAAAAGGTTAGAAGCCAAAGTTATGCCCCATTCCTTATCTGTCAGCTCTCTCCTTCAGGATCTGGGCTACAATGTCATCAGCCTCCTTATAATAGTCCAGGAAAGCATGAGCCACATTGCACTGGATTATGGTGAGGTCCAGGTTTAACAAAGTCCTTTCTGCTTGTCACGAGTTCCAAAGTCCAAAAGTCAGCACGATAAAGCAGCAGCGTGCCAGCTGCGGGTGGGCTTTTTTACTAGCCCAGGCCGCTGGGCCTCCCTTTCTTTCTCTCAGACTGCATGGCTCCTTGCCCTTTCAAAACCACATGGCTTCCCCTGCTAATGGCTGCCATCTTATTTTTAAATTTCTCACTGTTGCCTGTGATGCAGTGGGCATGGTAACCCGTTCTGACCATTTGCAGAACCTTACTCAGGTTCCCTAAGCTTCTTTGTCATCATTCTCTGGTCAAAACCCCTTCCCCCTCTTTGGCAGCTTGGAAGGCCATGGGCCATTTGCATAATTAAGACGCTAGCTACCCGCCATAAATATGCGAAGGCATCTTTTAGGGAAAATGGCTGTGCTCCATTGAGTCCCATCCCCCACTTCCCAAACCATGGGCTGTGGGGAATTTTGGGGACCCCTTTGTTTCCTCACCCTGTAACACTTCCAGTAACGCTACTGGGTTTTCACTATGGAGATCAGAGAAATTCCCCTGGTGCTTCCAACAGATGGGGGAGTGCTCATAGCAAAATATGTGCAGAGCTCTCTGTGCTCCTTAACAAGACCTACGCACAAGGTAAAATATTTACATTTCCAATGACTTTTCTCTTTTTTTTTTCTTATTAATTGAGGTATAATATTATATCAATTCCAGGCCAGGAGTCTTACCTAGTGTATTTACTTTTGCATTCCCATTTGTTAGAAATATGCCTTGCTTATAATATATACTTCACAATTATTTTATAACCATTTGTTTAATGTCTTCTCTTCTTTAAAAATAAAAAATATATAGCATTTACCAAAGTCAGCAGTGGTTTTTACTACTTAAGAAATCTCAGTTAAGTATTACTTCAGAATCTTTGTGATTTTATGACCTAAGGAAAACAGGAATTAGAAAGATCTCAAGTTCTGATTAAAAGTTGACTCAGCATAAGAAAATATAATCTCTGGTGAACACATGCTGTAAATATCTTCTTCGTTCTTGATGTAAACTGTACTCAGCACCTGTGACAACCCTTGCTGTATTGCCAAACCAGGAGGGAATATTTTTAAAACCACATAAAAAATGTGTAATACATAAAGGCTTTGAACAAAATTATAAAAAGATTGTGCAAGAGAAAAATTGGCAAAATATATAAGTAGACCAGTTCCCAGAATTAACAATTCTATCAGTTGTGCAACTATGCTTAATCTCACTAGGAAGACTAAATTGCAAATAATAAGTGATGATGATTACCTCATTTTCTAGAGAAGTGACTAATATGTTATGTGAGGATTAGGATGAAGAAATAAAATGGAACCACTACAGTGAAGTTGCTGAATTACAAACATAAAGGCAGCTGTTAAAGAGCAAATAATTCTATTCTTGTTTTCATTAGGCTGGGAACTTAAACTTTTGAACTTTCCAGTTCTCCATTATTGCCTAGATATACATCAAACCTCCAGGTAGCCATCTGATTACCCCCAGAAAAAGTAAGAAAAAAATGTTCAAGTATCCAGACCAAGTAACATCCACTCTCCAAAACACCGGTCGTCTAGAAAATTACCATCTCAAACCTATCCATAGCCTAAACACAGAGTTGATTCTTTTAAAAAAATGTACTTGTTATTAACAAACACGCATGGCATTTCTTTCTTTTTCAGAACAGTCTGGGTATTGCCTAGTTATGTTTCTGGTCTGCAAGTCCTAAGGTTCTTGAGTAAATCTTTATTGCTTATTTCTAAGCAAAGCTCCCTGACTTACTCTGAGTATGCTTAACATATATTTATTAGGTTGTTCATACAAGGAGGGTGTGATAAATAGCACAGGCTTCTTGGCGGTATTTTTGAAGAAACAATTAAAATTTAAATGATCATATAGCTCACCACCTTTGAGGCAAAGAATGTATGTGGAAAGTTAGAAAAAATAGCAGAAGGAGGGCAAATATGTATTAAGACTTAGAGGATTATTTGCTGGATTTGAACTGAGAATGGGTAAGGGAGAAAATCAGAAAAATGGCAGCCTTAATGTCTTCAACAGCTGTGTAGAAGTAATTTACAATGAATAGAGGGGGACAAAAACTTTTGGTGAAGAGATCAAAAATTGTTTCACATGTTAACTTAAAATCTTAATCACATGGTACAAATGCATGTTTTCAAATATATGAGCAGGAGATTCGGAAGATGGCCGCCAAGTAGGTGCAAGCCCAGCCCACTTGCTTGTGCCCCGAGCACGGGTTTTAGACTGATCTTCTGACCAGTGACCTGAACAATCAATGGAATCTCAACTGATAGCAGTTCTGAAGCCAAGGAGTACAGAGGATGCTTTGCACCGTTTGGTAAGAGATTTTATAAGTTGGGGAAATGCCCTGTGTGAGGTGCCTGCAGCAGGGGAGAGATTAGACAAAAAATGCAGCTCAGTGGCTCTCTCTCCCCTCCTGGAGCGGGCCCTGGTCCCACACAGGGAAACCCCCCCAACACTGACTGGGAGAGGCTTGGAAGGATATACAAAGTCTGGGAGACTTAGGCTCCACACACACAGGGGGCAGCATGTCCATAGCTGCTGCGCCAACTGGGAGAGTGCCAGAGAGAAACTATCTCTAAAACTGCGGGAGGCACGGGCAGGCTGCGGTCAGCCCTGACCGAGAGAGACTCTGTGCTTTCTGAGGAGGTGGAGCACATGAAGACTGGCCCAGGGCTTGGTGCTGCAGTGTGGGTGCCACACAGAGACTCTTAAAACAGGAGCTGAGGCGAGACTTGGCAGGGACCCTGTGCACATGTGCAGTGGCTCTGCGAACAAAGACACCAGAGTAGAAGTGCAGTATGATCCCACTAGAGCCCAGTTACACAGGAAGAACAAAAAGTGTCACACTGAAGGGACTGTGGGTCCTGACCCGGCATCACTGATGAGCAGAGGGCTGTGTAGAGCCCAGAGTTCAGGCCTGGCTCCCTGTAAGAGTGGCAGGCTGGGGACTGGACGGCCAGGAGCTGAGCAACTGAGATTGGCTGCAGCCAGGCAGCTCCCCCCACACGCAGGAGTGCCCGACCCCCACCTGCGGGATTGCAGGCTCTGCAGACCAGTGAGGCCAGGTTCAGGAGCCCCCTGCTGGGTGCTTATCCACTGGAGAAAGAAGGAAAATCTCTGAAAGGGCACTGTTCTCCAGATAGTAGGAGCTACACTGTTCCTCGGGCCTTGATCCTGAGAAACCAGTGGAGCAGAGATTAGAGACAGGTGCCACAAGGGGTGACCAGGGCCCCACCCAGCCTCAGCTCATATACAGAGCTGCTGTTTGCACAAAGCAGGAAAAAGCTGCTCCTTTTACACAGATTGGCCCCTCACAGAAAATGGACAGGTAATTCACCAGGAGCTATACATTATTGGAAGTGATCTTGGGACAGACCAAGACCAGTGGCGAAGGGGTGGGGAAACACTCCTACCATCTTCCCTGAAAATGCACCAGAGGCCCCCTCTGGAGGCAGGTGAAGTGGTACTGGCAGTGCTCTTGGGCATTAGATGAACACGCCTGGGCCTTGTGCCGATGGAAAGCCCGTGGGACAGAAGAGTGGGGACCAGCCAAGCCTGAAGAAGACAGCCACAGACAGTGGATCGCTTGTAGTCTCAAACAGGCTGCCTAGGGTTATACTAGGACACCATGTGACATTACTTGGGGTGGTGGATCCAGACATATAAGACAGTGGCAAACGCTAGGCTGTGCTGAGACAAATTCCACCATGGTCTTCTTCATTATTTGTGTTATGTTTTCTCCTGCATAGCTTTTTAATATTTTTCTTGTTCTTCTAGTTTTTTTCCTTTTACCTGTATTTCACTTTTTTTAAGTTCATTTCAAATTGTAAATTTTACTCCTCCCTTTTCTCACTCCATCTTCCCTTCTTCCTTCCTCTTCTTATTTAAGTATATTTTATTGATTATGCTGTTACAGTTATCCCAATTTTCTTCACTTTTGCCCTCCTCCGCTCAGTACCCCCTTCTCTCCAGCAATCTCCCACCTTAGTTCATGTCTGTGGGTCATGCATGTAATTTTTTGGCTTCTCTGTTTATTATAGTATTTTAACATTCCCCTGTCTGTTTTGTATCTATCAATTATCACTGGAAACACAAATTTCATTGAGTTAGATCTGACACTTGCTTTTTACTAACTTTTGGCATCTGAATCCAAAAATGACCCCAGCGTTTCTCTATCACATAAACTTTTTAAGGTACAGGATACCGTCCCTTTGTCCCCAAAATCATACAAAATGTACATACAAAGGAAAATAAAGAAAAAGTTACCCAAATATACTGTTTATTTAGAGTTATTTTATTCATATAAAGGCTATATATTGTTACTATAAGTCAAATTGTGTATAAGTAGTAAAGTTCTGCTACGAAACATACATATTAAGGTATTTTATCTTTTCAAATGACAGGCTAGGAAATGCCAAAATGAGATACTTGAAACAGTCTCCTTCAGTTGGCAAAGCTTTAAGAAATTGCTTCATGAGAGCCAGTTTTATGTGCAGAGGTGGGAATATAATGTTATTTCTGTCAACAAGTGGCTCATGTAGAATGTTTGGATCCCCAGGTTTGAGGTCAGATTGTGGAGGCCAATTCAACTTTATCCAATGCTTCTCATGAGCTCTGCTGTCCCACATACACAGAAAACAGGGATACTTGGTGTATCCGCATTGCTAACCAAGAAGGAAGCAGACCATTTTAAGGTCAACACAGATGATCCAATTATGCTTGTGATATTGCAACAGATCAATGACTCTTTATGTGTTAATATTCTTCATGAAAACAAACTGAATGGCCAATTGGGACTGCACCAAATAAATTGCTATTGTGGAGAAGGACACTCTTCATGGTCCACTCTTTCTGAGCTTTCGATGAACAGTTGCCATTCAGTTGCGTTATAGATTGGAATTCCCATTTCCTCCATTAAACCATGTATGTTATGGAGATACACAAAGCCACCATCACTTCGAATGTACTGCAGAAATGCACTTTCTCTTGATCAAAAGTAGGATGCCTTCGCTCCTTTTTCAAGCAAGTTTTTCTCATTCAGTCCTCCTGCTAGGAGTCCTGAAGCCTTTTTGGATAGTCCCAAATCTTGTGCCAAATCATTCCACTCATGCTGATCAAATTTATTATGAACTGAGTCATCTTCAATTTCAAAATCTTCATCGTTGCTGAACTTAGTTCTTTACCATACTTCTGTTTTTTGAAAGAGGGTAGTTCAGTGAAAACTGGCACTGGGATTTCAGACGAATGAGGCACTGCATGTACAGCTGATGGTAGACTTGGATACTCTATTTTACATTTATTTTTCTTGTTATATCTTGACGTTTTCACTATACAAAAGTAACAGTCACTTGAATGATCTCTGGGCTCTCACCAAACCAGAGATATACCAAATGGCAATTTATCACATGTTCCCTTTGTCCACATCCATGAACTCTCAACACACTGCTTGCACACCTTGTGACGGGCCTAAGACTTATTTTGGTCACTAAGTTTTACTTTAAAATAAGCAAAATAGCCTTGCCTGACAAATGCGCTGATGTTTGTCCTTTGACTGGGAATGGTGAAACTGCCACAGGTATAACACAATGAATCAGGGTTGTTTAGGCACTAACGATGAGAAATAGCAGAGGCAGACATGATCTGAAGGAAAGGAAATAAGTATGAATGTAAATCAAAAAATAAATTCTGCTAACTCCTTGTATACAGACAAGAACTGAGAATACACTTCGGAATATGATTCACTATATAGAGCGCCACACAACCTCTCACCACACTGTCTCATGTGTAACTGAATAGCCTAGACAAGTATGAACCTGTCGCTGGTCTCCAAGGTCATCCCCTATCGCTCCCTACTCGAGGGAGGTTTGCTCTCAGCCAATAGGAGAGCACTAGTGCTTCCTTTGATCCAGGCTCCATGCAGCCTAGAGTCATTGCATTAAGATAAGCTGTACAGATAAAACTTGACGTTACAGAAGAAAACTAACTGCAGTTTTGAAATCAGCATGCCTATTTAAGTCTAAAACAGCTGAAAAATAGAACTCAACGAGAATTTTGTTAAAAATTGTTCCCTTGTGTAATCTTTACCTAGATTTGCCTATTAATGTTTTACCTCATATATTTTCTGTCTGTCTGTCTGTCTCTGTCTCTGTCTCTCTCTCTCTCTCACACACTCACACACACACACGGTTTTTTTTCTGAACCATTTGAGGGTAAGTTACATACATTCTGGCTCTTTACCCCCAAATACTTTGGAATATATCTCCTAAGAATAGGCGTGTCCTCTGCTATAACCAAAGAATAGTTATCACTTCATCATTTCAACATTATGCCACACTTTCATCTCATAGTCTGTCCATATTTCAATAATCTAAAGTGATACAGTAATGTCCTTTGTAGCATCTCTCTCCATTACATGAGCCAGCCTAGGATCAGGTATTTCCTTTAATTGCGACCTTCTTGAATCTGGAACATTCCCACAGCCTTCTTTTGTCATTTATGGCATTGCCATTTATGAACAACACAACCCCTTCCCCTTAATAGAATATTCTCATTTCGGGCTTGTTTGATGTTTCCTCATGATTAAGTGAGATTGTTTGTTCTCAGACAGAATACTGCAGAGGTGACATATGTCCTCTGGAGGTGACAGGTCCATTACGCCTCATTTGGTTCACTCAGTCACGGTGGTGTCCACTTCCCCTCTGTACAGTTCACTTCCTCCATCTTTTTGCAGCCAACAAGCAATCTGGAGGAGACGTGTTAAGAACGTGCAAATACTCTGTTCCTCATCACAAATTTCCCATAGCTGCAGTGTCCATTGATAACTTTTGTCTGACCCAGCCTTTAACCATGATGCTTACAACCTGATTTTCCATCTTCAGAGTTCATTCCACATCTTCTAGCCAGCGCTCTGCATCCTGGGCAAGAGCGCACATCTTCTCCCTCTTCATGCACGTGTGCACTTATTTATTATCAGTATGGGCTCATGAATTTCTATTTTTTTCCAGTGACTGCTAACTCATCTCTGTGAGCACTGTTTTTAAACATCCCCCTGTGTTTCTATGTGCAGGTATAGTTCACATCTGAGAGCTGGACAGGACTCCTTGGTGTGGGGCCCCCTCGTTACTCTCTCCAGTGTGGTGGACACCCAGGCTGTCTCCAGCTCTGGTCACCATTGTAAATGATCCTGAAGTGGACACCCTCATGCCCCTCCTCTTCTTTAGGATGACACCTAGGTGCAGAATTGCTGGGTCACAGGCTGCTTTGACATCAGGAGAGAGCATACTGTCCTCCAGGATGGCTGTTGCCACATTCCCACCCCCACGTGGCATTATCTAGCTTTCTGCTTTTGCCAGTCTACTAGGTGGAAATGACAGCTTCTTGTTCTCATCTGCATTTCTTTGATTACTCATCATGTATCTGATAGCCTTGTGTGTTTCTTTCTCTCTCTCTCTCTTTTTTTTTTTTTTTTTTTTTTTTTTTGCTGGCTGCTCCTGGTTTATTTTCCACTGGGGGCAAGGCACGTGGTCACAGGGGTTAGGAAGGCTTGCATGTGGTCTGGGTATAAGGAGGGGGCTCTCTCAACCTCCTTTTTGGTGTTACGCTGCTTTTGATATAAAAGAGCCCACTGCTTCTGCTTGCTGCAGCCTGGCTAGTCTATGGGTGGGGAATGGGGAGGGGGGAGGGGGGAAGGTGAGGGGGAGGGGCTCAAAAGAACCTAGCGCCTCTGAATGTCTGGTGGCTGGTGGCGGCCACTCAGGACGCGGGCCCGCGTTGACGCTGCCAGGCTGGCTGCCAGGAGGCTTCCTAGTGGCTTCCCGAGCCAGGTCACCTGTGATCATGCTGCTGGAGGCCTGGGCGGACTTCGAGTGCTCGGGGGATTCCAACACGGTGGCCATGAATGGGAGAGTGGACTTCCCGAAAAAGAAGCTTGCCCACCAATGACCTGGGTCAGCCTTGGGGAGACCAGGGTGGTGGGGCAGAACTTCCCCGGGGTACTCCGCAATTCCGCAGGAGCTGTTACTGGAAGTGGAGCCCAGGCGGCGCCGGTAGTAGCCGTGGGTGGCCACGAGCGAGCCTCTGGAGGGGATGGCCGCCATGGTCTTGCTTGTGGGCTGCTGGGAACCTCGGCGGCGACCCCTCGCGGACTTCGGCGCGCGATCACGGGTGGCGGGAACGAAGGCGCTAGGCCACGGAGCCCATTTGAAGAGGAGACTGCGCGAGGCCTGCCTACGACCGAGACAGGCCTCTTTTTTTTTATTAGCAAGCTTAATTGACTTTATTTTTCTTGTATAAGATTATGTGGTAACCGCAGCTGGGACCTGGGTCCTCTGCACAGAAAACCTAGTGCAGATCTTAACAAGATGGTCAGTGAATTCCTGACAGGGAGACTTGGTGAACATGGCTTCTTTCCAGAGGTTGGGGGTGAGATAGCTGTAGGTCTTAGAGATGACATTGAACGTGGCCTTGGCGAAGTTGCCCAGGGTGGCAGTGCAGCCCCTGGCTGAGGTGCAGCAGTCATCGATACCAGCCATCAGCAGTAGCTTCTTGGGTACTGGGGCTGAGATGATCTCAGTGTCCCTGGGGGTGGGGCTGAGGCACACCAGCACAGAGCCACAGCACCCGGTCATCTCGCAAAGGACAGTATGGAGCTTGCTGATCTTGTTCCCCCAGTAGCCTTAGCACACAGCGACAGCAGAGAGCTTGGCCAGGATGATGGCCCCATGGATGGCAGTGGCTACTACCTTTGAGCATTTAACACCCAGGCCTACATGTTTATTGTAGTCCCTAATGGCAACAAATGCCTTGAACTGATCTTCTGGCCAGCGTGTGGCTGCTTTTGCACAGGCATAATTTTTAAAACCTTGCCCTTGAGGGATGCCCTCAAGAAAATGTCAATGATCTCAGATTCCTTGATGGACAAGGAGAAGAGGTAGATCTCCTTCAGGGACTTGATCTTCATGTCATTGACCATGCGACCCAGCTTGGTGACAGGGATCCACTCCTTGTCCTTGGCCTTGCCTCTGCGAACTCCAGGGCCTTGACCACGACCTTGACCTGTCCCTGACCCTGGCCCCTCGTTCCAGGGCCTCAGGTTCTCTGGGCCCTCCTGCAGCACTGGCATCATCTCCCATTTGGTGTTTCCTTGGAAAAGAAAGTGGCCTTGTGTGGTTATTCGGCAAGCTGTTCACATCTTGTGCTCTTTTTTTCTATAGGGATTTCTGTCTTGTTCTTGTTGATCTGCATAAATTCTCTGTATTGTTTAGATACTAACTGTCCTTTCTTTTAGAGATTACACATAATTTTTTCTGTCACCTACTAACTTTGTCCTGTGGTGAAGAGGAATGTTTTGTTCTGTTGTGATAAAATTAATCAGTTTGGACTTGTGGCTTTTGCTTTTGAGGCTGTATCTAAGATGCCCTTGCATGCCCTTTAGTGATCAAGATATTGTCATTCGCCAACTGAGGAATACCACAAGGGTCCAGCAGACATATTTCCTCCCTGTGGAGTGCTCTGCTCACTTGTTAAAACCTAACTTCTATAAACCTGCACTACCCCTTTCTTATGTCACTTTCATAGAGTCAAGAAGTCCTGCCTGAAGTTTAACTACAGTTCTAGTTTTTGCCACTTCAGCTCATTCAGGCTGGATGATTGGGACACTTACAAGGGGGCTGAGATGACTTCTTTGAAGTGCCTCAACTTGGCTACCCTATTCTTTTTTCCCTCATCACCCCTTAGCAGGGGATTTTACAAAAAGGGGGTTTTGAACTTCCCGAAGGTCACTGTGTGGCCCACAGTTGGGCTTATCTACAATATTTTGGGGAAAGGGGGAAGGTGGGAGGGGGCTCAAAGGAGGCCAGGTATTCTTCTTCTTTATTCAGATGCCAGGACAGAGAGGAGGATGGAGAACATGGATGCAGCTTCAAAGCCTCTCACCCACCCAAATAAGAAGCTCAGAGACATGGAAACACAAACACGCACATGAATAGATGGGCTCACAGAGGCACACTTCCTCATGCCAGGCTCCATCACAACGCACATAGTGTGACACACATAAATGCACTCAGACACAGATCCAACCATTCATTCATTCCTTCTATATATGAGCACTGAGCACCCTCTGTGAGCCATGCACTGTTAAGTGTTGGGAACATATGGGACAAAAATCCCTACCCTTGTGGAACTCGCATCTCACGGGGAGTCAATGAACAACATAAGTAACTGAAATAGAATATAGGAAGTGGTAAGTTCTATGGGGCAAATGAGGGAGGGATTGAGAGAGGGGTCCCCAAGCATTTGTGTATATGCAGTTGTATGGGGTGAACAAAGTGTGACATTCGAACAGGTGAAGGAATGAATCAAGCCTCTTAATAGTTTTGTGTGTAGGGAACCGCTCCTTGTGGTTTAGGGAATTGTAGCCCCGGCCTGAGCATGACCAGCCACCGGCATTCTGGCTATGCTTGTCTTTAAGTCTCAACAACAGCTGCGTGGGATACATACCCTAAAACTATTCAGAGGGTTTCCATGGGAATTGGATTTAAAGAATACTTACTATGCTTTAGAACTTGCTCTGCTTTTATTTATCTCTTAATTAAGTAGAAACAATCTGTAGTAAGGAATATATGAAACCTTGTATCTAGTGCCAGTGTGGGGTCAAGATGTTTGATAGACCTTGGCACAGACTAGTCATTGTACCTGCTGTACCAGTACTTGTAATCTGTTATTGTCAATTGTAATTCAGGCACCTGAAAGCCATTTATGATTTATGAATTTTGATCTTGTATCTCCCATGCGTATCCTTCTCAATAAAAGGCAGGAGGGACGGAGGTCTGGCTGCTGTTCTCCATTAGAGGCAGACACCTTCCTTCCCCCTGATATAATAAAGTGTCCTGGGTAGATTTGTTCTGCCGTGGTCATGAAGCCTCTGCTGGACAGAGTAGCTTCCACCCGAGCCTAGGGTGTATGAGGCACCTCCGCCTCATTGTGAAAAGAAACCTGGCAGGCGTGTGGGTTGGTATATTTCCCTGACATGCTGTGGCAGAGGACAAAATACTATGAGCCTCACTGACTTTGATGGAGAAAAGTTCTGAACATTTATATTGACTGGGAATGCAGAGATGTCCATGCCACAATCATCACGAGGGCAACCAAGCCTCAAATCTGGCAACTGAGTGGACCCACACGTTCTTTCTGAAGGGTGTTTTCCTGGGACTTGGCACTAGTGTCTGAGGTTGTGGGAATCTGAGGGGAGCCCTTAGTCAAATAATAGTTGCTGGGGCAGATTTTATCTTTACAGGGAACGTGGCATGCTGAAATAGTTATGAATAGTCACATGTCTTGTTTTACTAAGAGAGCTAGACTGATGTGCTTGTGGGCATTCTCATTTGAACTGAGGCCTCATCAGAGGAGGTTCTCTGAAATGGCTTAGTGAGCAGACCCGTACCTCCCAGCGCTGGGCGGCTCATTGCCTCCTTGGTCAAGGTTGAAGACTTCCATTAACTGAAATTGTACCGTCTTTGGATAATTATTTTCATCTTCACCCGAGGATATGTTTATTGATTTTAGAGAGGAAGCGGCAGGGTGGGGGGTGGGGAAGAACATCAATGTGAGAGGGAAATATCTATTAGTTTCGTTCTGCATGTGCCCTGACTGGTAATTGAACCTGCAACCGTTTGTGTACAGGTCTATGCTCCAACCTACTGAACCATCTGGCCAGGGCTGGGTAATTTTTTATAAAGTAATTCTATGAGGTAGATACTGTTAACGTCACCCCACTTTACATATATACTTCTATATTAGGTATATGTGCATATATGGTACGTGTACAGTACACCTATATACAAGGAGAGAGAAAAGTCTTTCCTATTAGTTGCATTTCTTGGGAGAACCCTGACTAATACAGTGAGCCAGACTTAGTTCAGTTTTTCCCATCTATAAATGGATATACTAACATTATTTACCTCATGGCATTGTGAGAATTTGTTGAGATACCACATATAAATCACCAAGCTCTGTGCCTGGCTGTGTAAACTCTTAACAAGTGGCAATGGTGGCAAAGCCACCTGTAGTGGTCGGTTTTCAAAGAGGGCGCCCAGTGAGTCACAGCTCTCAGGATTCCCTCCCATGGATCATGCCCTTCCCTTTAAACGGGCTTGGTCTATGGAACCAACACAATGAGGCAGAAGTGTGCCAGTTCTGGGTCTGAGCCTTAAAAAGAGCTGGAAGCTTTCACCTTTGCAATTAGGGAGCCTGAGGCTATCATAAAAGAAATCTGGCTACATTGTTGGAGAGACCAGATGAAGAGGCAGAGGCCTTGGAAATACATTAAGAAGAGGCTCAGCCTTTCAGTCTATCTTCACCAAGATGACAGACATGTGAGTGAGCCGTCCTGGACATTCCAGCCCAGCTGGGCTTCCAGCCGCCGTCATGTGGAGCAGAGGAGCGGCTCAGTTGAGCCCCGCCAACCTATAGGATAGCGCATGATAATAAAATGTTGTCATTTAAAGTCACCAGGTTTGGGGGTTGTTTGTTACACAACAATAGATGACTGAAACTTGAATATCAGCAGATGGAGATTCATTTTTATCAGAATTCATTTTTTAATCCTCACCTGACAACATGCTTATTGATTTTAGAGAAGAGGGAAAGAGGGAGATAGAGGGCAGGGAGAGAAACATTGATGTGAGAGAGAAACACCTGTCAGTTGCCTCTTGTATATGTCTTGACTGGGGACTGAACCTGCAACCTTCCAGTTTACAGGACATAATGCTCCAAACCAACTGAGCCACACTAGCCAGAGCGCTATCAGAATTCTTTCTCTTAAAAAAAAAAAATATTTTTAGAGAGAGGAGAAAGGAGGGAGAAAGAGGGAGAGAAGCATCGATGTGAGAGAGAAACATTGATTGACTGGGGACCAAACGCGCAACCCAGGAATCAAACCAGCAACCTTTTACTTTGCAGGATGATGTCCAACCAACTGAGCTACACTGATCAGGATGAGGCCAGTATTAGTTTGGAAGAACCACCGCGCTGTGTAATGACTAATTTGGCTGGCTTTTGTCTCTGTTCCCCAGAAGGTAACTTATACATCTTTGGAATTCCCAGTGATAGGGGTGTCTTTCTTATTGGTGGTGGGCCCATTGGACCACACTTGATAGTTTTAGAGAGTTGAGGCTTTGAGCCCCATGCTATCAGTCTGGCTTCAGGGCTTGATGAACTTCCGTGGTTGACAATACTGCATGTTTTTACATGTTGTTGAGCAAGAATGGTGATGCATCCTTAACAATGACGGAACTGTCCTGTTTGGGACCTCCCAGACCATGCCCTATACATCTTTCCCTTTAGCTGCTTATGCTCTGTATTCTTTGCTATAATAAAGCTGTGTTTATGACTACAGTGCTTTCCTGAGTTCTGTGAGTTATTTTAGTGAATTATCAAACCTGAAGGGGTGGTGGGAATCCTTGTACTTGTAGCAACCTGGTGAGAACTGAGAGTGGCCTGGGGACCGTGAACTTGCAGCTAGTGTCTGGAGTGAGGGAGTCTTGCGGAGGACTCTGTCCCAAACCTGTGAAGTTTGGGCTAACTCTGGGGAGTTGGTGTAAGAAGTCACTAACCAGCGCTGGCTTGTGTGGCTCAGTGGATTTAGGGCTGGCCTGCTAACGGAAAGTTTGCTGGTTCAAATCCCAGTCAGGGCACATGCCTTGGGTTGCAGGCCAGGTCCCCAGTAGGGGATGTGTGCAAGGCAACCAATTGATATTTCTCTGACACATTGATATTCCTCTCCCTCTCTTTCTCCCTCTCTAAAAATAAATAAAAATATTTTAACAAAATCACTCTCCATGCTGACATGCCCCCTAAGTTGTTCAAGCCCCTGAAAATTCTGTGAGAGATAAGAGAACTTGATTTTGCTCCTGACAGGAAAGGGGAAGAGGAGAGGGGGAGAAAAGGTTGAGGTACAGAGAAGGTGGAAGCAGGCCAGATGGGACGGCTGTGTCCTCCATGGGGTGACTCCAGCCCTGTGGACCCCTCAAGTCTTGATCTTCACTCAAGTCTATCAAAGTGAAAGGCTTTGTAGTGTGAGTGGGTCATGTTGGAAAAATGTGAAGGAACCTTCTTTTGAACCCTGGATACTAGTTATTATTATTCCTCTCCTATGCAACTTCTCAATCACACCAACTCTCGCAAAGTAACACCAAGAAACACAGCCTCCCCTCACTCCACTGTCACTTCGTCACACTTACCGAGGCAACGCATGAGTGTACATGGTCACTCAAAGGCAGGAGGAGACTTATCCAGCCACACTCACTTAACCCAGGAGCTCACACCATGTCACACAACTAACTGTTAGCTTTTTTGCTTCTTGGCACCAGGGAAGGGAAGGCTCCAGAGAAAACCCTGTCCAGATGAGCCTGGGTCTTCTCCTGAGGCTCGCTGCTGTGGCTGCATCATGACAGCGTCTGCCATGAAGGACTCCCAGGAGATCCCACCTCAAAGAGGGTTTGGGGGGAGCCCCCAGACTTCCTTTGTCCCCTTGACCTTAGTCCCATCATAAGGCCCCTTCCAAATTGAGGGTCTCCGCTGTGTTTGGAGAGGTTCTACCCAGTTGAGTTGTGAGTATTAACAAATCTAAAATTAAATAAGAGAATAACAAAGCAATCTTTACAAATACAAAACTAAATGAAACCAATAAAGCTAACTGTATTTCAAGTTGAAGGCATGACCAAACAGAAATGTGATTTTAAAACAGTATTTTAACTGTACATTCTAGCAAAATGGAACTAAGTCATTTTATTAACGTAACTGCAGTTCACTAACCTAGTTTCTTGAAATAAATGGCACAAAAAAGGATGTAAAGGGGAACTGTTACAGATTAAAAGAGACTTATGAGACGTCAATCAAATGCAAGTGTAGATTTTGTTGGAGTTCTGATTTTAAAAACCAACTGTAAAAAGCCATTGTATGTGAATTGGGTATCATAAGACAAAAATTTCTGTTAGTTTTGTTAGCTATGATAAAGATATTTTATGTTCATTAAATATTGTAATATTTATAAGGGAAAGAATATAATATCTGGGATAAAAAAAACTTTATTACAGGAAAATTATAGGACATATAAAAGTGAAACCAGAAAAGCTGGTGTTTGTGCTGCCTGTCCCCTACCAGACCCAATAAGCAGAGACAGGGACTGAATCTTTTTATTTTGTTTTTATTTTTATTTTTTAAAATTATTTATTTGTTAGTTTTCTTTCTTTCTTTCTTTCTTTATTTTTAGAGAGAGGGGAAAGGAGAAAGAGAGGGAGAGAAACATCACTGTGTGGTTGCCCCTTACGCGTGCCCCCAAATGGGGACCTGACCTGCAAGCTAGTTCTGTGCCCTGACTGGGAATCGAACCAGCGACACTTGGCACTCAATCCACTGAGCCAGCGACTGAATCTTTATGGGCTCTTTATTCAGATGGCCGGCAAGCTGAGAAGACAGCGGGTTTCTACCCTAACTGACCATCGTAAATTTCATTATAAATGGATCCTTTTTATAAGGAGAAGAAAAGTGTAGGTAAGGGGTTTGGAGTTCAGAGAGAAGCTTAATCGGATAAAAGCTGCAGCATTCTTTCTTCCGTGTTGTGGGCGTTTGTCCACCCTGGAGAACAATGGCTCAGACACCACCTTGATGGCTTGCAGGCCCCCTGAGGCACAAGGGTGGAACTGCTTATGGTCTCCTGGAGTCAGGGTGGGCCATACCTCCTGTTCCTGAAACATCAGCTTTTTACATACATTGATTATTAGCTGTTACCTGAAACTAAAATTTTCCAACATTTGAGTCCCCCATCAGAAGGGAGAGAAGGAAAACATTGATCTGAGAGAGCAGCATCAATGGCGGCCTCCTGTAGGGGCCCAGACTGGGAATTGAACCTGCAACCTAGGTATATGCCCTGAATGCAAGTCGAAAGGTTGTGGGACGATGATCCAACCAACAGAGTCACATAGGCCAGGGCATCTTCTTTCCTTCTCTCTTTAGTTTTTCTAAGCTATATTTTACTGATTATGCTGTTAAAGTTGTTCCAATTTTTTCTCCTTTGTCCTCCTCCACCCAGTAGCCCCCCTCCCCTCCAGCAATACCCACCTAGTTCACATCCATGGGTCGTGCATATAAGTTCTTTGACTACTCCATTTTCATTACTGTGAGAAACGCTCACAATAAAACACCGGGACACAGGACTTGAGCAGCAAAGCGAGGCGTTTATTCACGAGTCTGCAGAGTCGGGCGCACAGCCAGCCAGGGGAACGTGCACTGACAAAATGGAGCTGGCCGTTTTTATCCCAACACAAGTAAACCACCGCCCCCTTCCCTTCTCCCCCTCCTTCTCCTCCGTTTTTCCATGCTGGATACTCCGGAGTTACAATCTACTGTGATTAACTAAATTAACTGAGGATGATAATTAACTCAAGGTGATCTGGTTATAGGTCTGTCTCCAGCTCTTCTATCTTGTTTGCTGGGCTATCTAGCTACATTTTCCCATTTCCCAGAGTTTTGTGAAGAATATCTCCCCGCCGTTGATCTCACATATCCTTTGTCCTCAAGCATTTGTGCTGAGCTGCAGAATGCCCATTCCTGACTTATAAGTGTGCTGATACTGTTCACTCTGGCTTGGAGACGCCCTGATTCAAGATTTAAAAACATTTGTCCTTTGTTGCTTATTATTTTCTACTGGTTTGAGAGTCACCATTTCCTTGCCCCTTACATTACTGTATTAGCACCCCCCCCATCTATCTTGTACCTACCAATTTGTACTTCTTAATCCCTGCACCATTTCCCCCATTCTCACCCTTCCTCTTCCCAGCTAACACTCCATATAATCTCCATATCTATGATTCTGTTCCTGTTCTGTGTGTTTGCTTAGCTTGTTTTTTGGTTCAGTTGTTGATAATTGTGAGTTTGTTGTTATTTTAATGTGCATAGTTTTGATCTTCTTCTTCTTAAGTAAGTCCATTTAATACTTCATGTAATAATGGCTTGGTGATGATAAGCTCCTTTAGCTTTACCTTGTCTTTACCTTTACTTTATCTGCCCTTCCATTCTAAATGGTAGCTTTGCTGAATAGAGTAATCTAGGTTGTAGGTTCTTGCTTTTCATCACTTTGAATACTTCTTGCCAGTCCCTTTTAGCCTGCAAAGTTTCTTTTGAGAAATCAACTGACAGTCTTATGGGAACTCCTTTGTAGGTAATGATCTGCTTTTCTCTTGCTGCTTTTAAGATTCTTTGTCTTGAACCTTTGGCATTTTAATTATGATGTGTCTTTGTGTGGTCCTCTTTGGGTCTAGCTTGTTTGGGACTCTCTGTGCTTCCTGAACTTGTATGTCTATTTCCTTCACCAAATTTGGGAAGTTTCCCTTCATTATTTTTTCAAATAATTTTTCAATTTCTTGCTCTTCCTCTTCTCCTTCTGGCACCCCTATGATTCAGATGTTGGTATATTTAAAGTTGTCCCAGAGGTTCCTAAGCCTCTCCTCATTTTTTACAATTCTGTTTTCTTCCTTCTGTGCCAGTTGACTGGTTTTTTCTTTCTTATGTTCCAAATCATTGATTTGAACCCTGACTTTCTTCCCTTCACCACTGGTTTCATATGGATTTTTTATTTCACTTAGTATAGCCTTCACTTCTTCCCTGAGGTGTTTGTTGTACCCAATCATTTCTGTGAGCATCATAATCACCGGGATGTCGAATTCTGTGTCTGTTAGGTTGGCTAACTCCTCGTTGCTTAGTTCTCCCTCTGGAGCCTTGATCTGCTCCCTCTTTTGGGCCATACTTCTCTATCTCCTCTACTTGTCAGCCTCCTGTGTGTTTGCCTCTGTGTATTAGGTAGAGCTGTTGCACCTGTTACATTTTAAGGGGCAGAGCCTTAGGTATTCGTCAGTGCTGGGTGAATGGTTTCACTGCCTTGTGGTGGTGTAAATGGGAAAGGGATCATAGAGGGAACAATGCCACCTGCTGGGCACTCACTCCTTTTCCAGTCACTTCACATGCTTCCCATATATGTATGGTGCCCCTCTTGGTGATGGTTGCCAGAGTGGGTGTGTTTGTGTATGTTGTAGGACCACAGGGACCCTCTCTAAATGGACTCTCCTGAGAGATGGGCAGTTTCTTCTGCTGCCTCAACCTCCAGAAGCAATGAGGCTTTATTTCCTCAGTGCTGGAACCATGAGCTGCATGGTCTGCCCTGGGGCTGGGATCGTTCCCCAGGTGTTCCTCCAGGCTTTTATAATGTGTGGCTGCTCTTTCTGCCACCACCATCACACCGTGTTCTCTCCACCCCAACACTCCTGCTCTGCCCCTCCTACCTGCCTGGATGAGTATTACTTCTTTATATCTTTGTTTGTTGGACTTCCATGCAGTTTTGTTTTCTGGTAGTTCTTGGTTTTTCTTTTTTTCTTTTTTTTTTTTTTTTTTTTTTGAGGTAGATTAATCATTCCAATGGTTGGGAGGAGACTAAGTGTATCTACCTACGCCCCCACCGTGGCCGGAAGTATAGTGTTGTTTCCTTAAACATATTTTCTATCAAGCTACCCCTTGTTCTCAGGAATTTTAATGGTTTGTAATCACCTTTCAGTAGAACTGGACAACTCCAGAATTCAGGCGGAATTCTGCTTGTCATCAGGGCTAAGGCAAGAAGCACAGAAAACTCAGAATGCTTTCAGGAGCTGCCAGCATGGTTTCCCCAGGCTTTGGATTTCAAGTTGGAAGTGGGTTTATGATTCTATTTAGGTAGAAAAAAGTTATGCCAGTATCAAGATATTATTCATTTAAACTATATAATTAAATATTGATCTAGGGGACTCATATACTTCTTCAGTGGTTAAAAATCAGACAAATGTGGTCGTGAGTCCCAGCTCTGATGGATAAAGATCTTCTTTTTAAGAAAGATTTTTATATATTTACTTATTCTTTTATTTATTTATTTATCTAAAATATTTTATTTATTTATTTTTAGAGAGGGGGGAAGATAGGGAGAGAAGCACCAGTGTATGGTTTCTTTTTGTGCGCCCCCAACGGGGGACTGGCCTGTAACCCAGGCATGTGCCCTGACTGGGAATCGAACTGGTGACATTTTGGTTCATAGGCCAGCACTCAATCCACTGAGCCACACCAACCAGGGCTATTTATTCTTTTTTAAAAAGATTTTATTTATTTATATTTACAGAGAGGGGAAGAGAGGGGGAAAGAGAGGGAGAGAAACTTTGATGTGTGAGAGGTACATCAATCGGTTGCCTCTCACATGTCCCCAGCTGGGGCCCTGGCCTGCAACCCAGGCATGTGCCCCGACTGGAATCAAACCAGTGACCTTTGGGTTTTCAGGCCAGCGCTCAATCCACAAAGCCACACAAGCCAGAGCTATTTATTTTTAGACAGAGGGGAAGGGAGGGAGAAAGAGAATGAGAGAAACATCAATGTGTGGTTGCCTCTTGCACACCTTCAACTGGGAACCTGGCCTGCAACCCAGGCATGTGCCCTGACTGGGAATCGAATTGGCAACCCTTTGGTTCACAGGTCGGCACTCAGTCCACTGAGCCACACCAGCCAAGGTGAAGATCTTCTTTGTAAATTTCAGTAGATAACCCATGCACTTTGACTGAGATTCCATACCCCGAATTCACTGTTTCACTGACTTCTGGTCGGCAAGGAATTCAATGACAAATTCTTGCCTTTGTACATTCCCCCTTTGGTCTCAATGTGTTGGAGGTTTTTACTCATGAATTCTCCTAGTCCACTTAAATATTGGTTTACAGGTTGAAGCATTTCCAAAAAAATCCCATTGGATCTTAAAAAGAGGAGGGTATCAACGTTGTAATAACATCTCTCCTACAAGTTATTATCTTCTAACCAAACGCTTGCAAAAGGCACAGTCATATTCTCTGATGGCTAATAAGATGAACAGTGATATGACCAAGATCTCTGTGATGTTCATTCTGTTGTATAATCTTTAGTCTTTGTTCTTCCTAACGCACCATGATAAAGGCCAACTTACTAATTATTGGTAAATATTTCACCGTAATGATACTTTGGGCCACCCTTTGTCTTGAACGCAGCTAACAGTGTCTGGTACATATGAAATGTTTAGTATATATTTTTAAAACAAAATAACTTTTTTCCCCACAGACCAAATATTTCCAGCATGGCACAACAACTCTTCCCAAGTCTTAAAGAAATAATTTGTGTTACATTGAGCTTCTGACAGATTAATAATCATTTACTAGATCCATGACATCCTCTTGGTTCTTCTTCAAAAAAGGTATTTAGAAAAAGATGGCAATTTTGCTTTAATCTTTAGCATACAATGGCTAACTCAAAATTTCGGTAGTGTTCTTCTGCTGTCCGAGTTTAATATTTTTCTTGCTGTCCTTTCCCTGAAGTCATTACTATAAACAGACCTCAGAAAGAGAAATGTCCACATAAATCTCTAAACAGAGTTTAGTACTCAGAGGATCCTGGAGATAGTTGCCCAGAATCCACACTCCAGTTAGGAGCACTGTGCAGAGTATCGATAGCTGAGCCCATCATTTTTCTCCATTGTCACCCTGGTCAGTGTTCTGACCACTAGAGGGCAGCCAAGTCAAATTCTTCATAGATAACAGGGCTTGATAGAACAGTTCCAAGAGACTTTCCCAGATCTCATGGCTTCTGAGACTGTTGATGAGGAGAGAAAATTCTATGCAAGCTGTCACGCGTGGTTCATTTCTTCCTGTGTGTGTTTAGGTTCATGTCAGGTTATTTAGTGCATCCTCTATCATTAACTTGTTGAGTGGGGATCTCCTCTGAAATTTCGTATGTATTTTGAGATGGGCTGTTTCTGGACATCCCCTCAGAAGTAGAACTGAGGTTCCCTGTTTAAAATATACTGTTGCCATGGTGTTTTAAAGTGTATTATATTGATTATGCTATTACAGTTGTCTCAATTTTTTTCCCCTTTGCCACACTGTGCCTGGTACCTCCCTTCTCTCCTGCAATCCCCACCACCCACCACCTTAGTTCATGTCATGGGTCGTGCATATAAGTTCTTTGGCTCCACCCTTTCCTATATTATTCTTTTTTTAAATGTTTTATTGATTATACTGTTACAATTGTCCCAATTTCCCTTCCCTCTGCTCCCCTCCATCTGGTGGCCCCCCTCCCTCCAGTTGTTCCCCCCTTTTAGTCCATGTCCATTGGTTGTGCATATAGTTCTTCTCAACCTCTTCCTGTCTATTCCATTCCCTCCTACTATGTTTCTTAATTCCTGTACTATCTCCCTCCTTTTCCCCCTTCCCCCCCGCTGACCTTCCCCAAGTATGTTCCCCATACCTATAGTTCTTTTTCCATTCTCGTTGCCTTTTTAGTTTGCCTTTGTTTCAATTCCCTAGCTTCTGTTGTTGGTTCTTGTGATGCAGTTTTCATTTTAATGTTCATAGTTTTGATCCTCCTTTTTCTAAACCAGTCCCTTTAACATCTCATATAATAGTGGTTTGGATCTAATGAACTCCTTCAGTTTTATTTTGTCCTGGAAGCACTTTCTCTGCCCTTCTATTCTGAATGACACTTTCGCTGGATAGAGTATTTGTGGCTGTAGGTTTTGGATTTTCATTACTTTGAATATTTCTTGCCAGTCCCTTCTTGTCTGCAGGGTGTCCCTTGAGAAGTCAGCTGATAGTCTAATTGGGACGTCTTTGTACATGATTCTTTTCTTCTTTCTTGCTGCTTTTAAGATTCTCTCTTTATCTTTAATTTTTGACAATTTGATTATAATGTGTCTTGGAGTGTTTCTCCCTAGGTCCAATTTTTCTGGAACTCTCTTTGCTTCCTGGACCTGTAAGTCTATTTCCTTCCCCAAGTTCAAGAAGTTCTGCTTTATTACTTTTTCACATAATTTTTCAATTTCTAGTTCTTCTTTTTCACCCTCTGGCAATCCTATAATCTGTATGTTCGATCTCTTATAGCTGTCCCAGAGGTTTCTGATTCACTCATCACTTTCCTTGCTTTCTGTTTCCTCTTTCCGCACTGGTTGATTGTTTGTTCCTTCCCTATGTTCCGGTTTGTTGATTTGATCTCTGGATTTTATTTCCTCACCACTTGTCTCATATGTGTTTTCGTTCCTTTCAGTATGAGTGGCTTTCAATCCTTTCTCATCTTGTTCCAAATCTTTTGTTAATTCCGTAAGCGACCTTATAACAATAGCTCTGAACTGAGCCTCTGACAGGTTTTTTATTTGTTCATCTGTCAGATTCTTCATCTGTTGCCTGGTGAGCTGCGTCACAGGGATTTCTATAGTTGTCTGCCTCATTTTGACAGATTTGTGTTTTGCTTTGCTTCTTGGGCCGTCTATAGGGGGTGGAGCCTGTGTACTCGTCAGAAGCCGGCGACTAGCGGCGATCAGCTATCTTTTTCACCACGCTGTGGTGCTTTGTCGTCACTACCCGGCGACCAGTGGTGATCTGCAACCTTTTTCGCGACACTGTGGCGCTTTGTGTAGGGACAGGGGTCCAAGATGGATTCCTGCCGTTATTCTCCGCTGGGAGACCAGGATCCATCCTCCCGCTCTCTGGGCCTCACCCTCCGAGGCAATGAGGGAGCTGTCTTTCCCAGCAGTGGGGTCACGATCTGCCGGGGCTCGACTGCAGCCAGGATTGTTCCCCCTGCCCCTGTCCCTGGTGCTACCACAAACAGCACCGCCCGGTTTCTCGCCCCTCTACCTGTCCAACGAGCACCGCTGATTTATAACTTCATACGTTGGGCTACCGTGTAGTTTTATTTTCTGAAATTTCTAGTTATTTTTTGTTTTGAGGTAGTTGTATTCCTTTCTAGTTGTAGAGAGAGACCGAGCGTGTCAGTCTAAGCCTCCATCTTGGCCAGAAGTCTCCTATATTATTCTTAACTCCCCTTTGTCTATTTTGTACCTACCAGTTATGCTTCTTGATTTCTGTACCATTTCCCCATTCTCCCCTACCCCCTCCCAGCTGATAACCCTTCATGTGATATCCTTGTCTATTATTCTGTCCCTGTTTTAGTTGTTTGCTTAGTTTGCTTTTGCTTTTTAGATTCATTTGTTGATAGTTGTGAGTTGCTTGTCATTTTACTGTTCATGGTTTTGATCATCTTCTTTTTCTTAAATGTGTCCCTTTAACATTTCATATAAGGGGTTGGTGATGATGAACTCCTTTAGCTTTACCTTGTCTGGGAAGCACTTTATCTGTCCTTCCATTCTAAGTGATAGCTTTGCTGGAGAGAGTAGTCTTGGTTGTAGGCCCTTGGTTTTCATCACTTTGAATACTTCTTGCCAGTCCCTTCTTGCCTGCAAAGTTTCTTTTGAGGAATCAGCTTACAGTCTTATGGGAACTCCTTTGTGGGTAACTCTCTTCTTTGTTCTTGCTGCTTTTAAGATTCTCTCTTTATATTTAGCCTTTAGCATTTTAATTATGATGTATCTTTGTGTGGTCCTCTTTGGGTCTAGCTTGTTTGGGATTCTCTGTGCTTCCCAGACTTGTATGTCTATTTTCTTTACCAAATTAGGGAGGTTTTCCTTCATTATTTTTTTTACATAGGTTTTCAATTTCTTGCTTTTCCTCTTCTGCTTCTGGCACCCCATGATTCAGATGGTGGTATGTTTAAAGTTGTCCCAGAGATTCCTAAGTCTGTCCTCATTTTTTCAATTCTTATTTCTTCTTTCTGTTGTAGGTGAATGTTTACTTCCTCCTTATGTTTCAAATCATTGGTTTGAACCCCAGCTTCTGTCCCTTCACCATTGGTTTCATGTGGGTTTTTCTTCATTTCACTTAGTGTAGCTTTCACTCTTGCCTTATTTTTTTTTTGCCATACTTAATTATTTCTGGAAACATCATTATCACCAGTGTTTTCAACTCTGCATCTGTTAGGTTGGTTATCTCCTCCTCACTTAGTTCTCCCTCCGGAGCCTTGATCTGCTCCCTTTTCTGGGTCATACTTCTCTATCTCCTCAACTTGACAGCCTCCTATATTAGGTAAAGCTGTCATACCTGTTATGTTGTAAGGAGCAGAGCCTTAGATATTCATCAGTGTTGGGTGACTGGTTTCATGGCCTTGTGATGTTATATGTGGCAGAGGGGTCAGAGAAGGAACAATGCCACTTGCTCAGTACTTGCCCCTATTCTAGTCATTTCACCTGCTTCCTGTATGTGACTGGCACCCCTCTAGCTATTGTGCTAGTGATGGTTCTCAGAGTAGGTGGTTTTGCAGACATTCTAGGACCATGAGGGCCCTCTAAGTGGATTCTCCTGAGAAACTAGCAGTTTCTTCTGCCGCCCTAACCCCCTCTGGTTTTCACAACCAGGAGCAATAAGGCTTTATTCCCCTGGTGCTGGAACCATGAGCTGTGTGATCTGGCCTGGGACTTGGATTGCTCACCAGGTGTCCCTCCAGGCTTTTATAATGTGTGATTGCTTGTTCCATTGGCCATCTGCAGCTATGGCCTTGATGCCACAACCACCTCCACACTGCGTCTTCTCCCCACCTGCTCCAAGTCTCCGCCTCTCCTACCTGTCTGTATGAGTATTACTTCTTCATATCTTTGTTTGCTGGACTTCCATGCAGTGTGATTTTCTGGTAGTTCTGGTTATTTTTTGTTTTGAGGTAGATGTAATCCTTCCCATGGAGGTGAAGCATATCTACCTATGCCTCCATCAAGGCTGGAAGTTTGATGCCATTACTTTTAATACACAAATCATATGGTAACACATTTTTGTTTCAGTACCATTTTTCCCTTTATGTTTCACTAAAGAAAATGATATGGAAGCTGGGCTTATTCATTCTGCCAGGCCAGTTAAAATTAGGTTACACCCAGGTAAGTGTTTTCCAAAACCTCCATAAACAAATTATTTTTCTAACCCACTGACCAGATATCAGGTGTGTTTGAATCACGGGGAAGTTTTACAAACTACTGATGCCTGAGTCCCTCTCCAAGAGATTCTGACTTGATTATCATCAGAGGTAGCCTAAAATTGGGGTTCTTAAGAGCTCCCCAAGTAATTTTGAACATGCCACCTTCTAATCTGGAGTAAGATGCACTATCATTGAACCCCAAGACCTTCCAGCTCTCCAGATCATTTTAATGTGTAGTCCACACTAGAATCACAGTTCTAACCACTCTTGCAATAGTCCAGTAATTACAGTTTAAAAACTAATGAGAATATCACTTGTTCTATATCATACTTCATTTCTGATTATTGAAAACCTATGTACAATACTGGGCAACTTAAATACCATAAAATATTTCACTTTAATACACCTATACCCCCACCCCCTTGTTTATTTTAGCACCAATAACAGTTTTGACAAAAGTGTATGCTGGTTGAATAAATGAATTCATATTTTGGGGACATATTCTTTCACAATACCAAGATTTCCACCATACTCAGAACCATTCTCTTTTCACTTCAATTTAACAATATAAGTGACATTGTGTTTCCTGGCAAATCGTTACTCAGTTAATGCACTGTTTCTTATTTG
The DNA here is from genome assembly GCF_987537825.1 of Furipterus horrens. NCBI lineage: Eukaryota > Metazoa > Chordata > Mammalia > Chiroptera > Furipteridae > Furipterus > Furipterus horrens. The sequence continues at coordinate 40,144,251 of NW_028327183.1, forward strand.
CACCTCCTTCACCAGGAGAAGGTGTATTAAAGATGGATATTTTGCTTCTCTCTCTAAGCTGTAAAGCCACAAAGCTTACAAATGAAACTGTGGTTGTGTCTGACAGAAGTCCACTCTCCAGGACAGCGTCCTCTTGCAGAGAAATTATTGTTTTCTACCCCCAGGAGAGATGTCCTCATGTTTCCCAGACCTAGCAATTTCACAAACACTTTTTTAAAAATAAATATTCATGAATACAGCCAATAATGAGTGACAATAGTTACTAATTTAACTGCATTATAAGTAACTCAGGCTGAGTCATTGCAAACTCTATCCCTAGTGACAAGAAAGTACAGAACCATTTTCCTCCTTAAACAAGTCCTTTATCAAGCTGCAGTGCCAGAGTTTCCTGACTAGATCAATCCTGGGAATCTTCTCTCCACAGAAAGTAGTTTCCTGGGAGTCCTGGTGCCAAGCCATGGAGACCGCTCCCCTAGAAGAGGCTGATGTTGTCTTCTAAATGCTTGAGCAGCTCTTCCATCTCCCAGCTGATGGCTACAGCTGCCAAATATAATAACAAAGGGGAGAAATATTAGTGTCTTCCATGTCCCAAGGAAATATGTACAATAATTTGTATTACAGGTACACTCAAATTTCAAGCTGAAATATCCAGAAACTTGAACTTTGGGACATTCAGATCTGGGTCCAAGCACCATTTTGTGAGTTTTCTAAGCTTCAGTCCCCAGCCAACAGGAGCTTAATTAAGTTGCGGAGGAAGCCTGCTCTTCCCAGGTGCAGGCTACAGGATGCTGTTGGATATCAACGTGAGGCCTCCACATAACCCAGCCCAGTGGTTAAGTATTTAGTGAATTGATGCTCACAATTACTGACAGGCCAAGAAGAACATTAACCCTGTTACCATGGTTCATGGTGCTGATTCTCCTCCCATGAATCTCATTATTATTACCTCATTATTATTACCATTGCTCCCCGTTTTTGAGCACTTACTAGATACACTTTTTAGTTCATGTTATAGACTGAATGTGCCTCCACCCAATTATTATGTTGAGGCCCTTACCTCCAATGTGACCATGTCTAAAGATAGGGACTTTAAGGAGGTAATCAAGGTTGAATAAGGTCATAAGGGTAAGGCCCTAATCCAACGGAACTGGTGTCCTAATAAGAGAAAGAAACACCGATGCACAGCCTCCTACTCTTTCTTCTGGATGCACCAGAAATAGAAGGTCCTTTTCTGTGCCTAGTGAAGCCATGACTTGTGGTCCCAAGGACCATCTGAAGCACATAGCAGCTCCATAGCACTGGATGCTGGATGAACTGACTGGTGTGTTTGCTTCTTGGCCATCTCCCAGTCCCCAGGAGCTGAGAGAATGGCTCCCTCTCATTTCCTTAAAAGACAGACTTAACTATGCCCTAACAGAATATGAAATAAAGAAGATTTGCATGCAGCAGTTTATTAAGATTGATGCCAAGGTCCGAACCGATATAACCTACCCTGCTGGGGTTTTTTTAAATAATTTATTTCTTTCTTTATTTGTTTGCTTGTTTATTTATTTTTAGAGAGAGGGGAAAGGAGAAAGAGAGGGAGAGAAACATCGCTGTGTGATTGCCTCTCACTTGCGCCCCCAACTGGGTACCTGACGTGCAACCTAGTCATGTGCCCTGACTGGGAATCGAACCAGTGACATTTGGCTTGCAGGCCAACGCTCAATTCACTGAGCCACAGCAGCCAGGGGCTCCTGCTGGTTTTGTGGATGTGATCAGCATTGACAAGACCGGAGAGAATTTCCATCTGATCTGTGACACAAAGGGTTGCTTTGCTGTTCATCATATTACACCTGAGGAGGCCAGGTCCAAGTTGTGCAAAGTCAGGAAGATCTTTGTGGGCACAAAAGGAATCCCACATCTGGAAACCGATGATACTCACACCATCCGCAACCCTGATCCCCTAATTGAGGTGAATGACACCATTCAGATTGATTTGGAGATCGGAAAAATTACTGATTTTATCAAGTATGACATTGGTAACCTGTGTATGGTGACTGGAGGAGCTAACTTGGGAAGAATTTGTGTGATACCCAACAGAGAAAGACACCCTGGTTCATTTGGTGTAGTTCATGTGAACGATTCCAATGACAATGGCTTTGACACCTGGCTCTCCAACATTTTTGTTGTTGGCAAAGGCAAAAAGCCATAGATTTTGCTTCCCTGTGGACAGGGTATCTACCTCACCATTGCTGAAGAGAGGGGCAAGAGACTGGCACCAAACAGAGCAGAGGAGAAATGAGCTCTCGGTGACATGATTGGAAAAGTTTTTGTACATAATTAAAGATAATACAGCATGGGAGGACTTCCAGCCAAGATGGAGGCCTAGATAGACACACTGGGTCTCCCTCCACAACTAAGAAGGAATACAACTACCTCAAAACTAGAGACAACCAGAAGTTCCAGAAAATCAAGCTGCATGGAAATCCAACAAACAAAGATATAAAGAAGAAATACTCATCCAGACAGGTAGGAGGGGCGGAGCCCGAGTGGAGAGGATGCGGTGTGGTGGCTGTGGTGGCGGCAGCATTTGCAGGTCAGCAGAAAGCAGTCACATGTTTTAAAAAGTGGGGAGGGACACTGGGGAGCGTTCCCAGCTCCTGACCAGACCTTGCAGCTCATGGTCCCAGTGCCAGGGAAAATCAAGCCTCATTGCTTCTGACTGTGCAAACCAGTGGGGGTTGGGGTGGAGGAAGAAACTGCTAGTCTCTCAGCAGTCTTCTTGTTTAAAGGGCCACCACAGCGCTAGAACAGCCACAGACCCATCGACTCTGGGAACGATGGCCAGGGCAACAGCTAGAGAGGTGCCAGTTCCATACGGAAGTGGATGTAGTGCCTGGAAAAGACGAAGGTGCTGAGCAAGCAGCATTGTTCCCTCTTTGACCGCTCCCCCACATACAGTGCCACAACGTGGTGAAATGGGTCGCCCTGTATTGACGAATACCTAAGGCTCCGCCTCTTACAACGTAACAGGAGCAACAGCTCTACCTAAGACACAGAGGCAAAGAAACACAGGAGCATGTCAAGATGAGGAGACAGAGAAGTATGTCCCAAAAGAAGGAATGGATCAAGGTTCCAATAGGAGAACTAGGTGACAAGGAGATAGCCAACCTAACAGACTAGGAGATAGCCAACCTAACAGATGCAGAATTCTAAACACTGGTGATAAAGATGCTCACAGGCTTGATAAATATGCTTGAGTACGGCAAATGCATAAGGGAAAAAGTGAAGGCTATGCTAAGTGAAATGAAGGAAAATTCACACAAAACCAATGATGAAGGGAAGGAAACTGGGGTTAAGATCAATGATTTAGAACATAAAGAAGAAAAATATAGTCAACCAGTACAGAATGAGGAAACAAGAATTGAAAAACCTGAGGAGAGGCTTAGGAACTTCTGGGACAACTTTAAACGTGCCAACATCTGAACCATAGGGGTGCCAGAATGAGAAGAGGAAGAGCAAGAAATTCAAAGCTTATGTGAAAAAATAATGAAGGAAAACTCCCCAAATTTGGTGAAGAAAATAGATAGACAAATCCAGGAAGCACAGAGAGCCCCAAACAATCTAGACCCAAAGAGGACCACACCAAGACACATCATAATTGAAATGCCAAAGGTGAAAGATAAAGAGAGAATTTTAAAAACAGCAAGAGAAAAGCAGAGAGTTACTTGCAAAGGAGTGCCTGTAAGACTGTCAGCTGATTTCTCAAAAGAAACTTCGCAAGCAAGAAGGGACTGGCAAGCTGTATTCAATGTGATGCCAAGACTACTCTATCCAGCAAAGCTATCATTTAGAATGGAAGGGCAGATGAAGTGCTTCCCAGACAAGGTAAAGCTAAGAGTTCATCATCACCGAGCCATGATTATATGAAATGTTAAAGGGACTTATTTAAGAAAAAGATCAAAACTATGAATACTAAAATGACAACAAGCTCACAACTATCAACACTGAATCTAAAAAATAAAAACAGAATCCAACTAAGCAAACCATAATAGAAACAGAATCATAGGTATGGGGATCATTTGGACGGTTATCAGCTGGGAGGGAGAAGGGGGAGAAATGGGGAAATGGTGCAGGGATTAAGAAGCATAACTGGTTGGTACAAAATAGACAGGGGGATGTTAATAATATAGGAAAGAGTGAAGCCAAGGAAGTTGTGTGCATGACCCATGGACATGAACTAAGGTGGGGTGAGGTTACTGGGAGAAGTGGGGTACTGGGCAGAGAGGAGCAAAGGAGGAAAATTGGGAGAAGTGTAACAACATAATAAAATATGCTTTAAAAAATATGGCATGGGAAAAAAGAGGAAGAGATACCAGGGACATGTGTGCACATAAAAAAGACCCTGTAGGGACACACAGAGAAGTCAGCCATCTGCAAGCCAAAGAGAGAGGTCTCACCAGAAACCAACCTTTCTGGCTTCTTGATCTTGGACATCCAGCCTTCAGAGCTGTACAAAAATAAATATCTATTGTTTAAGCCACGGTCTGTGGTATTGTTGTGACATCTCCCATAGATTAATACAGCTCACCTATTTATCTTCTAATGGCCTCCCTGTCCCTACATCCCCTAAGCTATGTGATGGCTCCAAGCTCAGGAAGAGCTGCTCAAAAGACTTCCAGTCACTCAAGGTCAAGCTGTTGAGTGTCCTATCCCTCTTGTACCTCCCTATTCAAGGACTCATGGGGATAAAAAGGAATGATGGGGTCACCTAGAGAGCCACAGTGGAAATTCACCAGAGTGTGGAGAAAATGGAAAGAGAACTCTGAGTATGCCCCATCTGGAGCTGACTGTCTATTGTGAAATCAAAAGTAAAAACCAAGCTGGTCCAAGGTGTCCTGCAGGCTGTAAAATGAAGTTTAATCAGAGTGCCAATTTTCTGTAAAATCATTTTAATTATTGGAATACATGATTTTTTGTGTGTGACACAACATAGAAATAGAATTTATTGGGTATTTATTAGTACCATCTCCTCCTCCTTTTCCTCCTCCTCCAGCTTGCCCCTCTTTCCACAGTTGGGTGATCTTGGTATATTTCTTTTTTTTTTTAATCATTTTTATTGTTATTTTATTACTGTTGTTCCAATCTTTCCCCCTTTGCCCTCCTCCACGCATCACACCCCCACTCCCACAGTTAATTCCCACACCGTTTTTTATATCATGGGTCATTCATACATGCTCTTTGTCTAGTCCCTTCTCCTTATTTCCTCCATTATCTCCCTCCCCCACCCCTCTTGTCACTTTCAGTCTGTTGCATGTTTCCATGCCTGTGGTTCTATTTTGTTTGTAGTTAATTTTGTTCATTAGATTCCTGTTAAAGGTGATATCATATGATATTTTTCTTTCACTGACTGGCTTACTTCACTTAGCATAATATTCTCCAGTTCAATCCATGCTGTCGCAAAAGTAGGAGTTCCCTCTTTTTTTCTGCTGTGTAGTGTTCCATTGTGTAAATGTACCACAGATTTTTGATCCACTCATTTACTGATAGGCACTTAGATTGTTTCCAGCATTAGCTATTGTAAATATCGCTGCCAAGAACACAGGGGTGCATAAGTTCTTTTGAATTGGTGTTTCAAGATTCTTAGGGTATATTCCCAGCAGTGAAGTTGCTGGGTCAAAAAGCAGTTCCATTTTAGTTTTTTAAGGATACTCCATACTGTTTTGTGGGGAACCGCTTCTTGTGGTTTAGGGAATTGTAGCCCCAGCCTGAGCATGACCTGCCACCGGCACCCCGGCTGTGCTTGTCTTTAAGTCTCAACAATGGCTGTGTGGGAGACATAACTGAAAGCTACTCAGAGGGTTTCCGTGGGAATTAGATTTAAAGAATGCTTATTATGCTTTAGAACTTGCTCTGCTTTTCTTATCTTTAATGTAACATAAACAATCTCTAGCAAGGAATGTATGAAACCTTGCACCTAATGCCAGTGTGGCATCAAGATCTTTGATAAACCCTGACACAGACGGGTCACTGTGCCCTCTGTACTGGTACATGTAATTGTTTATTGTCAATTGTAATCCAAATGCCTAAAAGCTATTGATGATTCATGAATTTTGACCTTGTATCTCCCATATGTATCCTCCTCAATAAAAAGCATGAGGGATGAAGGTCTAATTGCTGTTCTCCCCTAGACAGACAGCCACCATCCTTCCCCCAGACATAATATAGTGTCCTGGGTAGATTTGTTCCACCATGGTCATGAAACCTCTGCTGGACAGAGTAGTTTCCAACCAAGCCCAGGGTGTTGTAGGCACCTCCGCCTTACTGTTTTCCACAGTGGCTGCACCAGTGTGCATTCCTACCAACAGTGTATTAGGGTTCCCTATTCTCCACATCCTTGCTAGCACTTATGGTTTGTTAATTTATTAATGATAGCTATTATGAATGATGCAAGGTGATATCTCATTGTTTTAATTTGCAACTCTCTGATGGCTAGTGATGTTGAGAATCTTTTCATATCTCAATGGGCCACCATATGTCCTCCTGGGAGAAGTGTCTTTTCATATCCTTTGCTCATTGTTTAATTCAATTTTTTATCTTTCTGATGTTGGGTCATATTAGTCCTTTATATATTTTGGAGATCAAACCCTTGTCTTATGTATTATTGTCAAATATGTTCCCCCACACAGTCAGTTCCTTTTTCACTTTGATAATGGTTTCTTTAGCTTTGCAAAAGCTTTTTAGTTTAATGTAGTCCCATTTGTTTCTGTTTTTGTTTTTCATTTATGTTAGCAAAAATATTGCTATGTGGGATATCTGAAATTTTTCTGTCTATGTTTTACTCTAGGACTTTTATGGCATTATGACTTATATTTAAGTCTTTTATCTGTCTTGACTTTATTCTGGTGTATGGTGTAAGTTGGGGGTCTAGCTTCATTTTTTTGCATGTACCTGTCCAGTTTTCCCAACACCATTTATAAAAGAGGCTATCTTTACTCCATTGTATGTTCATGCCTCCTTTACCAAATATTAATTGACCATAGAGACTTAGGTTTATTTCTGGGTTCTCTAGTCTGTTCCATTGATCTATGTGTCCATTCTTAAGCCAGTACCAGACTGTTTTGAAAAGTGGCCTTCTAGTATTTGATATCAGGTATTGTTATCCCTTCTATTTTGTTCTTCTTTCTCAAGATTGCTGAGGCTATTTGGGGTCTTTTATCATTCCATATAAATTTTAAAATTATTTGTTCTAGATCTGTGAAATGTGTCATTGGTATTTTAATAAGAATTGTGTTGAATCTATAGATTGCTTTGGGTAGTAGGGACATTTTAATGATGTTAATTCTTCCAATCCCTGAACACAGTATATACTTCTATTTATTTGTATCTTTCTTAAGTTCTTCAGTGTTCTGTAGTTCTCCAAGTACAGGCCTTTTAATTCCTTGGTTAAATTTATACCTAGGTACTTTATTTTTCTTGTTGCTATAGTAAATGGAATTTTTTCCTAGCTTTTGTTTCGGCTGTTTTATTGTTGGTGTGCAAAAATGCCATTGGTTTCTGAATTTGACTTGGTATTCCACTATTTTTCCAAATTCACCTGTTAGATCAAGTAGTTTTTTTATGGAAACTATAGGGTTTTATATGTACACTATCATGTTGTCTACAAATAATGACAGTTTTACTTCCTCCTCTCCAATTTGGATGCCTTTTATTTCTCTTTCTTGTCTAATCACTGTGGCTGGAACTCCCAGTACTATGTTGAATAACAGTGGTGAAAACAGACACACTTGTCTTGTTCCTGATCTCAGGGGGAAAGTTTTCTGTTTTTTCCCATTGAGTATAATGATGGCTGTATGTTTCTCATATATGGCCTTTATTATGTTGGGCTATGCACCCTCTATTCCCATTTTGCCAAGTGTTTTTATTATAAATGGGTCCTGGATTTTATCAAATTCTTTTTAAGCATTTATTGATATGATCATGTGACTTTTGTCCTTCAATTTATTATGTGGTGTATTACATACATTGATTGCAAATGATGTACCATCCTTGCATCCTTGGGATGAACCCCACTTGATCACAGTATATGATCTCTTTAATGTATTTCTGAATTGGATTACCAGTATTTTGTTGAGTATTTTAGCATGTATATTCATCACAGATACTGGTCTGTAGTTTTCTTTCTTTGTTCTGTCTTGCTCTGGCTTTCAAATTAGGATAATACTGGCCTCATAGAAAGATTTTTGGAGTCTTCCCTCTTCTTGAATTTTTTGGAATAGTTTGAGAAGGATAAAAGTTAGTTCTTTAAGTGTTTTGTAAAATTCACCTGAGAAGCTGTACGCTCCAGGGTTTTTGTGTGCCAGGAGGTTTTTGATTTCTGCTTCAATTTCACTAATTATTATCAGTCTATTCAGGCTTTCTGCTTCTTCTTGATTCAGTTTTGGAAGATTGGTATGTTTCTAGAAATTTGTCCACTATGCCCAGGCTGTCCAATTTCTTGGCATATAGTTGTTCATAATAATTTCTTATTATCCTTTGTATTTCTGTGATAATGGTTTTAACTTCTTGTCTTTCATCTCTGATTTAATTTATTTGGGTCCTCTTTTTTTTTTTGATGAGTCTGGTTAAAAGCTTGTCAATTTTGTTTATCTTTTCAAAGAATCAGCTCCTGGATTCATTGATCCTTTAAATTGTTCTTTTAGTCTCTATGTCATTTAATTCTGCTCTGATCTTGATTGAGATCTTCTGTGCTTCCTGGACTTGCATGAATTTTTTCCTCACCAAGTTAAGGGAGTTTTCTGTCATTACTTTTTCAAACACGTTTCCTAACCCCTGTTTCTTTTCTTCTCCTTCTGGTATCCCTATGATATGAATATTATATATATAGTCTTTTTTATTTCATTGCTCTGTCTGGGTGTTTTTTCCTACCTTATCCTCCAACTCACCAATTTGATCCTCCTCTTTATCTAACTGCTTTTAATTCTTTCTAGTGTATTCTTCATTTCAGACATTGTATTCTTCATTTCCTCCTGGCTCTTATTCACAATTTCTATGTTCTTTTTCATGCTGATGTAGTTCCCAATAAGTTCCTTGTAGCTTCCATAGAGTTTCTTGTAGTTCTCACTGAGCTCCTTGAGCATCCTCATAGCCATTGTTTTGAACTTTGTGTCTGATAGATTGCTTGCCTCAATTGCATTTAGTGCTCTTTCTGGGGGTTCCTCCTTTCCTTTCAATTAGGGGTTGTTTCTTTGTCTCCTTATTTTAGATGACTCTTTTTGTTTGTTTCTGCATATTAGATTAATCTTCTTTGATTCTCTGTCTTGACGGGGTTTCCTTCTGTGGTGGTAGACCTGTGGGACTCAGTGGTGCATTCTCCTTAATCTCCTGAGCATGATGCTCTTGGGATTCCCTTTATGCCACCTGTGTGGGCTCTCTTCTTGTAATTGGATTTTTGTTGTTGTTGGGTTGTTCTTTGATGGGTTCTTCCCTCTGGCTGGCTGACTATGAGTTCCACTGCCTACCAGGCCTCAAATACTGTTATACAGGTGCTGCCAGAACAAAACAAAACAACCCAGGAAATGAAACTCACACCCACAAAAATAACCCCCGCCAACAACCACACTATCAACAACAAATGAACAAATATTATCAAAGGTGTAAAGAGATCAAGCCTATTATAAGAAAAAAAATTAATATGAGGTGACTAGTGGAAAAAACAATTTTGAGAGGGAAGCAGGAGAAATAATAAGAGTAGGGAATAGAAACAATGCAAAGAAAAGAAGAAAATAAAATTTACATTGTAAATAAAAAAGGGAGGGATGAGGATAACATGTAGTAAGAAAAGGAAAGAGTTTAATATGAGGTATAAAAAAATTTGAAAATAGTGAAAAATAGGAACAAAACTGAAGAAAAACATCCAACACGGCAATATCAATGACAAATGAACAAAGATTAACACAGGGGGAAATTTACTAAGAAGGAAAAAATAGAACTAGATTATGAAATGTCTAAAGGAAGAAAAGGGAATTTTGAGAGGATAGAGGGAGAAGAAATAATAAAAGTGAGGAATGAAAAACTGGCTAATAAAGGGAAAAATGAAATTTAAAATGAAAAATGAAAGGGGAGGAGAAAGAAAATTGGAGTTAGAGAGGGGAACAGTAAAATTTGAGATTTAAAATATAAAAATAGTGAACATCCAGGAATATAATTGAAGAATTGCAAAAACAAACACCATATCAACCACCAAAGAGCAAAGATTAATAAAGATGGAGAGAGAATAAGGATATTGTAAGAGAGGAAAAAACAATATGAGATGATTTATGACAAGAAAAATGGTTTTGAGAGGCTAGAGGGAGGAGAAATAGTAAGAGTGCAGAATAGAATCATGGACAACAGGGTGGGGATTAACTGTGGAAGTGGTGGGGGGAGGTTGGTGGGGTAGGAGAGAGAAACAGGAAAATTGGGACTACTGTAATAAAACAACAATTTTTTTTAAAGAAAAAGAAACAAGTCATAGAAAGAGAAAAAATAAAATTTAAAACAAAAATAATGAGAAGACTTCTGGCCAAGATAGAGTATAGGTAGACATGCTTCCTCTCCTCAAACAAACATAAAAAGGATTGCAATTACCTCAAAACAAACAAACAAAAAAAGCTACCAGAACTTCCAGAAAGTCAAACTGTATGGAAGTCTGACAACCAAAGATTTAAAGAAGAAATATTCATCCATATGGGTAGGAGGGGTGAAGATGGGGAGCTGGGATGGAGAAGACATGGTGTGGTGGAGGCAAGGTGGTGGTAGCAAGGCAATGGCTGCAGCTAGTGTAACAAGCGATACCACATTCATGTTTGGCAGACAAAAACTGGGAGGGCAAACTGGGGAGCAATCCCAGCTCCAGGCTATCTATACCACACTGTTCATGGTTCCAGCGCCAGGAAAATAAAGCCTCATAACTTCTGGCTGTGGAAACCAGTGGGGTTTGGGGCAGTGGAAGAAACTGTCTGTCTTTCAGGAGAGTTCATTTAGATTGCCCCCTTGGTCCTAGAATGCATGCAAACCCACCCACTCTGGGAACCATGACTAGGGCAAAAGCTAGTGGGGCTCCAGTCCCATAGGGGAAGCAGGTGAAGTGACTGGAAAAGGGGCAAGTGCTGAGCAAGTGGCATTGTTTCCTCTCTAACCCCTTCCCCACATACAGCAACACAAGGTGGTGAAACGGGTCACTCCACACTGATGAATGCCTAAGGCTCTGCCCTTTACAATGTAACAGGTTGGGCAGCTCGACCTAATACACAGAAGCAAACACAAGGAGGCTTTCAAATGGTGGAGACAAAGAGGTATGGCCGAAATGAAAGAAGAAATCAAAACTCCAGAAGGAATTAAGTGAAAAGGAGCTATCCAACCTATTAGACTCAGAGTTCAAAACACTGATGATAACGATGCTCAGAGAAATGATTGAGTATGGCAAATGCATAAGGGAAGAAATGAAGGCTATACTACGTGAAATAAAGAAAAATCCACATTGAACTAATAGTGAAGGGAAGGAAGCTGGGGTTCAAATCAATGAATTGAAACATAAGAACGAAATAAACAGACAATAAGTACAGAAGGAAGAAACAAGAATTCAAAGAGAGACAGAGAGAGAGAGAGAGAGAGAGAGAGAGAGAGAGAGAGAGAATAAGACGACTCTGGGACATCTCCAAAACTGCCAACATCTGAATCATAGGGATGCCAGAAGGAGAAAAGGAAGAGCAAGAAATTGAAAAATTGTTTTAAAAAATAATGAAAGAAAAGTTTCCTAATTTGGTGAAGAAAATATGCATACAATTCCAGGAAGCACAGAGTCCCAAACAAGTTGGACCCAAAGAGCACCACATCAAGACAGATCATAATTAAAATGCCAAGGGCTAAAGATAGAGAATCATAAAAGCAGTAAATGAAAAGAAGAGAGTTATCTACAAAGGAGTTCCCATAAGACTATCAGCTGATTTCTCAAAAGAAACTTTGCAGGCAGAAACGGACTGATAAGTATTCAATGTGATGAAAAGCAAGAACCTACAACCAAGACCACTCTATCCAGCAAAGTTTTCATTTAGAATGCAAGGGAAGATAAAGTGCTTCCCAGATAAGGTAAAGTTAAAGGAGTTCATCATCACCCAGCCATTATTGTATGAAATGGTAAAGGGACTTATTTAAGAAAAGGAAGATCAACACTATGAACAGTAAAATGACAACAAACTCACAACTATCAACATCTGAATCTAAAAAGGAAATACAAACTAATCACTAGAAGAGGAACAGACTCAAACATGAACACCATATGGAGGGTTATCAGTGGGGAGGGGTGAAGGGGGAGAAAGATACAAGGATTAAGAAGAATAACACAGGGAAACAATTTTTAACATAATTCCTGTTGAGTGATTTTTCAGGTGTTTTAGACTTAAATAGGCATGCTGATTTCAAAACTGCAGGTATTTTTCTTCTATCACATCAAATTTGTTCTGTACAGCTTATCATAATGTGACCACTCTAGGATGGATGGAGCCTGGATCAAGGGAAGCACTAGCTATCTTAGTAAAACAAGACGTGTGACTGTTCATAATTATTTCAGCATGCCGCGTTCCCTGTGAAGATAAAATCTGCTCCAGCAACTACCCTTTGACAAAGTGCTCCCCTCAGATTCACACAACCTCAGACACTAGTGCCAAGTCCCAGGAAAACACCCTTCAGAAAGAACGTGTGAGCCCACTCAGTTGACAGATTTTAGGCTTGGTTGCCGTTGTGATGATTGTGGCGTGGACATCTCTGCATTCCCAGTCAATATAAATGTTCAGAACTTTTCTCCATCAAAGTCAGTGAGGCTCATAGTATTTTGTCCTCTGCCACAGCATGTCAGGAAAATATACCAACCAACATGCCTGTCAGGTTTCTTATTTTCACAATGAGGCGGAGGTGCCTCATACACCCTAGGCTCGGGTGGAAGCCACTCTGTCCAGCAGAGGTTTCATGACCATGGTGGAACAAATCTACCCAGGACACTATATTATGTCTTGGGGAAGGAAGGTGTCTGTCTCTCTAGTGGAGAACAGTAGCCAGACCTCCGTCCCTCCTGCCTTTTATTGAGAAGAATACGCATGGGAGTTACAAGATCAAAATTTAGAAATCATCAATGGCTTTCAGGTGCCTGGATTATAATTGACAATAACAGATTACAAGCTAAAGTATAGCAGGGACTGGTCTGTACCAAGGTCTACCAAACATCTTAACCTCACACTGGCACTAGGTACAAGATTTCATATATTCCTTACTACAGATTGTTTCTACTTAATTAAGAGATAAATAAAAGAAGAGCAAGTTCTAAAGCATAATAAGTATTCTTTAAATCCAATTCCCATGGAAACCCTCTGAATAGTTTTAGGGTATGTCTCCCACGCAGCTGTTGTTGAGACTTAAAGACAAGCACAGCCGGAATGCCGGTGGCTGGTCATGCTCAAGCTGGGGCTACAATTCCCTAAACCACAAGGATCAGCTCCCTACACACAAAACTATTAAGAGGCTTGACTCATTCCTTCACCTCTTCGAATGTCACACTTTGTTGACCCCATACAACTGCATATACAAAAATGCTTGTGGACCCTTCTCTCAATCTGTCCCTCATTTGCCCCATAGAACTTACCACTTTCTATATTCTATTTCAGTTAGTTAAGTTGTTCATTAACTCCCCCATGAGATGAGTGTTCCACAAGGGTGGGGATTTTGTCCCACATGTGCCCAACACTTAACAGTGCATGGCTAACAGAGGGTGCTCAGTGCCCATGTATAGAAGGAATGAATGAATGGTTGGATCTGTGTCTGAATGCGTTTATGTGTGTCACACTACGTGTGTAGTAATGGGGCCTGGCATGAGGACGTGTGTCTCTGTGAGCCCATTTTTCATGTGTGTGTTTGTGTTTCCATGTCTCTGAGCTCCTTATTTCGGTGGGGCGAGAGGCTTTGAAGCTGTATCCATGTTCTCGATCCTCCTCTCTGTCCTGGCATCTGAATAAGAAAGGAAGAAGACCTGGCCCTCTTTGAGCCCCCTCTCATCTTCCCCCTTTCCCCAAAATATTGTAGATAAGCCCAACAGTGGGCCACACAGTGACCTTCCGGGGAAGCTCAAAACTCGCATTTTGTAGAATCCCCTGCCAGGGGTGATGAAGGGGAAAAAAAAGAGGGGTCATAGCAAAGCTAGGGGCGCTTCAGAGAAGTCATCTCAGCCCCCTTGTAAGTGTCCCGATCACCCAGCCTGAATGAGCTGAAGTGGCAAAAACTAGAACTGTAGTTAAACTTCAGGCAGGACTTCCTGACCCTGTGAAAGTGACATAAAAAATGGGTTGTGCAGGTTTATAGAAGTTAGGTTTTAACAAGTGAGAAGAGGACTCCACAGGGAGGAAATATGTCTGCTGGACCCTTGTGGTATTCCTCAGTTGGCGAATGACAATATCTTGATCACTAAAGGGCATGCAAGGGCATCTTAGATACAGCCTCAAAAGCAAAAGCCACAAGTCCAAACTGATTAATTTTATCACAACAGAACAAAGCATTCCTTTTCACCACAGGACAAAGTTAATAGGTGACAGAAAAAATTATGTGTAATCTCTAAAAGAAAGGACAGTTAATATCTAAACAATACAGAGAATTTATGCAGATCAACAAGAACAAGACAGAAATCCCTATAGAAAAAAAGAGCACAAGATGTGAACAACTTGCCGAATAACCACACAAGGCCACTTTCTTTTCCAAGGAAACACCAAATGGGAGATAATGCCAGTGCTGCAGGAGGGCCCAGAGACCCCGAGGCCCTGGAACGAGGGGCCAGGATCAGGGACAGGTCGAGGTCGTGGTCAAGGCCCTGGAGTTCGCAGAGGCAAGGCCAAGGACAAGGAGTGGATCCCTGTCACCAAGCTGGGTCGCATGGTCAATGACATGAAGATCAAGTCCCTGAAGGAGATCTACCTCTTCTCCTTGTCCATCAAGGAATCTGAGATCATTGACATTTTCTTGAGGGCATCCCTCAAGGGCAAGGTTTTAAAAATTATGCCTGTGCAAAAGCAGCCACACGCTGGCCAGAAGATCAGTTCAAGGCATTTGTTGCCATTAGGGACTACAATAAACATGTAGGCCTGGGTGTTAAATGCTCAAAGGTAGTAGCCACTGCCGTCCATGGGGCCATCAATCTGTCCAAGCTCTCTGCTGTCGCTGTGTGCTAAGGCTACTGGGGGAACAAGATCAGCAAGCTCCATACTGTCCTTTGCGAGATGACCAGGTGTTGTGGCTCTGTGCTGGTGTGCCTCAGCCCCTCCCCCAGGGACACTGAGATCATCTCAGCCCCAGTGCCCAAGAAGCTACTACTGATGGCCGGTATCGATGACTGCTGCACCTCAGCCAGGGGCTGCACTGCCACCCTGGGCAACTTCGCCAAGGCCACGTTCAATGTCATCTCTAAGACCTACAGCTATCTCACCCCCAACCTCTGGAAAGAAGCCATGTTCACCAAGTCTCCCTGTCAGGGATTCACTGACCATCTTGTTAAGACCTGCACTAGGTTTTCTGTGCAGAGGACCCAGGTCCCAGCTGTGCTTACCACATAATCTTATACAAGAAAAATAAAGTGAATTAAGCTTCTTAATAAAAAAAAGAGAGAGAGAAAGAAACACACAAGGCTATCAGATACATGATGAGTAATCAAAGAAATGCAGATGAGAACAAGAAGCTGTCATTTCCACCTAGTAGACTGGCAAAAGCAGAAAGCTAGATAATACCACGTGGGGGTGGGAATGTGGCAACAGCCATCCTGGAGGACAGTATGCTCTCTCCTGATGTCAAAGCAGCCTGTGACCCAGCAATTCTGCACCTAGGTGTCATCCTAAAGAAGAGGAGGGGCATGAGGGTGTCCACTTCAGGATCATTTACAATGGTGACCAGAGCTGGAGACAGCCTGCGTGTCCACCACACTGGAGAGAGTAACGAGGGGGCCCCACACCAAGGAGTCCTGTCCAGCTCTCAGATGTGAACTATACCTGCACATAGAAACACAGGGGGATGTTTAAAAACAGTGCTCACAGAGATGAGTTAGCAGTCACTGGAAAAAAATAGAAATTCATGAGCCCATACTGATAATAAATAAGTGCACACGTGCATGAAGAGGGAGAAGATGTGCGCTCTTGCCCAGGATGCAGAGCGCTGGCTAGAAGATGTGGAATGAACTCTGAAGATGGAAAATCAGGTTGTAAGCATCATGGTAAAGTCTGGGTCAGACAAAAGTTATCAATGGACACTGCAGCTATGGGAAATTTGTGATGAGGAACAGAGTATTTGCACGTTCTTAACACGTCTCCTCCAGATTGCTTGTTGGCTGCAAAAAGATGGAGGAAGTGAACTGTACAGAGGGGAAGTGGACACCACCGTGACTGAGTGAACCAAATGAGGCGTAATGGACCTGTCACCTCCAGAGGACATATGTCACCTCTGCAGTATTCTGTCTGAGAACAAACAATCTCACTTAATCATGAGGAAACATCAAACAAGCCCGAAATGAGAATATTCTATTAAGGGGAAGGGGTTGTGTTGTTCATAAATGGCAATGCCATAAATGACAAAAGAAGGCTGTGGGAATGTTCCAGATTCAAGAAGGTCGCAATTAAAGGAAATACCTGATCCTAGGCTGGCTCATGTAATGGAGAGAGATGCTACAAAGGACATTACTGTGTCACTTTAGATTACTGAAATATGGACAGACTATGAGATGAAAGTGTGGCATAATGTTGAAATGATGAAGTGATAACTATTCTTTGGTTATAGCAGAGAACATGCCTATTCTTAGGAGATACATTCCAAAGTATTTGGGGGTAAAGAGCCAGAATGTATGTAACTTACCCTCAAATGGTGCAGAAAAAAAACTGTGTGTGTGTGTGAGTGTGTGAGAGAGAGAGAGAGACAGAGAGAGAGACAGACAGACAGACAGACAGAGAGAAAATATATGAGGTAAAACATTAATAGGCAAATCTAGGTAAAGATTACACAAGGGAACAATTTTTAACAAAATTCTCGTTGAGTTCTATTTTTCAGCTGTTTTAGACTTAAATAGGCATGCTGATTTCAAAACTGCAGTTAGTTTTCTTCTGTAACGTCAAGTTTTATCTGTACAGCTTATCTTAATGCAATGACTCTAGGCTGCATGGAGCCTGGATCAAGGGAAGCACTAGTGCTCTCCTATTGGCTGAGAGCAAACCTCCCTCGAGTAGGGAGCGATAGGGGATGACCTTGGAGACCAGTGACAGGTTCATACTTGTCTAGGCTATTCAGTTACACATGAGACAGTGTGGTGAGAGGTTGTGTGGCGCTCTATATAGTGAATCATATTCCGAAGTGTATTCTCAGTTCTTGTCTGTATACAAGGAGTTAGCAGAATTTATTTTTTGATTTACATTTGTACTTATTTCCTTTCCTTCAGATCATGTCTGCCTCTGCTATTTCTCATCGTTAGTGCCTAAACAACCCTGATTCATTTTGTTATTATACCTGTGGCAGTTTCACCATTCCCAGTCAAAGGACAAACATCAGCGCATTTGTCAGGCAAGGCTATTTTGCATATTTTAAAGTAAAACTTGGTGACCAAAATAAGTCTTGGGCCCGTCACAAGGTGTGCAAGCAGTGTGTTGAGAGTTCATGGATGTGGACAAAGGGAACATATGGTAAATTGCCATTTGGTATACCTCTGGTTTGGTGAGAGCCCAGAGATCATTCAAATGACTGTTACTTTTGTATAGTGAAAACGTCAAGATATAACAAGAAAAATAAATGTGAAATAGAGTATCCAAGTCTACCATCAGCTGTACATGCAATGCCTCATTCGTCTGAAATCCCAGTGCCAGTTTTCACTGAACTACCCTCTTTCAAAAAACAGAAGTATGGTGAAGAACTAAGTTCAGCAACGATGAAGATTTTGAAATTGAAGATGACTCAGTTCATAATAAATTTGATCAGCATGAGTGGAATGATTTGGCACGAGATTTGGGACTATCCAAAAAGGCTTCAGGACTCCTAGCAGGAGGACTGAATGAGAAAAACTTGCTTGAAAAAGGAGCGAAGGCATCCTACTTTTGATCAAGAGAAAGTGCATTTCTGCAGTACATTCGAAGTGATGGTGGCTTTGTGTATCGCCATAACATACGTTGTTTAATGGAGGAAATGGGAATTCCAATCTATAACGCAACCGAATGGCGACTGTCCATCGAAAGCTCAGAGTGGACCATGAAGAGTGTCTTCCTCCACAATAGCAATTTATTTGGTGCAGTCTCAATTGGCCATTCAGTTTGTTTTCGTGAAGAATATTAACACATGAAGAGTCATTGATCTGTTGCAATACCACAAGCATAATTGGATTATCTGTGTTGACCTTAAAATGGTCTGCTTCCTTCTTGGTTAGCAACGCGGATACACCAAGTATCCCTGTTTTCTGTGTATGTGGGACAGCAGAGCTCATGAGAAGCATTGGATAAAGTTGAATTGGCCTCCACAATCTGACCTCAAACCTGGGGATCCAAACATTCTACATGAGCCACTTGTTGACAGAAATAACATTATATTCCCACCTCTGCACATAAAACTGGCTCTCATGAAACAATTTGTTAAAGCTTTGCCAACTGAAGGAGACTGTTTCAAGTATCTCATTTTGGCATTTCCTAGCTTGTCGTTTGAAAAGATAAAATACCTTAATATGTATGTTTGGTAGCAGAACTTTACTACTTGTACACAATTTGACTTATAGTAACAATATATAGCCTTTATATGAATAAAATAACTCTAAATAAACAGTATATTTGGGTAACTTTTTCTTTATTTTCCTTTGTATGTACATTTTGTATGATTTGGGGGACAAAGGGACGGTATCCTGTACCTTAAAAAGTTTATGTGAGGGGGACCAAGATGGCCGCGGAGTAGGAACAGTGTTCTCAGCTCGCTCCTGTTAAGGAGACAATCCAGGAGGAACAAACTCGGGGAGGAATGACTGAGTGAGTGGGAATATCTGATAACGTGAAAGGGGAGGAGATCGTGGGAGCAGCGTGGAGGGGGGTGGAGGGGGTTTATCACAAACTGCAGGCTGAGTCATTCTGAGACTCCGTGCGTTTGCAGTATCAAGCCGGAGAGCTCACTAGCCGGGAGTGAATTCTTGTAGGGAGTTAGGGAGAGGATTTGGCCGAAAAAGCCAGAGGAGGGAGAGAACAGTGAACAACCAGGACTGGGAAAAACTGTGTGACCTGTGTCTAGAGAGAAACATCCTCAGCTGCAACCTCCGACGGAAAGCTCGGCATCCCGGGCGCGCCCAGCACTAGCGCTAGGGCCCTACAGAACAAAGGAGCAGTTTTGGGGCAAAGAGAACAGCAGCACAGAAAAGCTGCTGCGGAACTCCGGACCGGGGGAGAACTGTGTTCTTGAAATCAGTGTTTGCTCTTTAGTCGCGCTAGAATCCCACAGAACAAAAGGCGGGTTTGGGGCTAAGAGAGAAATAGGACGTGCAGGGTGTGTAAGTAGGGAAGAGAGCGGAGGCGGAGGTTCTGGAGGGGAGACGGTTTTAGGGCAAGGAGAAGGGCCCGCAGGGAAGGGCTGCTGCGGAGCTCCAGACCGGCAGAGAGCTCCGGGGAAGGAGAGTGCTGCGCTGACCGACCACACTAGAGTCCCACAGAACAAAGGGACGGTGCTGTGGCGGGAAGAAAGATAGAGCGTGCAGGCCGATAGACAGGGAAGCCAGCGGAAGCGGTACCTCGGAATAGAGAAAGTTTTGGGGCAAGGAGAAGAGCACAGGCAGGAAAGCCACTGCAAAGCTCCAGACTAGGGGAGAGGCCCTGGGCAGGAAAGGGCCACTGGGCCCGGCACTTTGACCGACTGTGCCAGAGTCCTGCAGAACAAAAGGACGATCTTGAGACAGGGAGAGAGGTGGGGTGCGCAGGCATATAGACAGGAAAGAGAGCAGAAGCTGTAGCCTGGGAATAGAGACAGGACTGGAGGCAGGGCGGGGATTGCTGGCAGGCACAGGCTGGACCAACAGAGGAAAGGAGTAGCTGGACAAGCCTGAGGAGGGCTGAGGCTGCCTCGGGAGGGGACAACTAAAGGCAGCTCACAGCAGAGTGGTGGTAGGCCCACGGATAAAAGACTAGCAACCCCAGAATCAAGCAGAACCCTCCCACAGCCAGCCAACCAACCAGAAAAGATTTGAAACTCATGGAATTTTGAATAGGAGCAGACTCAGGAAGGAAGCAAGGAAAAACCAAAAAACAAACAAACCAAAAATACCCAGAGACTGTGCATAAAAGTTGAATTGAGTTAAAATCCTCATTCTTTTATCTCTCACTCTCTCTCTAACTACCCCTACCGTCAGTCCCTTCTTATTCTCGCTCCTTTTCTCCCCTCCCCTTC
The DNA here is from genome assembly GCF_987537825.1 of Furipterus horrens. NCBI lineage: Eukaryota > Metazoa > Chordata > Mammalia > Chiroptera > Furipteridae > Furipterus > Furipterus horrens. The sequence continues at coordinate 40,164,687 of NW_028327183.1, forward strand.
CCCTCTTCTCTCCCCTTAACATTCTCCCCTGCGTCCTATTCTCAGTTAATTTTATAATTTTAAGTTCTCTCCCTTTCTCACCCTCTCCTTTCTCTGCGCTACACACCTTCAACTTTATTAAATTTCTTTCTTTATTTTGTCCCCCTTCAGTCTACATTCATTTTTCTTTCATCTCTTGTCCTTATTTTCCTTCTCTCCCTATACATAATCTCTCTCCCTCCCTATTACACTTTATATTCTAATCTCTTAATATTCAAATTATAATTCTAATCTATCCCCCTCTCCCTTTACTCTCCCATTCTTACCCCTTCTCTTTTTCTACCCCATCCCCCCACTTCTTTCCCTACCTCTTGTATTTCTCTCCTTCATCCTATCTTTTGCCAACTCTTCAATTTCAATCCTCCCCTCCCTAATATCTCCTCTTCCTCCTGATTCCCTTCCCTCCTCTGAGCTCTTTTCCTCCCAAATCCTCTTGCTTTCCTATCTCCTATTCCTCTCTCTCTATATTCACTTTTTCTCTCTATCTTGCAACTTTATATCATGTTTTAATCTCCTAATTTTTTTATAACATATAATTTAAAAAAGAATTTTAATCCAGTCCCCTCTCTTCTACCTCCCCTTCTTCTTTTGTTCTCTCTCCTACCCTTCTCTTCTCTACTTTCTCTCTTTCTTTCCTCTCTCCCTTCCTGTCTTGCTATTTTCTACTCTGTATTTTTATCCTTAAAAAATTCTCTCTCAATCTATTTCCTACCTTCTAACCTCCCCAGCCCTCTCTTTCAATTTCTGGCTGTCTGTCTACCTGGATGTCTGTTGTGTCTACCCTACCTCCCACGCTAATCATATAGTATATACCGATTATATAATCCTAATACTATACACTTCCACTTTCTCTCTCCACACTGTAACCCTCCCCTCCTTTTCAAACAGACAATGTAAGTGTTAATTGCTCTCTTACATAACCTTGATCCCAATTGCTAATATTAATACTCTATCAACTTCCAGCTCAAAAATTACCCTTCCTTCATTTAAAACAACTCCTTTCTGTTTCTCCTACGAAATAAGAGTCCCAGTATCTCCACAAGTATATTAACACGGGCTCATTTGCAGCCTATAGTGGGATTGTATTTGGGGGAGACATTGGAGGGTGTGGGTTTCTTGCCTGAGTTGTGTAATTATGTTTTAGCAGCACCTTCACAAAAGATCTCAAGACAAGGTGGGCAGAGTGACTCTCAATCAACTAACCAGAGAAAAAGATCCACCAAAAAGTAGCTGAAATACAACCAGACAGATTAAAGAAATATCATCAAGGACAACACAGACGGAGATCCAGGAGGGCGGAGGAGTAAGTGGAAGCTACACTAACCCCCTCCCAGGACCAGCCAGTGCTGACTCAGCCCCAGTACAGCAGACAGACCATCCCCCTCCAAGTGGTGTCATACTAAGGGGAAATAAAAGCCCTGCCTACAGGAATTAAGTTGCCACACCCACGGTCCTTAAGCCTGACGGCTGATCACAGATTGAGTATAGTAACAACTAAAGAAGAGAGACAAAGGCAGTAGATCCCTGGAAGTCTCCAACAGGCTGCCTAGGGCCAGTCTGGTACATGATCTGACGCTACCAGAGGCAGATCCAGGAAGAACTGATCATTCTAAGAAGCACCAACAAAAGGAATCACAAAAATGGGGAGACAGAGAAACAACCCCCCATCAAAAGGAAAGGTAGAATCCCCAGAAAGAGTGCTAAATGAAATAGAGGGGAGCAAAATATCAGATACAGAATTTAAAACATGGATTATGGAGAAGCTAAATGAGCTCAGCGGAAACTACAAAGAACTCCAGAAAAACTACAGTGAACTCCAGAAGAACTATAAGGAACTTACTGAGAATTATACCAGCATCAAAAAGGACATGGAAGCTATCAATAAGAGCCAGGAGGAAATGAAGAATACAATCTCTGAATTGAAGAACACAGTAGAAGGAATTAAAAGCAGGCTAGAGGAAGCAGAAGATCGGATCAGCGAGCTGGAGGACAACGTACACAAAAACTCCCAGACAATGCAACAAAATGAAAAAAGACTGAACAAGACTGAAGAGGTTCTAAGACAGCTGCAGGACAACATGAAATGTAACAATATCCGTATCATTGGAATTCCAGAAGGAGAAGGAGAAGAGCAAGGGATAGAAAACCTCTTTGAAAAACTAATGACAGAAAACTTCCCTCACATGAGGAGAGAAAGAGTCACGCAAATCCAGGAGGCACAGAGGGTCCCAATGAAGATGAACCCCAACAGGCCCACCTCAAGACACATCATAATTAAAATGGCAACATCCAAAGACAAAGAGAGAATCCTAAAAGCAGCAAGAGGGAAACAACTAATAACATACAAGGGAGCTCCAATAAGGCTATCCTCAGATTTCTCAGCAGAAACACTACAAGCAAGAAGGGAATGGCAAAAAATATTCCAAGCAATGAAAAACAAAGGCCTACAACCAAGAATACTCTACCCAGCAAGGCTCTCATTCAAAATGGAAGGCGAAATAAGGAGTTTCTCAGACAAAGGAAGAGTAAAAGAATACATCTCCACCAAACCAGCAATGCAAGAGATGCTAAAGGGTCTGCTCTAAAAAGATAAAGAAACAGAGAGAAACAGAGAAGAACACGAGTACAAAGGGGGAAAATGACAATGAATAAGTACTTATCAGTAATAACCTTAAACGTAAATGGATTAAACGCTCCAATTAAAAGACATAGGGTAGCTGAATGGATTAGAAAGAATGACCCACATATATGCTGTCTACAAGAGACCCACCTTAGAACAAAAGATCTACACAGACTGAAAGTAAAGGGATGGAAAAATGTATTCCAAGCAAATGGACATGAAAAAAAAGCCGGGGTAGCAATACTTATATCAGACAAAACAGATTTCACAGCAAAGTCCATAAAAAGAGACAAAGAAGGGCATTTCATAATACTTAAGGGAAAAATCCATCAAGAAGATATAACCCTTATAAATATATATGCACCCAACTTAGGAGCACCCAAATATGTAAGGAAAATTTTGAAAGACTCCAAGAAAGATATAGGCAGCAACACACTCATCGTAGGGGACTTTAACACCCCATTGTCGACAATGGACAGATCTTCAAAGCAAAGAAACACCAAAGATATTGAGGCACTGAACAACACTTTAGATCAAATGGACTTAGTCGATATATATAGAAGTTTACACCCCAAAGAAGCAAAATATACATATTTCTCAAGTGCACATGGAACATTTTCAAAGATAGACCACATGGTAGGACACAAAACAAGCCTCAATAAATTCAAGAAAATTGAAATTATATCAAGCATCTTCTCAGATCACAATGCCTTAAAATTGGAAATCAACCTCAAGGAAAAAACTCAAAAACATTCAAACTCATGGAGAATGAATAACATGCTATTAAATAATGAACGGGTTAACAATGACATCAAGGAAGAAATCAAAAAGTTCCTGGAAACCAATGATAATGAACACACAACAACCCAAAACCTATGGGATACAGCGAAAGCAGTCTTAAGAGGAAAGTTCATAGCAATACAAGCCTACCTAAAAAAGCTAGAAGAATCTCTAATAAAAAATTTAACCCTACAGCTACAAGAACTAGAGGAAGAACAACAAGCAAAACCCAGATCAAGTAGAAGGAAGGAAATCATCAAGATCAGAGCAGAATTAAATGACATAGAGTCTAAAGTAACAATTCAAAAGATCAACAAGAGTAGAAGCTGGTTCTTTGAAAAGATAAACAAAATTGACAAGCCTTTAGCCAGGCTCATCAAGAAAAAAAGAGAGAGAACCCAAATAAATAAAATCAGAAATGAAAGAGGAGAAATCACAACTGATACCACAGAAATACAAAGAATTATAAGAAATTATTACAAACAACTGTATGGCAAGAAATTTGACAACCTAGAGGAAATGGACAGATTCCTGGAAAACTATAGTCTGCCCAAACTGAATCAAGAAGAAGCAGAAAGTCTGAATAGACCAATAACAGCTAGCGAAATTGAAGCAGTAATCAAAAAACTCCCAGCACACAAAAGCCCAGGACCAGATGGCTTCACAAGTGAATTCTACAAAACATTTAGGAAAGAACTAACTCCTATCCTCCTCAGACTATTCCAAAAGATACAAGAAGAGGGAAGACTCCCAAACTCGTTCTATGAAGCCAGTATAACCCTAATTCCAAAACCAGGTCAAGACACAACAAAGAAAGAAAACTACAGGCCAATATCGCTGATGAACATAGATGCTAAAATCCTCAACAAAATATTGGCAAACCGGATCCAGCAACACATTAGAAAGATCATACACCACGATCAAGTAGGATTCATCCCAGGGATGCAAGGATGGTTTAATATTCGCAAATCAATAAACGTGATACACCACATAAACAAAATGAAAGACAAAAACCACATGATCATATCAATAGATGCGGAAAAAGCATTTGATAAAGTACAACACCCATTTATGATAAAAACTCTCAGCAAAATGGGAATAGAGGGAGCATACCTAAACATAATAAAGGCCATATATGAGAAACCTGAAGCCAACATCATACTCAATGGGCAAAAACTGAGAGCATTCCCCCTGAGATCAGGAACAAGACAAGGATGTCCGCTCTCTCCACTCCTATTCAACATAGTCTTGGAAGTTCTAGCCACAGCAATCAGACAAGAAAGAGAAATAAAAGGCATCCAAATTGGAAAAGAGGAAGTAAAACTGTCATTATTTGCAGATGACATGATAGTGTACATAGAAAATCCTTTAGACTCCACAAAAAAACTACTCAATCTAATAAGTGAATTCGGCAAAATAGCAGGATACAAAGTCGATATTAAGAAATCGAAGGCATTTTTATACACCAACAATAAAAACTCAGAGATAGAAACTGAAAGAAAAACCCCATTTACCATAGCAACAAGAAAAATAAAATACCTAGGAATAAACTTAACCAAAGAGGTAAAAGACCTGTACACAGAAAACTACATAACACTGAAGAAAGAAATTAAAGAAGATACAAATAAATGGAAGTGTATACCATGCTCATGGATGGGAAGAATCAACATCATTAAAATGTCCATACTACCCAAAGCAATTTATAGATTCAATGCAATCCCTATTAAAATACCAGCAACATATCTCACAGACCTAGAACAAATACTTCAAAAATTTATATGGAACCAAAAAAGAGCCCGAATAGACACAGCAATTTTGAGGCAGAACACAGTAGGAGGAATCACAATACCCGATATCAAACTATACTACAAGGCCACGGTAATCAAAACAGTCTGGTACTGGCATAAAAACAGACATATAGATCAATGGAACAGAATAGAGAGCCCAGAAATAAGCCCAGGTTCATATGGTCAACTAATATTTGACAAAGGGGGAAAGAACATCAAATGGAGTGAAAAGAGCCTCTTCAACAAATGGTGTTGGGAGAACTGGACAGGGACATGCAAAAAAATGAAACTAGACCACCAGCTCACACCATACACCAGAATAAACTCAAAATGGATCAAAGACTTAAATGTAAGCCGTGACACCATAAAAGTCCTAGAGGAAAAAATAGGCAGGAAAATTTCAGATATCCCACGTAGCAACATTTTCACTGATATATCTCCTAAGGCAAGGGAAATAAAGGAAAGAATAAACAAATGGGACTACATCAAACTAAAAAGTTTCTGCTCAGCTAAAGAAAACATCAGCAAGATGCAAAGGAAACCAACCATATGGGAAAATATATTCGCCAATGACATCTCAGACAAGGGATTGATCTCCAAAATATATAAAGAACTCATACGACTCGACACCAAGAAGACAGACAACCCAATTAAAAAATGGGCAAAGGACCTGAACAAACACTTCTCCAAAGAAGACATACAGAGGGCCCATAGACATATGAAAGTATGCTCAACATCACTAGCCATCAGAGAGATGCAAATTAAAACCACAATGAGATACCACCTCACACCAGTCAGAATGGCAATCATCAACAAATCAACAAACAACTTGTGCTGGAGAGGATGCGGAGAAACGGGAACCCTGGTGCATTGCTGGTGGGAATGCAGATTGGTGCAGCCACTGTGGAAAACAGTTTGGAATTTCCTTAAAAAACTAAAAATGGAACTGCCTTTTGAACCAGCAATTCCATTGCTAGGATTATATCCAAAAAATCCCGAAACACCAATTCAAAAGAACCTATGCACTCCAATGTTCATAGCAGCACTATTTACAATAGCCAAGTGCTGGAAACAACCTAAGTGCCCATCTGTAGATGAGTGGATCAAAAAACTGTGGTACATTTACACAATGGAATTCTATGTAGCAGAAAGAAAGAAGGAACTTCTACCGTTTGCAACAACATGGATGGAACTAGAGAAAATTATGCTTAGTGAAATAAGCCAGGCAACAAAAGAAAAATACCTTATGCTGTCACCTATTACAGGAAACTAATGAACAACACAAACAAATGAGCAAAATTGAACCAGAGATATGTAAACAAGAAGTAGACTAACAGTAACAAGGGGGGCGGGGGGGAGGAAAAGAAAGGTGTAAGGGGATGGGTCAAGTTAAAAAATATATATATATATGAATGACCCACAGACAGGTGCAACTGAGTGGGGACTAAATGTGGGGGAGGGGAGGGACAGGGTGCAGGGAAACAAGAGGGCTAAAAAAGTGAGACAACTGTAATGGAAAAACAAACCAAAATTTTTTAGTGGGGGAAAAAATGAAAATATGAAGAATGGAAATGCCAGTTCAGTGAATATTAGGACAAAGATTTTCCTTCACGTTGTATATTTTTCTCCCTATTTGATCCCTCCGGAGTTTGGCATTCTAAACAAGTAAGTAATGACATAAGTTCCTTTGCATAGAACTAATAAGACCAGTTGTCAACAGAGGTTCTTTTTTTTTTTTTTTTTTTTTTTTTTTGACCAAGTCTTTGACTGGAATGTCAAGCCTAAAGGAAACATACTTGGGCTCAGATTGTTACCAGAAAGCCCTGAGGAACTGGGAATGACTTTCAAAGGTAATAAAAGCCCGTGAGATAAAAGGCCTGGTACCATGGTTGGTTGTGCGGTCCACAGCAATCTTTCCAGGGAAGGAACGAAGGTTGTTTTCCTGAAAGATGGCTAGAAGGGACCTTAAGGCACAAGGAAAGACCAGAAAGACTTGGAAAAAACAGGTGTGTACAGGCAAGGATGAATGCCAGATATGTAGCACAGCTTCTGTGCCCTGAAGAACAGACTGAAGGTCACCCCAAATATTCCTTGGTTAAGTTCCAGCAAAGCAGAACTAAAGATCATAAGTGATCATTTGCTGCTCTTGTTATGTTTATGCAAAAGAACAGGATAAATTAAAAATGGACTTAATGTAGTCCCTTTAAAGACAAGGAGGGTAACCTTAGGGAGAAAAATTATTATTCAAGGAAAATCACAATATCAGTAGTAGAGTATAAAACAGGGCAACTAACCGTCTTAAAAGTTTCTTCTCCAGATTTAGAGACTTGTTTGCGGGTTATGTTACATAAATTAACACGTGTTTTTTGTTTTCAAAGGACATAAGCCTATGATCGCATTACCTGAGTGATTATCTGTACGCATAAGCCTCACTTAATCCTCTCTGCAGCGCTGCCTCCTGAGACTCAACGGTTTGGCTGAACTAAATGGCTGGGTTGGGGAAGAATGGGGTGGTCTGTGGGCTTCACTTTAAAACGGGTTTCTCTTTTCTATCCTAATGGCTTGGACAGAAAAGGCCCAGAGGTCTGAGAGGGGGAAAAACCTAAACTATTTACCTCAGCCCAAACTAAGTATAATGGGCAAAAGGGTTTTGGACAGGCGAGATGTGCCTAGCACACCTTCTTACAAAGAAGCCTTTTTTTTTTTTTTCCCTAATATGGAACATTGAAAAATTAATCCCTGCCTTTTGTCATCTAGTAGTTATGGATTGAATGGTGTCTTTTAACCCTTTTCGCCAAATCTGTTGCCCTCAGAACACAACAAGGACACCAGCCTGTTAAACCAAGCACGCCGTTGACCGGAGGCAGCCAACTGACCTGGAGTCTGCACGATCCTTCCCCATGTGGGAAGGCCACCCTCCCCTCCACACCCCCACTCTTATTAGGATTTTCTGGACCCAAGGGTAGGTAGGACGACGACCATGTCCAGCTTGAAGCAGCTAGAGGAGCTTGAGACCTTCGCCCATTGTCCTTTACAAGATTACAAAGGGTCCTAATATTTGAGAGGGGGGGGATAGTTAATTTTTACGAACCAGGGGTATGGACTTGGGGGGGATTGCTGGGGGAGGGAGGTGCTGGGTGGAGGGGAACAAGGGGGAGAAAATTGGAACTGTTGTAACAATATAATCAATAAAAAACATTAAAAAAAAGAAAAAAAAAGTTTATGTGATAGAGAAACGCTGGGGTCATTTTTGGATTCAGATGCCAAAAGTTAGTAAAAAGCAAGTGTCAGATCTAACTCAATGAAATTTGTGTTTCCAGTGATAATTGATAGATACAAAACAGACAGGGGAATGTTAAAAATACTATAATAAACAGAGAAGCCAAAAAATTACATGCATGACCCACAGACATGAACTAAGGTGGGAGATTGCTGGAGAGAAGGGGGTACTGAGCGGAGGAGGGCAAAAGTGAAGAAAATTGGGATAACTGTAACAGCATAATCAATAAAATATACTTAAATAAGAAGAGGAAGGAAGAAGGGAAGATGGAGTGAGAAAAGGGAGGAGTAAAATTTACAATTTGAAATGAACTTAAAAAAAGTGAAATACAGGTAAAAGGAAAAAAACTAGAAGAACAAGAAAAATATTAAAAAGCTATGCAGGAGAAAACATAACACAAATAATGAAGAAGACCATGGTGGAATTTGTCTCAGCACAGCCTAGCGTTTGCCACTGTCTTATATGTCTGGATCCACCACCCCAAGTAATGTCACATGGTGTCCTAGTATAACCCTAGGCAGCCTGTTTGAGACTACAAGCGATCCACTGTCTGTGGCTGTCTTCTTCAGGCTTGGCTGGTCCCCACTCTTCTGTCCCACGGGCTTTCCATCGGCACAAGGCCCAGGCGTGTTCATCTAATGCCCAAGAGCACTGCCAGTACCACTTCACCTGCCTCCAGAGGGGGCCTCTGGTGCATTTTCAGGGAAGATGGTAGGAGTGTTTCCCCACCCCTTCGCCACTGGTCTTGGTCTGTCCCAAGATCACTTCCAATAATGTATAGCTCCTGGTGAATTACCTGTCCATTTTCTGTGAGGGGCCAATCTGTGTAAAAGGAGCAGCTTTTTCCTGCTTTGTGCAAACAGCAGCTCTGTATATGAGCTGAGGCTGGGTGGGGCCCTGGTCACCCCTTGTGGCACCTGTCTCTAATCTCTGCTCCACTGGTTTCTCAGGATCAAGGCCCGAGGAACAGTGTAGCTCCTACTATCTGGAGAACAGTGCCCTTTCAGAGATTTTCCTTCTTTCTCCAGTGGATAAGCACCCAGCAGGGGGCTCCTGAACCTGGCCTCACTGGTCTGCAGAGCCTGCAATCCCGCAGGTGGGGGTCGGGCACTCCTGCGTGTGGGGGGAGCTGCCTGGCTGCAGCCAATCTCAGTTGCTCAGCTCCTGGCCGTCCAGTCCCCAGCCTGCCACTCTTACAGGGAGCCAGGCCTGAACTCTGGGCTCTACACAGCCCTCTGCTCATCAGTGATGCCGGGTCAGGACCCACAGTCCCTTCAGTGTGACACTTTTTGTTCTTCCTGTGTAACTGGGCTCTAGTGGGATCATACTGCACTTCTACTCTGGTGTCTTTGTTCGCAGAGCCACTGCACATGTGCACAGGGTCCCTGCCAAGTCTCGCCTCAGCTCCTGTTTTAAGAGTCTCTGTGTGGCACCCACACTGCAGCACCAAGCCCTGGGCCAGTCTTCATGTGCTCCACCTCCTCAGAAAGCACAGAGTCTCTCTCGGTCAGGGCTGACCGCAGCCTGCCCGTGCCTCCCGCAGTTTTAGAGATAGTTTCTCTCTGGCACTCTCCCAGTTGGCGCAGCAGCTATGGACATGCTGCCCCCTGTGTGTGTGGAGCCTAAGTCTCCCAGACTTTGTATATCCTTCCAAGCCTCTCCCAGTCAGTGTTGGGGGGGTTTCCCTGTGTGGGACCAGGGCCCGCTCCAGGAGGGGAGAGAGAGCCACTGAGCTGCATTTTTTGTCTAATCTCTCCCCTGCTGCAGGCACCTCACACAGGGCATTTCCCCAACTTATAAAATCTCTTACCAAACGGTGCAAAGCATCCTCTGTACTCCTTGGCTTCAGAACTGCTATCAGTTGAGATTCCATTGATTGTTCAGGTCACTGGTCAGAAGATCAGTCTAAAACCCGTGCTCGGGGCACAAGCAAGTGGGCTGGGCTTGCACCTACTTGGCAGCCATCTTCCGAATCTCCTGCTCATATATTTGAAAACATGCATTTGTACCATGTGATTAAGATTTTAAGTTAACATGTGAAACAATTTTTGATCTCTTCACCAAAAGTTTTTGTCCCCCTCTATTCATTGTAAATTACTTCTACACAGCTGTTGAAGACATTAAGGCTGCCATTTTTCTGATTTTCTCCCTTACCCATTCTCAGTTCAAATCCAGCAAATAATCCTCTAAGTCTTAATACATATTTGCCCTCCTTCTGCTATTTTTTCTAACTTTCCACATACATTCTTTGCCTCAAAGGTGGTGAGCTATATGATCATTTAAATTTTAATTGTTTCTTCAAAAATACCGCCAAGAAGCCTGTGCTATTTATCACACCCTCCTTGTATGAACAACCTAATAAATATATGTTAAGCATACTCAGAGTAAGTCAGGGAGCTTTGCTTAGAAATAAGCAATAAAGATTTACTCAAGAACCTTAGGACTTGCAGACCAGAAACATAACTAGGCAATACCCAGACTGTTCTGAAAAAGAAAGAAATGCCATGCGTGTTTGTTAATAACAAGTACATTTTTTTAAAAGAATCAACTCTGTGTTTAGGCTATGGATAGGTTTGAGATGGTAATTTTCTAGACGACCGGTGTTTTGGAGAGTGGATGTTACTTGGTCTGGATACTTGAACATTTTTTTCTTACTTTTTCTGGGGGTAATCAGATGGCTACCTGGAGGTTTGATGTATATCTAGGCAATAATGGAGAACTGGAAAGTTCAAAAGTTTAAGTTCCCAGCCTAATGAAAACAAGAATAGAATTATTTGCTCTTTAACAGCTGCCTTTATGTTTGTAATTCAGCAACTTCACTGTAGTGGTTCCATTTTATTTCTTCATCCTAATCCTCACATAACATATTAGTCACTTCTCTAGAAAATGAGGTAATCATCATCACTTATTATTTGCAATTTAGTCTTCCTAGTGAGATTAAGCATAGTTGCACAACTGATAGAATTGTTAATTCTGGGAACTGGTCTACTTATATATTTTGCCAATTTTTCTCTTGCACAATCTTTTTATAATTTTGTTCAAAGCCTTTATGTATTACACATTTTTTATGTGGTTTTAAAAATATTCCCTCCTGGTTTGGCAATACAGCAAGGGTTGTCACAGGTGCTGAGTACAGTTTACATCAAGAACGAAGAAGATATTTACAGCATGTGTTCACCAGAGATTATATTTTCTTATGCTGAGTCAACTTTTAATCAGAACTTGAGATCTTTCTAATTCCTGTTTTCCTTAGGTCATAAAATCACAAAGATTCTGAAGTAATACTTAACTGAGATTTCTTAAGTAGTAAAAACCACTGCTGACTTTGGTAAATGCTATATATTTTTTATTTTTAAAGAAGAGAAGACATTAAACAAATGGTTATAAAATAATTGTGAAGTATATATTATAAGCAAGGCATATTTCTAACAAATGGGAATGCAAAAGTAAATACACTAGGTAAGACTCCTGGCCTGGAATTGATATAATATTATACCTCAATTAATAAGAAAAAAAAAAGAGAAAAGTCATTGGAAATGTAAATATTTTACCTTGTGCGTAGGTCTTGTTAAGGAGCACAGAGAGCTCTGCACATATTTTGCTATGAGCACTCCCCCATCTGTTGGAAGCACCAGGGGAATTTCTCTGATCTCCATAGTGAAAACCCAGTAGCGTTACTGGAAGTGTTACAGGGTGAGGAAACAAAGGGGTCCCCAAAATTCCCCACAGCCCATGGTTTGGGAAGTGGGGGATGGGACTCAATGGAGCACAGCCATTTTCCCTAAAAGATGCCTTCGCATATTTATGGCGGGTAGCTAGCGTCTTAATTATGCAAATGGCCCATGGCCTTCCAAGCTGCCAAAGAGGGGGAAGGGGTTTTGACCAGAGAATGATGACAAAGAAGCTTAGGGAACCTGAGTAAGGTTCTGCAAATGGTCAGAACGGGTTACCATGCCCACTGCATCACAGGCAACAGTGAGAAATTTAAAAATAAGATGGCAGCCATTAGCAGGGGAAGCCATGTGGTTTTGAAAGGGCAAGGAGCCATGCAGTCTGAGAGAAAGAAAGGGAGGCCCAGCGGCCTGGGCTAGTAAAAAAGCCCACCCGCAGCTGGCACGCTGCTGCTTTATCGTGCTGACTTTTGGACTTTGGAACTCGTGACAAGCAGAAAGGACTTTGTTAAACCTGGACCTCACCATAATCCAGTGCAATGTGGCTCATGCTTTCCTGGACTATTATAAGGAGGCTGATGACATTGTAGCCCAGATCCTGAAGGAGAGAGCTGACAGATAAGGAATGGGGCATAACTTTGGCTTCTAACCTTTTGGGGAGCAAGGGAAGTGCTAGGTCCCATGGGAGAACAGGGCCCTGAGTTGAAGTGCTCACTGCCCTCCCCAGGTTGGAATATTGTAAATAAAGACCTGTTTTCCTCAACACTAGTTGTTGGGTTTTACACCAAGGCGCCACGTGAAAGAACCCTCTTTTGCTTGGTAACAGAAGTAGAAACACTCCAATAACAAAAAAGTCTAAATCCAGACCTTTCTATTTTCATCTTATTTGACAATCTTCTCCTCTATATTAAAAAGCAAAAGCAACATCATATAGTCATATGGGCAGACCAGCTACTCAATATCATTTATGCTGTAACCCAATTCATTGAGAAATTAAAAGTAATTTTTCTTATTTTACAAATCTTTACAGAATGAGAAATGTAGCTCTAGAAAACATTCATAGTCTACCTATCCTTTTTACCAATCCCAAAGCACCCCTATTTATTTCAAAAGGCTTATGGTGATTAAAATTCTGACCTTAGAAATCAAAAGACCTTCCTGGAGGTACATGCGTTCTTTCTCTGTGCCGTGAGATGTAAATGTCCTGCCTGGTCTTCTTTAGGATCCTCTCTGAAATGCAAGAGGGCAATTCTTATCAGAAGAAAAACTAAAGGGAGAAAGTTGTTTGGGACTTAAGGAAATGAAAAATCTTAAGTACCTTCTCCACAGCTATTAGTAAAATGCTAGCCATCTGAACAAGTAACCTTAACATATTCTATCTGCCAGAAACACAACTGGAATTCAATTTCTTTTATTTTTTATTTTTTCATATGTCAACATGTATTTAATGTGTTTTCTCACACCTTTCACATATTTCTTCAACAAAAAAAAATGTGAAGAAAAGAAAAGATGGAGAGGGAACTTATTATAGTTTAAAAGCAACTGAACAAACTTAAAATTGTTATGACACTTGTTTGAGACCATTGGAAATGTGAATACTGATTGAAGTTGTTTTTTTTTAATTTAATTTTATTTTATTTTATTTTTTAATGTTTTTTATTGATTATATTGTTACAACAGTTCCAATTTTGTCCCCCTTGCTCCCCTCCACCCAGCACCCCCCTCCCCCAGCAATCCCCCCCAAGTCCATACCCCTGGTTCGTAAAAATTAACTATCCCCCCCCTCTCAAATATTAGGACCCTTTGTAATCTTGTAAAGGACAATTGAAGTTGTTGATATAAAGAAATCATCTTTAATTCTTCAGCGCAATAAAGATGCTGTAGTTGTGGATTTTTTAAAAAGGCCATCCTAATCCTTCAGAGATACATATTGAAATATTTGTGGAAATTATTGGGTATCTGGGACTTCATGTAAAATAATGACGTGACATGGGGGGTGAGTTTTATAGGATTATGTCTGTTTATACTTATTATACTTTAAGTTTTTTATGATACTACCTGAACTTTGAAACCCAGCTGACAACATGCTTTTGTTTCATTTTGCCTTGGAGTCATTAAACCGTGAGTAGATGCAGAGGACACACACAGTCTATAGATACTTCTTTGGTAAAATCACTGCTGATTTCTGAGAAGTGCTGTGTTTATATTCCAGAAGGAGTTGTAGAAAAATGCATTTACTTATTAAATAAAGAGTTAGTAGCAAACACAACAGACAAAATGTCTACCCTCATGGACTAGCAGGTCATGAGAAGTGGTCAACTCAGGTTCTTATAGTAAAGTTGAACCACTAGATTCTCTGGAAGGAAGAAATGAAGGAGAGAAGGACGAGCAGTCTCAAATGATTTGATGTCTCTATGCTAGAAGCAAAACTTTCAGAAACAAAATTGATAAGTTATTTAAATTTTTTATCATTCAGAAAATTTTAAATCTATATCTTCTTTTACCCAAAGGAACCATGCTGATAGTTTCACATGTAGTTTTCCAGAGCCATTGTGAGGTTATTTAATCACAAGAAACTATGATAAAGATTGTATTCTATGTATTTTTACAAGTTACTATACCATTTGGGAATCTTAATATTGGAAAACGTTCTGATTTAACTATTTTTTATTTATTCTTTTCTTCCATTTTTTAAAGTATATTTTATTGATTATGTTGTTACAGTTGTCCCAAGAATTGAACCAGCAAACTTTTGCTTTGTGGGTTGATGCTCTACCAACTTAACTATGCTTGTCAGAGCAAGACAAGAATCTTTATATCTTGATGCAGGTCCTACGCTTTGCTTTTTTCTTTGTTCTGGCAGTAGGATGGGGTGAAAAGAAACAATTTTATGGCTTTTCTAGTTAGGTTTTCACTTGGTGCAGGAAAAGCTTTGAGTGACCTCACCTATGAACATGTCCCTGCTGTGACTATAGAATCTGAAACAGGAAAGAATCATCCCCACCCATCCCACCAGTCATGATTTCTTCATGGAAGACTGCAGAAAAAAATCCCAGACTTAATAATAATGAACAATGAACACAATGAATTGCCCAATACAAGAAGGATCTTTCTTACAATCACCTAAAGGCTATATTTACTTAGAGCTATTCTCTCTTTCGGTTATCAAAACCCACACAAATACCACATGAGGCCACATTTTGCAGAGTAAAACTGAAGAACATTTTCAGCTTTTCAGCTTATGACATTATGTTGCTTTCAGAACTTCATTCCCCTATCTAAACAAATAAACCAAGAAAGAATAGAACACACAAAAGCAAGTACCTTATGGCTATCACATAAAGAATAAAACTTCCTAAGAACCCATATAAAAGACTCATGGACATGGACAACGGGGAGGGATATGATTGCGGGAGAGGGGGTGGGTTGGGTGGGGGAGAGAAATTAGGGGAAAAGGGGACAACTGTAATTGAAAAACCAAAAAAAAAAAAAAAAGACATTAAAAAAAAAAAGAATAAAACTTCTTGACAATTTTCAAGGGCATAGGCATCATTGAGAACAACGTTGGAGAGGATGCTCTTGGACAGCTGCTATGCAGAGACCCTGAGTGCCTGAAAATGCACTCCCCCAAGGCTAAAAACCTCTCTTCGTAATCCCTTCAGAGCCACAGAAAAAAAGAAGCCTCAGTGGATGAAATTAATCAATTGTTGAGTGTTCAGGTAATGAAAACATTATTTGTGTCAATAGTGATTACACTGAATATGTTTCAGTTTTGAATTTCTAATTTGGGTTTTGAACTTGAAGAGGGTCCTCAGTCCTCCACTCCAGGTAAAGACTGAAATATGGCTGAAATTCTGTCACCTGTACTTGTACCTGTCCTCAGACAGCCCTGGATCCAAAGAACACACAAATCCAAGAGGAGAATTCAAGGATCTCACATTTCTCCCTGAACCTAGAGGAGAATCAGGGTCTGTGATTTGGATGCATGTAGTAGATACCCAGGGAGACATAAGAAGGTGTAGCTGGAGTCCGGGTGTGTCAGAGAACAATGTGCAGTTGGCATTGACAGGGCAAAGGGTCCTGCTGGGAAATAAAGAAGACACGAAGACTTTCTCTATGTCTGTCTCCAGGTGTGCTGAGAATCAATTTCCATGTTCTCCCAGGAACTCTGGAAGAGAATCCTTACCTCCAGGACCACCAGTTCTTTGCCATTGCTCAAGGTAAAAAATGTGTACCTCTAGGGTGGGTTCAGCACTGGGAGGTAAATACTTGGTGAAAAGCATGTAGGCTGGATTTTAGAGCCACTCACCCACTCACTCCATCACCCTTATTTGTGCACTTTTCCTGCACTTTCCTCACCCAAAATTTCCTCACTGAAGCTTCTACTGCATCACAGATGCCTCCTGCTCAAGGAGAGGTCCAAACGCATCGTGTTGATTGATTCCATTTCTGACACCCCACCCCTGCTTACTTGGTGAAAATCTTGCTAGAAGAGGCTTAGCAACCTGAAAAGAAGCCAGAGGGTGGGGCTACCAGGAATCATTTATAATCTGCAACTTGTGGAGGTCACACACAGAAATAGACGCAATTTGAAAGAGCTGTCCAGCAGAAGACACAACAATGGCAGTAGTACAGGTGAGTGGAAAAGTCACAGCCTTGAATGATCCCAGGTCCCGTAAAGGAAGGAGGAAAGAGTGTGAGGTTGTATAAGATGAAAATATTTGGAATGTTTACTAGGGGTTGTGAAAGGGTGGATGAGAGAGACCCCGGGGTACGACGATGGAATCCTCATGAGGAATCATGCGTTGACCCTGGGCCAGTATAATCCAATGCTAGCATTTGTTGGTGTCAGACTGAGGTGAACTCTGCTGAGACACTGTGCCGTTGTGCAGGAAGAAGACAGTCGGCAGGGGTGAGAATGTATGCATGGTTCCAAGGGATGTGGTTGCACATTTGTCTTCATGACTCTGAATGTGTGTGTGTGAGTGCAGCTGTTGAGTAACTGCATGTGTCACGTGAGTGGGAGTGTTGGGAGGTATTCGTGACACAGTGAGCTCCATGTCTGTGTGTGATTCTATGTGTGTGTATGTGATAATCTATGATTGGGTTTGAACTGTGACTATGTGTGCGGCTCTGTCAGCTCGTGAGGGTTCTCCCCTATATATTGATCATAGTGACTGTTTAAGTAACAGTAGGTCTTTCCATGTCTCTCAGTGTGGATTCTGGTTGGCAGAACTGGCAGTTGAGGATAACGGGTTTCCTAAGACTCCTCTCTGAACATTAATGAGAGCAGAATGAGTGAGTCCTCAGATGCCTCTTCTCAAGAAGGGAAGGGAAAGATAAACTCAGACTGTCGAAGCACTGGATCTCCTGTCTGGGTTGGCACAGAATGAACCCCTACCCCCACGTTCCTGCCTCCGGTCTCCTCCCCCAGCCAGTCCTTCCTTGTTCTACAGGGTGAGAGCGAGCAGACCCTGGCCCTCTGGGGAAGGCTGTTGGGAAGCTCGGTTTCAGAGAATGGATCACCTCAAGTCAGAAGGGACAAAATCAGCTTCGGTTCAGGGAAAGCCCACAGTACATATCGGTGAACAACTTGTAGATTCTATCTAGTTACTTTCCTGTTTCAGGTCCTCTCTGCAGGTACTGACTGTGTCCTCAGGCACTGGTACATGTTTCTGAAATAACATTCATGCCCTTGAGAATCCTGATGCATAGATACCCCACATAGAGGGGTCTCCTTCCCCATTATTTCCCTCTTTAAACAACTTTTATATTGGAGTGAATCTTTATATTTTTTTATTTTTACATCCTAAAGCTTTGTCTTTACAATTTCATATACAAAATGTGTCAGGGAAGTACTCTAGACAGGGCCCTCTTTTTCTGATTGGTCACCCTTGTATACACCTTATACATGCCATTGGCCAGGCTAAAAGTTTTACATCATTGGTTCAGCTATTCCTGAGAACACTTTACAAAGTAGTTGTTTTTTATAATGGTCGTACTGAGGAAACTGAGGCAGGGGCAGTTTAAGATAGGACCTAAGATCTCACTGCTAGTCAGAGGCAGAATAAGCATTAGAATCCAGGACACCTGGCTCTTGAACCCTTGCTGTTACCTACAACCCTCTCGTCTGTTCAAGGACACAGGGACCTGCCTGTGGTGAGGTGGGAGGAAAGGGGTCCTCAGAGTTTGTCCTTTGATGTCTAACCTGCTTACCCACTGGGTGTTGTATGAGGAAACAACACACTTGGCCTTGGTCAGACTCTCATCCACTCTCATCTCCCATGGTAGGTCCCATACACAAAACTTTCTTCCTTGAGTATTGGTTCTTCAGTGACCATCAATGGGGCACCAGCCATGTCTTTCTGGTGAGTACTCTATAGCCCGTGGTGGGGAGGTGAAGGAGAAGTGAGATTATTGAAGCTTCGCGGGTCACTTCATGCATGAGAGATATTCAAATATGCAATTGGCATGATGGCAGCACAATGCAGGTGCAGGCTCTGGAGACTCATATGGTGTCCGGACTTGTAGGCAGGTGTTGGAGTCTGAGGGCTGGGGTCTGTCAGGCATTGGAGCTGTGGCTCATTATCAAGGGGCATAGTATTTTCAGGGCATTAACAAGTAGCTCCAGGTCAGTGACTGCTGCTCACTTCGAGTCATGGTCTAAGAGACAAGGCGTCTCATCACCCTGGGCAGGATGCAATGAAGCAGCCCCACAGGGTTAAGTACTACAATATCCCCCAGGAAGGTCTTCCTTTGACCATGGCTTAGCTGGGAAAAATGTGTATGTGTGTGTCGAATGTGGGCCCCATGAGGAAGGGTTCTGCTCAACATGCTGTGTGCTTTGCCCTTCAGCATGAACCCAGAACTACAGGTGGATTTCCACACTGGAACTCAAGAGAAGTCAGACATCGCCTTATATTTCCGTGTGTACTTTGGCCACTGTGTGGTGATAAACACCCGTCAGTGTGGGGACTGGCAATCTGAGATGAAACACCTTTGTATGCCTTTTGTGGAGGGCCAATCATTTGAACTGCGCATCAAGGTGCTGCAAAATATGTACCAGGTGAGTGTGCCCAGGAACATCCACCACCTGGGTTCTAAGGGCTGTCCGAGGACGATACAGCTCTCCCTGGCCTGTCCCCTAGAGTCATTCAGAGTTCATCTCTTGCCCCTTTAATCTCAGAGCACCCTCTGCTCATACTGCCATGCTCACGTCTTTTCCCAGATCGAACCAGGGTCAAGATGAGCTCACATGCTATTTCCCCTGTGGTAGAGAATTTCCCGTCTTCACTCACAGAGGTCTTTTCTACCTATGCTGCTATTCATTCAATTTTCATGTAGAAAAATTGCTTTAAAATGCACATAAATAATTATAATTAGACAAAAACGAAGTCTTTCCAACACTCCCAAACTCTGGTTCCTCTCTGCAGGGCAAGAGTATTAGTCTCTTTATGTTCCTCCAGAGCAGCACTTCTCAACCTGTGGGTCGCGACCCCTTTGGGGGTCAAATGACCCTTTCACAGGGGTCACCTAAGACCGTCAGAAAACACATACATAATTACATATTGTTTTCGTGATTAATCACTATGCTTTAGTTATGGTTGGGGGTCACCACAACATGAGGAACTGTATTAAAGGGTCGCGGCATTAGGAAGGTTGAGAACCACTGCTCCAGAGACATTGTATGCTTCTATAGGTCTGTCTATCTCTCTTCATCTACCATCTATCCGTATCTGCATTTATTTTTTGTAAACAAATAATGTTATGTTTTTCTACAAATCACACATTGAGGACTAGAGTTTATTTCTATTGCAAGAATGTATTGAGAGAAATTATTCTCTCTGTGATGCCCCTACATTATTTAATGTTTCCATACTATTTCAATTGAGGAATTATGAAAAAGATTTCACTTGACACTGATTCGTACACGTTTCGGTGGTATTTATACTTCGCTCGCACGAATGATGCTGCATTGTCTATCACATTTTTGTCATTATCAACCTCCCAATACTTATTTGCGAGGACAGTTTCAGAGAAATGGAAGAACTGGTCCAAAATTTGTATGCATTTTAATTTTTAAAAATTAAGACCTGAAAATGTTGACTGTTTCTTCAAAGCCATACCAACGAAGTATATGTGTAGACAATCTGAACTTTTCAAACGGAGAAACAAAAATTAATGTCTCATTATGATTGAAGTGATGCATCTTTTATTATACTTTAAGCTGATTTTAAAATCCTCATTTTAAACCACATGCATAATTCCACCTCTTTAAGAACACTCAAGTTTTAATTTTTTCCTCTGTGATTTCAAATCTGGGCTACGGAAAGGAATAATGGGGTCATCAGGAGGAAATGGCAGTAAATTCAGCAGGATTGAAGCTAATGAACTCAATGAAAACTTATCAAACACTTAGCCTGTGATGCTCTGTGCAAGACACAGAGACTCAAGTCTCAGGAGACACAGTTCCTGGCCATGAGAATCTTCTAGGCTCTAGGGAAGGCCATGAAAACATAGACAGTGAAATGGAGAGTGGTATCAGCTCAGTGGGGATGAGAAGAACACAGAAAACAGAGTGAGCAGCTGTCTGAAAGAGTCACAAAAGGTAGGCTATAAAAAGAAGCATATCTACTGGGTTTTAGAGCATGATTAGGAGTTTCTGGGTGGATGGAGTGTGTATAGGGCATAAGTGGAAAGTAAGATGGTAAGTTGTCCAGTGGGATACTGTACTTCTGACACATTTTGCCTTCCAGATATATGTAAATGGCCGTGAATGTTTCGATTTCCCCCATCGACTCCCACCAGAATCTGTGAAGATGATCCAGGTGTGGAGAGATGTCTCCCTGTCCTCAGTGACTGTTGAGTAGAGAAGATGTGAGTGACCAGACTCCCCTTGTCTAGGGGATCCCTGCATCAAAATGGCCACATGATACCCAGAGCTCACTAACATTGTGGGTTCTCCTCAACTTTCCCCCACACTTGGTCATTAAAACTATGGAAAACCTAACAAGATTTGTTTCTTGCTTCAGAGGGGAAAAAAAGAAAGAGTAAACTGTCATCACTAAAACGGGCGTGAGAGTACTGTGAGAGGCATTGAGGAGTCAAAGAGGATAAGTATTTCTCTGGCCCAAGGAGTGAGGGACAGGGTCACTGAAATGTCTGAGATTTCCTGGCTTTGAGTAAGATGGGCTGAAAAGATATGACAAGACCAGCACAACCGATTTTAATCAAGAAATAGTTGAAACACTGAGAAGATTTACCTTAAACAATTTCTTTTTCTTATTATTCAAACAATCGCAAGATTTGTCCAATTTACTGAGCAGAAGCCTGAGGCATGTTTGTTAATGAATTGCTATGCTTTTAAATCAAGGAGAATAAAACTTATTGTTGGACCAAGAACAATTTCTACACATGGATGCAGTGATGAGACTCTGACTTTGACACTGTCTCAGAGAAACATGGCAGAATACCAGTTTCCCCAAAGTATGCTGGGTTTTTTACACAATAATTTATCTTTATCTCTCCCAGCTTTTCAGGTTTATGGCACTCGTACGGGTACCATATCATGAAGCCTTAATGAGATTGTGGTGGGAAGTTGAATTTTCTGATGGATGCTTTTCTCATGGCTGACACTTTGCTTGAGCTGGCTGAAATAACTGGGGGATTGCTGGTTACTTCTCCTTACATGGCCTTCATGGCTGTCTTCGACCTCTTCAAATCACAGAGGTCTCATGGTTTTTTGACTTAATGAATGGTGACTGGTTTTCACCATAGTGAGCCCTTGTAAAGAATCAAGCAGCAGGTGCAAGGTGTAATAAGACCTAGCTCTTGAAGCCATGCAATGTCACTCTCATCACATCCTATTGTTCAAAAGTGGGTCAGACAGATTGCCATAGTCATGTGGAGGAGACTACACCAGGGCATGAGACTGTTGACTTGTGGTTTATAGGAAGTCATCCCAGGAGACTGGCTACTCTCAGATCCCAGAGACTTTCACACTTCCCACATACCCAACACACTATGCACTCTCTAAGGAATTCCCAAGGGTAATACAATTATAGCACCAAGCTCAGGACTGAAGTCCAGGATCTTGCCAACTAAACCAGGAACTGGTGCACGTAAGTGAACAGAGTATAACTTCTCAGGTGCAGTTCATCTCAGTAAGTGTATTATAGGTGGAAAATACCTGCTTCATACATGCCAAACATACATGATGAAACACAGAAAAATGCACTCCCCAACTTTATTTTAAGAAAGGGAAACAGGAGGTGTATAGTAGTCACTTGTTCATATCATATCTGGAAACCAGCCAAGCTCGTACCTACCATTCTCTCCAGAACTGTTTTCGAAGGAACAGAGTCCACCCTCCACTCTCAGTTTCTTTGAGTCCTTGCCAAGGTGGCAGAATGTTAACTCTAGGGACTCTGATAAGCAGCTTCTTAGCAAATCTGAAGAGCCATGTAAACCACACACTACTTAGAAGGCACTCTTCCTAAAGACAGAATAAGGCAGATTTAAGAAAGTCTTCCGGAAGTAGTCTCTTTGTCCACAAACATTATCTCAGGCATCAATCACATCATCTCTCACCATGTCCATGGCCACAGTCGCTGCTTCAAGTCCAACCTTACTAACTGAACGATACTTTCCTTAGCCTTCCAACAACCCAACATCCAGAAACCTTGAGGTGGCAACACAGTGCTAATGGTACTCTTCAGACTTTTCTTCTGGGCTTCATGTTATACTGGAATGAAATGTACCCCTCATTATCTGTAAACTCTTGAGTTTTGATTACACACAATCTTCTTCTTTCATTTACTCTGTCTTCATCTTGGTTATGTCTGCATTTTGATAATGGATCATAGGACCCCATCACTAGCCTGTAATTTATTTTTAGGGGATCAGCCAATTCTTGGTCTACATCAATGAAAACTATCCTGGGGTCCCTGGCTTGCTGAGTAGAGTGTGAGTCAGATTTTACCTCTACCTTTTGCTTGATTAGTGGTAATTTTATTTGAATAAATTAGACAACTTTACCTGGTGGCCCTGCTATCACAATAATTGCCCTTCTTTGAATGATATTCTTCAACTCAGTTCACTTCACGTGACTTATTACATTCATCTTTATCTGAGATATTGCTTTGTGCCCATGGTGACCAGTAATAATGTCTCAGATGCTAAGATATGACATAGAGAGTTCAACAAGAAATATTTTTTATTTTTTACGTCTCTAGTCACTTGTCATTTTATTTTATTTTATTTTATTGGTTTTTCAATTACAGTTGTCCCATTTTCCCCCCATTTCTCTCCCCCACCCAGCCCACTCCTTCTCCCACAATCATATCCCTCCCCATTGTCCATGTCCATGAGTCATTTATACCCGTTCCTTGACTAGACCCTTCCTTTACTTATCCCCCTTCTCTCCCTCCCCCCGCCTCCCTATTGACTGCTATTCTGCTCTTTGTCCTATTTAGCTCATTTGTTTATGTTTTTCTTTAGTTTCCTGTATTGGGTGATATCATATGGTATTTTTCTTTCTTTGCCTGGCTTATTTCACTAAGCATAATTCTCTCTAGTTCCATCCATGTTATTGCAAATGGCAGGAGTTCCTTCTTTCTTTCTGCTACATATATTCCATTGTGTAAATGTACCACAGTTTTTTGATCCACTCATCTACAGATGGGCACTTAGGCTGTTTCCAGCACTTAGCTATTGTAAACAGTGCTGCTATGAACATAGGGGTGCATAAGTTCTTTTGAATTAGTGTTTTAGGATTTTTTGGGTATAATCTTAGCAGTGGAATCTCTGGTTCAAAAGGCAGTTCCATTTTTAGTTTTTTGAGGTAATTCCATACTGTTTTCCATAGTGGCTGCACCAGTCTGCATTCCCACCAACAGTGCAGTAGGGTTCCCGTTTCTCCACATCCTCGCCAGCACTCGTTGTTTGTTGATTTGTTGATGATGGCCATTCTGACAGGTGTAAAGTGGTATCTCATTGTGGTTTTTATTTGCATCTCCCTGATGGCTAATGATGTTGAGCATTTTTTCATGTGTCTATGGACCTTATGTACATCCTCTTCGGAGAAGTGTTTGTTCAGGTCCTTTGCCCATTTTTTAATTGGGTTGTTTGTTTTCTTGATGTTGAGTCGTATAAGCTCTTTATATATTTTAGAGATCAGTCCCCTGTCTGTGATGTCATTGGCAAATATGTTTTCCCATGTGGTTGGTTTCCTTTTCATCTTGCTGATGTTTTCTTTTGCTGAGCAGAAACTCTTTAGTTTGATGTAGTTCCATTTGTTTATTTTTTCCTTTATTCCCCTTGCCTTAGGAGATGTATCAGTGAAACTATTGTTATGTGGGATATCTGAAATTTTCCTGCCTATGTTTTCCTCTAGGACATTTATGGTGTCATGGCTTACATTTAAGTCTTTTTTTTTTTTTTAATGATTTAATGTGTTTTATTGATTAAATTATTACATTTGTGCCAATTTCCCTTCCCTCTGCTCCCCTCCACCCGGTGGCCCCCCTCCCTCCAGTTGTCCCCCCCTTTTAGATTATGTCCATTAGTTGTGCATACAGTTCCTCCCAATCTCTCTCCGTCTATTCCATTCCCTCCTACCTTGATCCCCAATTCCTATATCATCTCCCTCCCTTTCCCCATTCCCCCTCCCTGTTGACCTCCCCCCAATATGCTTCCCGTACCCACAGTTCCTCTTTCCCTCTCGTTGCCTATTTAGTTTGCCTTTGTTTCATCTCCCTAGCTTCTGTTTTTTTTTTTTAAACCAGTCCCTTTAACATCTCATATAACAGTGGTTTGGATCTAATGAACTCTTTCAGTTTTATTTTGTCCTGGAAACACTTTCTCTGTCCTTCTATTCTGAATGAC
The DNA here is from genome assembly GCF_987537825.1 of Furipterus horrens. Classification (NCBI taxonomy): domain Eukaryota; kingdom Metazoa; phylum Chordata; class Mammalia; order Chiroptera; family Furipteridae; genus Furipterus; species Furipterus horrens. The sequence goes on from NW_028327183.1 coordinate 40,189,749, forward strand.
AATTTCGCTGGATAGAGTATTCGTGGTTGTAGGTTTTGGATTTTCATTACTTTGAATATTTCTTGCCAGTCTCTTCTTGCCTGTAGGGTTTCCCTTGAGAAGTCAGCTGATAGTCTAATTGGGACCCCTTTGTACATAATTCTTTTCTTCTCTCTTGCTGCTTTTAAGATTCTCTCTTTATCTTTAATTTTTGACATTTTGATTATAATGTGTCTTGGAGTGGTTCTCCCTGGGTCCAGTCTCTTGGGAACTCTCCTTGCTTCCTGGACCTGCAGGTCTATTCCCTTTCCCAAGTCTGGGAAGTTCTCCTTTATTATATTTTCACTCAATTTTTCAAGTTCTAGTTCATCTTCCTCGTTCTCTGGCAAACCAATGATTCTTATGTTGGGCCTTTTATAGCTGTCCCAGAGGTTTCTGATCCTTTCGTTGTTGCTTCCTATTTCCTCTCGCTGCATTGGTTGACTGCTTGTTCCTTCTCCATATTCCAGTTTGTTGAAATGAACTCTGGATTCCTCACCTTCTGTCTCGTATGTGGTTTTGTTCCTTTCGTTATGAAAGTTTTTCCCTTCTTTCATATCTTTTTCCTGCTCTTTTGTGAATTCTGTAAGCCACCTGATAACAATGGCCCAGAACTGAGCTTCTGACAGGTTTCTTATCTGTTCATCTGTCAAGTTCTCTATCTGCTGCCTGGTGAGTTGTGTTACCGGTATTTCTAAAGTTGCCTGCCTCATTTTGACAGATGCTTTTTGTTTTCTTGGGCTGGCTGTGGGGGCAGTGCCTGTGTACGCGTCACAAATTAGCGACCGGCGCCTGCTTGTCCGCGACCTATTTCGCAGCCCTGTGGTGCTTTCTTTGGGGGCGGGGGTCCAAGATGGATTCACACAGTTATTCAGGTAGGAGACCGGGATCCGTCCTCCCGCCCCCCTGGGCCTCACTGTTCAAGGCGATGCGGCGGCCGCTCTCCCCAGCTCTGGAGTCGCGCACCGCCGGGGACTTGGCCACCGGGACTCCTCTCCGGGGTCGCGCACCGCCAGGGACTTGGCCACCGGGACTCCTCGCTGGGGTCGCGCACGGCCAGGGGCTTGCGTAGCCACTCTCCCCAGCTCCGGAGTCGCGCACCGCCAGGGGCTTGGCCACCGGGACTCCTCGCCGGGGTCGCGCACCACCAGGGGCTTGCGTAGCCACTCTCCCTAGCTCCGGAGTCGCGCACCGCCAGGGGCTTGGCCACCGGGACTCCTCGCCGCCCGCCGCTCCGGGTGCAACCGCAAACAGCACTGCCCACTTTAACTCTTACCTGCCCAAATGGCACCGTTGGTTTATAACTTCATATGTTGGACTTCCGTGTAGTTTTATTTTCTGGAATTTCTAGTTATCCTTTGTTTTGAAGTAGTTGTATTCCTCTATAGTTGAAGAGGGAGACCTAGCGTGTCCGTCTAAGCCTCCATCTTGGCCGGAAGTCCACATTTAAGTCTTTGATCAATCTTGAGTTCATTCTCGTGTGTGGTGTAAGTTGGTGATCTAGTTTCATTTTTTTGCAGGTCCCTGCCCAGTTCTCCCAGCACCATTTGTTAAAGAGGCTCTTCTCACTCCATTTTATGTTCCTTCCTCCTTTATCAAATATTAGGCGAGCATAGAGGCCTGGGTTTATTTCTGGACTCTCTATTCTGTTCCACTGATCTATATGCCTGTTCTTAAGCCAGTACCAGACTGTTTTGATCACAATGGCTTTGTAGTATTGTTTGATGTCTGGTATTGTGATTCCTCCTGCTGTGCTCTTCTGTCTCAAGATTGCTTTTGCTATTTGGGGTCTTTTTTCATTCCATATGAATTTTTGGAGTATTTGTTCTAGGTCTGTGAAAGATGTCATTGGTATTTTATTAGGGATTGCATTGAATCTGTAAATTCCTTTGGGTAGTATGGCCATTTTGATAATGTTGATTCTTCCCACCCAAGAACATGGTATTTGCTTTCATTTATTTGTATCTTCCTTAATTTCTTTCTTCAATGTTACGTAATTTTCAGAGTACAGGTCTTTTATCTCTTTGGTTAAGTTTACTCCTAGGTACTTTATTCTTGTTGCTATAGTAAATGGTATTTTCTTTTTTGTCTCTGTCTCTGATATTTTATTGTTGGTGTACAGACATGCCTTAGATTTCTGTATATTTATTCTGTACCCTGCTATTTTGCCAAATTCACTTATTATATCGAGTAGTCTTTTAGTCTTTTAGGGTTTTCTAGGTATACTATCATGTCATCTGCATATAATGATAGTTTTACTTCTTCGTTCCCAATTTGGATGCCTTTTATTTATTTTTCTTGTCTGATTGCTGCAGCTAGGACTTCCAACACTATGTTGAATAGGAGTGGAGAGAGTGGACAGCCTTGTCTAGTTCCTGATTTCAGGGGGAATGTTTTCAGTTTTTGTTTATTGAGTATAATGTTGGCTTCAGGTTTTTCATATATAGCCTTAATTATGTTAAAGTAGGCTCCCTCTATTACCATTTTGCTGAGTGTTTTCATCATAAATGGGTGTTGTACTTTATCAAATGCTTTTTCTGCATCTATTGATATGATCATGTGATTTTTGTCTTTCATTTTGTTTAGGTGATGTATTATATTTATTGATTTGCGAATATTAAACCAACCTTGCAACCCTGGGATGAATCCCACTTGATCGTGGTGTATGACCTTTTTGATGTATTGCTGGATCCTGTTTGCCAATATTGTTGGGGATTTTAGCATCTATGTTCATCAGTGATATTGTCCTGTAATTTTCTTTCTTTGTTGTGTCTTGACCTGGTTTTGGAATTAGGGTAATACTGGCTTCATAGAAAGAGTTTGGGATTTTTCCCTCTTCTTGGATTTTTTGGAATAGTTTGAGGAGAGTAGGAGGTAGTTCTCTTCCCTAAATGTTTTGTAAAATTCGCCTGTGAAGCTTTTGTGTGCAGGGAGGTTTTTGATTACTGTTTCCATTTCCTTCTTTGTTATTGATCTGTTGAGGCTTTCTACTTCTTCTTGATTCAGTTTTGGAAGGTTATATGTTTCTAGAAATTTGTCCATTTCTTCTAGGTTGTCAGATTTCTTGCCATACAGTTGTTTGTAGTAATTTCTTATAATTGTTTGTATTTCTGAGGTATCAGTCTTGATTTCTCCTGTTTCATTTCTGATTTTGTTTATTTGGGTCTTCTCTCTTTTTTTCTTGATGAGTCTGGCTAGAGGCTTGTCAGTTTTGTTTATTTTTGCAAAGAACCAGCTCCTAGCTTTGTTGATCTTTTGGATTGTTTGTTTAGTCTCTATGTCATTTAATTCTGCTCTGATCTTGATGATTTCCTTCCTTCTACTTGCCCTAGGCTTTGTTTGTTGTTGTTGTTGTAGTTCTTGTAGCTTTAGGGTTAGATTTTTTATTTGAGATTCTTCTAGTCTTTTCAGATATGCCTGTATTGCTATGAACTTCCCTCTTAGGAATGCTTTTGCTGTGTCCCATAGGTTTTGGGCTGTTGTATGTTCATTATCATTAGTTTCTAGAAATTTCTTGATTTCTTCTTTGATGTTATTGTTAACCCATTCATTATTTAATAGCATGTTATTCATTCTCCATGAGTTTGGGTGTCTTTGATTTTTTTCTCTGAGGTTGATTTTTAGTTTCAAGGCATTGCGATCTGAAAAGATGCTTGATATGATTTCAATTTTCTTCAACAAGAAATCTTTGAAGTGCCTCTGGAGACTTCCCCACATCCTATTTTTCTCAGTCCTCCTCAATGCAAGTTCCTGATGTCCTCCTATAAGATTAGGCATGTCTCAAAAAAAAAGGAAGAAAGAAAGAAAGCCATTCCTAAATCTAAAAGTCTTCTTTCTCAGTGACTTTTGCTGTTTTCAGATTGATCTGACACTTTCAAAACAATGTCTGTTCAAATATTATTCTTTTTCCATTTTTGATGCTTAATTGTTTATGTTATTACAAATGTCCCATTTCCCCCCCTTTGGCCCCCCTCTACCAAGCCCACACCCCACTTTCACAGTCAATCTCCACACCGTTGTCCCATGTCCATGGGTCCTTCATGTATGTTCTTTGACAAATCCCTTCACCTTCTTTCAATCAGTTACACCCTACGGCCTTCCTTCCTACAGCTTTCAGTCTATTGCAATTCCATGCCTCTGGTCCTATTTTCTTCATTAGTTTATTTTGTTCACTAGATTCCTCTTATAAGTGAGCTGATATGATATTTGTCTTTCACAGACTGACTTATTTCACTTAGCCTAATAGCATCTACTTCTATCCAAGTCGTCGCAAATGGCAAAAATTCATTGTTTTTTCTGCTGTGTCATATTCCATTGTGTAAATATATCACAATTTTTAAATCCAATTATCTACTGATAGGCACCTAGGCTGTTTCCAAGTCTTGGCTATTGTAAATGGTGCTACCATAAGAATAGGGGTGCATAAGTTTTTCTGAATTGGTGTTTTGTGATTCTTAGGGTATATTCCCAGCAGTGGAATCACTGGCCAAAAGGAAGTTTCATTTTTAGCTTTTTGAGGTAATTCCATACTGTTTTCCACAGTGGCTACACCAGTCTGCATTCCCACCAACAGTGCACTAGGATTCTTTTTTCTCCGCGTCCTTGCCAGCACTTGGTGTTTGTTGATTTATTAATGATAACCATTTTGGTAGGTGCGAGACGATATCTCACTGTGGTTTTAATTTGCATCTCTCTGATGGCTAGTGATGTTGAGCATCTTTCCATATATCTATGGGCCATCTGTATGTCCTCCTTGGAGAAATATATATTTAGGTCCTTTGCCCATTTTTAATTGCATTGGTTGCTTTCCTGGTGTTGAGTTGTATGAGTTCTTTATATATTTTAACAATGAAATCCTTGCCCAATAGAGGGAGAATATTTCAACACAAAAAGGCCATATACAAAAAACCTACTGCCAACATCATACTCAATGGGCAAAAACTAGAAGCATTTCCTTTTAGATCAAGAACAAGACAAGTGTGTCCACTTTCACCACTCTTATTCAACATAATACTGGAAGTGTTAGCCACAGCGATCAAACTATAAGATATAAAAGGCATTCAAATTGGAAAGGAGGAAGTGAAATGGTCATTATTTGCAGACAACATGATAGTGTACATAGAAATTCCTATAGGCTCCACCAAAAACCTACTGGTCCTTTAAATGAATTCAGCAAAGTAACAGGATACAAAATCAATAGTCTTAAATCAGTTACACTTTTACCAACAATGTACTATCAGAAAGAGGAACTAAGAAAAAAAATCCCAATCCCATTTACTATAGCAACAACAGCAAAAGAAAGTAAAGTACCTAGGCAGAAATTTAACCAAGGAGGTAAAAGACCTGTACTTGAAAAAGCAGAGAATACTGAAGAAAGAAATTGAAGAAGATAGAAATAAATGGAGGCGTAGATCCTGTTCATGGATTGGAAGAATTAACATCATTAAAATGTCCATACTACCCAGAGCAATGTATAGATTCAATGAAATCCTACTAAATTACCAAACGAGTACTTCATATATCTAGAAAAAAAAATCCAAAAATTTATATGGAACCAAAATGACCCTGAATCGCCTCAGAAATCTTCAGGAAAAAGAACAAAGTAAGAGAGATCACAATACCTGATGTCAAACTCTATTACAAGGCCACTGTAATCAAAATAGTCTGGTACTAGAATAAGAACAGACCCATAGGTCAATGAAACAGAATAAAGAACCCAGTGATAAACCCAAACCTCTATGGTCAATTAATATTTGACAAATGGGGCTGGAGCATAAACTGGAGTAAAGATAGCCTTTTCAATAAATGGTTTTGGGATAACTGGACTGGTACATACACAAAACTAAATCTAGACCATCGACTTATCCATGCATCCGGATAAACGTAAAATGGGTAAAAAGCTTAAATATAAGTTGGGATACTGTAAAAATTATAGTGGAAAACATAAGCAGTAAGGTTTTGGATATCTCACGTAGCAATATTTTTGCTGCTATATCTCCTAGGGCAAGGGAAATAAAGGAAAGAATAAACAAATGGAGCTACATCCAATTAAAAAGCTTCTGCACAGATAAAGAAACTATCATCAAAATGAAAAGGGAATTGGCTGCATGGGAGAACATATTTGACAACGATACATCTACTATATTTTCTTTTCTTTTTTGGTTTTTCAATTACAGTTGTCCCATTTTCCCCCCATTGCTCCCCCCCACCCAGCCCTCCCCTTCTCCCACAATCATATCCCTACCCGTTGTCCATGTCCATGAGTCATTTATACACGTTCCTTGACTAGACCCTTCCCTTACTTATCCCCCTTCTCTCCCTCCCCCCTATTGACTGCTATTCTGCTCTTTGTTCTATTTAGTACATTTGTTTATGTTGTTCTTTAGTTTCCTGTATTAGGTGATATCATATGGTATTTTTCTTTCTTTGCCTGGCTTATTTCACTAAGCATAATTCTCTCTAGTTCCATCCATGTTGTCGCAAATGGCAGGAGTTCCTTCTTTCTCTCTGCTACATAGAATTTCACAGCCTAAGTGTCCATCTATAGATGTCGTCGTCGTCGGCAGCCGTCCGTTTCGAGAGACGATGGTGTAGCTTCTTAAGAGTCTATCTGCACCGCCGAGAATGGCTGTGCAGTCCGACTCGGGAGTGACACGGTATCTGTCTCCTCCCGTGTTGAATCGACATCTTGCGATGACGCTGGAGTGTCCTTTCCAGTGGAGCTGAAGCTACAGAGCCTGGGCAGGGTGATATGGAGGGTCTGCTGTTGCCCATGCAGCAGACCCCCCCTCTCTTCGCAGCTGAAGGGTCCAAGGGAAAGACGGAGTCAATACAGCTTGGTTTCAGGTGCGCCGCAGGAGTTGCCGGTGTTGACTACAACGTCAAACCGCCTTAGGGACTCCGGCTCCGGATTTTCTGTCGGGGTTTACTCCCTTAGCCTTTCCCCTGAAGAGGTATGCCGCAAGGCAGCGGAGGTTTTTTGGAGTCAGAGTTTTCCTTCTCTGATGTGCCCTGACTGGAAGATCGAACCAGCGACACTTAGCTCACAGGCCGACGCTCAATCCACTGAGCCAAACCAGCCAGGGACATCTATAGATGAGTGGATCAAAAAACTGTGGTACATCTACTATTATTATCCTTCAAACCCAAGTTCGCAAAAGCTGTCTCTGTGGTGCTGTCCGTGGTGCTGACTCATGTGAGCCTAATGGAGGTTAGAACCCTGTCTCAAAGTGAAGGGCAGAACAGACAGAATAAGAGGCCTTTTAAAAAAATTAACATACTAGTCGTAGTTCAAAATTCCTATGATCGATGAAGTGCACTTTGGATTTTCTCACCAAACTTTCTGAATTGTTTCAGAATTTTCTAACAGGAGTCCTTGTGCAACAGAGTTTATTTAAGCCTGGAGAAGTCCTCAATTTTCATCAGTATTTTGTATACAGATTATGTGACAATTACTAAAATATTTTACCTGTTTTTTCCCAAAGAACCAAGATGCTGTACAAGTTGCTCAAAAATTGCATAAATATTATTTTCATTTTTATAAAACTGAAATTGTAAAACAGACCTACACTCCACACAATGGTCTCATAAACCGTATATTAAGATGTATGGAATTTTCTTACTCTCCCTCACAAAATAGGCAAAACGTTACTATTAGGATAATTGAACAAGAGTTAGCAATTATTCTAAACCTTATATACTAATATTTTTATTAACAAAGGGTCAATGTAAAAACTAATCAGGAGTTAAAACATAATTAAAGCAAAAAGAAAAGATACCCACAGAATGTTTATGGTTCTACAGCAACATTTTATATTTAGGGCCCACAAGATGAGTTCAGTAAATATCTGGTAAATATCAAAGAAGCAGGATCTTTATGGCAGAGGCTTTGAGAGCCAAAAGAAGAGGCTTGTACTTTGAGGACGTTTGTGAGCCTCACAAAGCTATAAAACAGGAAAGCAACAAGGTCATTATCTGGTATCAAAAACTATTTAATAAGTAGAACAATGAATGAAAAACAAGTGTCTACCACACCTGCAGATTTCCCTTTCCCAGGGCCCGACCCGCGATAGCCATCACATGGGGAGAAAACTTGGTCTGGGAATCAAGGGTGCTAGTTTTGTGGGGCTTGACACAGAGAAGCTACTTAAAATAGATGTGAGAATGGGTTGCAGAATGTCTGTCCAGGGGTATCATTTAATTTTCATAGCAATATCATCTGTATAACCCCAAACTAGAAATAACCCAAATATCAAAAATAGGTGTCCCTTCCCATTGTCTCCCATATCCTCACCTTCCCAAGCACACCACATTGTGAATTTGTTTATCTTCATTGTCTGTACTTACAATTTTACTATTTCCGCAAAACAATGATCAAGAAAACTACAAAACAGAGACTTTCGGTCAAGATGAGGGCATAGGAAAACACGTCTCACCTCCTCGTGCAACCACATCAAAATTACGACTAAACTATAAAACAATCATCACTCAGAACCATCAGAAATGGAGTTGAATGAAATTATGACAACTATGGAATAAAGAAACCACATCCCTTAGTGTAATATTCTCCAGTTCCATTGGGGGATGGGGTGAGCAGAGGAGGGCAAAGGGGGAAAAATTGGGACAACTGTTAAAAAATAGCAATTTAAAAAATGATTTAATAAGAAAGAAACCACATCTATCCAGACTAGTAGGAGATGCAGAGATGTGAAACGGGCTGGTCTCACACCCACATGTGGTAGATAAAAACTTGGGAGGGATATCTCAAGAGTGAGGGGTACCAGCCCCACACCAGAATCACAGCCAAGGGTTCCAGTGCCAGGAAGATAAGCCCCCATAATTTCTGGCTATTAAAACCAGCTGGGTAAATCACAAGCAGTTACTCTTAAAAACTCACACACAGACTTCTCATAGACACTCCCTCTGAGCTTCAGCACTGGCGGACTAGCTTGAAAGGCACGGGTGGCATATGGGGAGGATCTGAAGTACCTGGCATCAGGGAAGGAGCTAGAAGACAGCTTTCTCCAAGACAGAAAGGCGGGCGGAGGCCATTGTTCCTTTTCTAACGCATCCCTCCACAGAACCACAGAGCTGGCAGGTGGGGGCCATATATGAGACTTCATTAACCTGGCTCACACAGTATCCTCTGCCCCACCCAACTTATGGGCTAGCCCAAGCTGTTAACAGTGACTTTTCTATATGAATGTCTGGTCTCGACTCAGGCTTCATATCTTTCTAAATGCTCTCAAACAAGCAACAACAAGCCTCAGTGAGCACCCAGCCCCTGTACCTCTGCTAAGCAGCCCCAGACACAGCACTAGCAGCAGCCACCTTCAGATTGCTTTGTGGCTCATGCTAGGCTACATGGCCCCAGGCAGAACACAGGTTGGGGCTGACCCTGTTCTCCACCACCCAGGAAACCAGAGAGCCTGTGCACCCAGTAGACAACCACAGACCACATCAGAGCACCACCACCCTGCCCATTCACAGCTGATCCTCTATGGAGGGTGGAGGGTGGTGATCAGTGGTCACAGCCCATCCTTGCAGCTGACTGGCCTGGGTAAATCTCTCCCGTTGACCTGTCTACAGCAACCAAGGCTCAACTACAAGAGGAGAGTGTACTCAGCCCACAAAAAGAGTATATTGTCCACACATCCAGTGTGAGGTCCCTCCAGGTACAAGGTGGGCACCATGGCAAAGAAGTTTGACTGTCACTACTTCAGGGACCCCCTGCAGGGGAAGAAGTACATGGAGGATGGCCACTACTGCTGCCTTAAGTGCTTTGACAACTTCTGTGCCAACCCTTGTGTGGAATGCTGCAAGCCCATTGGTATGGACTCCAAGGAAGTGCACTATGAGAACCACTAGTGGCATGACACCTATTTCTGCTGTGCCAAGTGACTGCATCCCTTGGCAAACAAGACTTTTGTGTCCAAGGACCACAAGATCCTGTGCAACAAGTGCACCACACGGGAGGACTCCCCAAGTGCAAGGACTGCTTCAAGCCAATTGTAGCAGGAGATCAGAACATGGAGACTGTCCAGCACAAAGACTGCTTCACCTGCAGCAACCCCAAGCAAGTCACTGGGACTGGAAGCTTCTTCCTGAAAGGGGAGGACTTCTACTGCATGACTTGCCATGAAGCCAAATGTGCCAAGCATTGCATGAAGTGCCACAAGGCCATCCTATCTGGAAGAATCACATACCAGGATAAGCCCTGGCATGTCAAGAGCTTTGTGTGTGTTACCTGCTCATAGAAGCTGGCTGGGCAGCATTTCACCACTGTGGAGGATCAGTATTGCTGTGTAGATTGATACAAGAACTTTGTGGCCAAGAAGTGTGCTGGATGCAAGAACCTCATCACTGGGTTTGGTAAAGACTCCAGTGTGGTGACCTATGAAGGACAATCCTGGCACAACTACCACTTCCACTGCGAAAAGTACTTCATAAATCTGGCCAACAAGCTGTTTGTTTTCCTGTGTATTGTCCTGACTGTGCCAAAAAGCTGTAAAGTGACAGGAGCTCCTGTCCTGTAAAATGAAATTCAAATCTTGTTCTTTGTTTCTTCACCCTCTGCCCTACACCATCCATAGGGAAAGAGCAACCTTTTACTTCTTCAAAGTTGTTCCTTATGTCTTTTCTCCCATTTTGAATTATTACTCAAGTAAGGGCACACAGTGATCATACTAGGATTTAGCAAAAAGTAACTCCTCAGCAAAGTTGAATTTGCAATGGCTGCAGTAAGAAAACAAATGCTTAGATCAACTCTTCTGCATGTTTATCCTAGAGCAGAAAAGTGCTAACCATTTAGCTGCTTAGTGATGTAAGCAAGAAGCCTAAGAGATAAAGCCCCTACTGAGTGCCCTTCATGACTCAGCTGGGACCCACAATCATCACACAACACAGAAGAGTTGCAGCAGCTGCTGCTACTTGCTTCTCACCCTGTTCTGTGAGAAGAAAGAGAACTTACTGAAATGCACGGTTTAACTTCCTCATCAAAACCTTCTGTTCTTTTGTGCTTTTTATCAACTAATACAAATGTCTAGGAAGTTCACATTTAAACATAGCTGTGATTCTAAACTGACCTTTTATCCACACTAATATTTGAGATCCCAGTGTGTCATGTTTTCCGAATGTTCCTACTGTCAAGCATGGAATGTGCAGGTGATTTGGAAAGCGTAGGCAGATCTGAGGAAACGAGCCTGTTTCAGAGGAACATCGTCACCGTGAGTACTTCTGGCAACGTAACAAAACTAACCCACATGTTGTTTTACTCCTTTTAATTAATACTTTTGTTTTAATATTAATAGCAACAGAGTTTATGGGTTTGGTGACTTGCATGAAAATAGTTTAGCCTGCTCAATGGTCCTGCAGTTTTGAAGTCATCCCACAGAAGTGACCATAAAACTCTAGAGTAGCTGAGCAGGCGCCAGGACTGTCATTGACACATGGATGTGACATTTCCAAACAATGCCAAGTTGAACTCTTGTGACATAGTAGTTGTCTGGTCTTTGTCTCTGTGTTACAGAGACTCACCAATGGCCCGTCTCTGGTGACTCTTAAGGCTGTTCCTCAAGAGCTTAGCTGGGTCTCTGAGGGAGTGAGGAGATCACCATCCTCACAGGCAGGTGTCCACGTAGTGCTTACTGGAGAGGCAGAATCATCTACTTACTGTTACTCGACCTACACTGTTATATTACATAGTAGAATGAGACAATATCAAAAGTGGACTTGTAATGACAATACATATTAACATTCCCATAGCAGTGGTTAGAGAAGCCAATGCCTCGTTTCTAAATTTTGTCATTAGCTATTATTATCTAATGTTTCCGTGTATCCTTACAGAAATAAAGCAACGTATAAATAAATAAATAAATAAATAAATAAAAAGTAAAAGCATTAGCTCTGGCCAGGTGGCTCAGTTGGTTGAAGCCTCATCCTATACACCAAAAGGTTGTGGGTTTGATTCCCGTTCAGGGCGCATATCTAGGTTGTGCATTCAATCCGCAGTCAAGGCATGTACGGGAGGCAACTCATCGATGTTTCTCAGATTGATCTTCCTCTCTCTCTGTCTGTCTCTTGAGTGAAGATTAAAAAGTAAAATGAATGGATAAACTGATCCAATCAAAAGGAAGGAATGGATTGCCAACTACAGAGCCATAGTAATGAACACAGTATGGTACTAGCACAAAAACAGATACATAGACCAATGGACATAAGAGAGCCCAGAAATGGGCTTGGGTGGCTCTTCAGCAGGTGGCGGTAGTGGCCTTAGCAGTTTCTCCAGGCCTGGGAAGGATGGCGCCGTAGAGAAAGGCCTCACTGCAGTAGGGGCAGGAGGGGTTGGGGTGCGGATTGGCCATGTAGGAGCTAACCCGGGGTCTGCGGCAGTGCTGGGGCACAAGTTTTAGGAGAAGCACCAGCTTCAACTCTTGGGGCCAGCTGGTAGAAGCGATAGATGAGTATCAGACATTAGCAAGATATCTACCAAAAAAGGTCGAAGTTCAACACAATAATTCTGAATTTACAGAAGAACAAAAGAAAACCATAGGCAAAATTGTAACCTGCTTGGAATTACAAAGTGCAGCTTTATAGTCCACAGTTTCAAGAAAAATTTAAACTGGAGGACCTAAAGAAGCTGGAGCATTGAATCCTAAAGAATATTCCTACATATAATAAAGAATTCCCAAGCCCTGGCTGCTGTGGCTCAGTGGATTGAGCGTCGGACTGCGAGCCAAGTGTCACTGGTTTGATTCCCAGTCAGGGCACATTACTAGGTTGCACGTCAGGTCCCCAGTTGGGGGCGTGAGTGAGAGGTAACCACACAGTGATGTTTCTCTCCCTATCTTTCTCATTTCCCCTCTCTCTAAAAACTAAACTAAAATAAAATAAAATAAAAAAATAAATAATTAATTAAAAAAAATTCTCATTTCATGTTCAGCCTGTTCCCTTAAAAAGAATTTTAGCACCTGGTGAAGAAGAGGATTTGGAATTTGAACAAGATGAAGAAGAGGATTGTGCTGGAGCATGGTCTCCTGATTCCTTTCCTGCTTGAGTCCCCTGTACTTTATTACCAAGGTTGCCATCAAAACCAGAAATGACTTCACTCACTACCAGAACTGAGAAAATCAATCTGCAAGATTCCGGGAGTGCACTGATACTTATATTGCAGTTAGTGTAAAGGACCTGAATGGCACAGATTTAACTCCTGTGGCTTCAAAAAAAGAGGATACATATATATGCTCATTTTAATGTGGACATTGAGATCTGAACATGTTGAAAAATTAACCAAAGGTGCAGCTATGTTCTTTGAATTCAAACACTACAAGCCTAAAAAGAGATTTACCAGTACCAAGTGTTTCACTTTCATGGAGGTGGATAAAATTAAACCTGGGGCCGTTGTAATAGAACTATATACTGGAAACCCACTCACTTTAAAAGAAATAAATTGCAATTATTGACAAAGAAATCATTTTTGGACTTCCAGCCAAGATGGAGGTATAGGTAGACACACTGCATCTCCCTCCACAGCTAAGAAGGAACACAACTACCTCAAAACTAGAAACAACCACAAGTCCCAGAAAATGAAACTGCATGGAAGTCCAACAGACAAAGATATAAAGAAGAAATACTCATCTAGACAAGTGCAACAGCTCTACCTAAGACACAGAGGCAAACAAACACAGGAAACTGTCAAGATGAGGAGGCAGAGAAGCATGGCCCCAAAGAGAGAATGGATCAAGGTTTCTGTGGGAGAACTAAGTGATGAGGAGATAGCCAACCTAACAGATACAGAATTCCAAATGCTGGTGATAAAGATGCTCACAGGCTTGACAGATATGCTTGGGTATGGCAAATGCATAAGAGAAGAAGTGAAGGTTATGCTAAGTGAAACAAAGGAAAATCCACACAAGACCAATGGTGAAGGGAAGAAAATCAGGGTTGAAATTAATGATTTGGAATATAAGGAAGAAAAAAAAACAGTCAACCAGTACAGAATGAGGAAACAAGAATTGAAAAAAATGAGGAGAGGCTTGAGAACCTCTGGCACAACTTTCAACATGTCAACATCTGAATCATGGGGGTGCCAGAAGGAGAAGAGGAAGAGCAAGAAGTTGAGAACTTATGTGAAAAAATAATGGAGGAAAACTTCCCAAATTTTGCGAAGGAAATAGACATCCAAGTCCAGGAAGCACAGAGAGTCCCAAACAAGCTAGACCCAAAGAGGACCACACCAAGACGCATTATTAAATGCCAAAGGTTCAAGATAAAGAGAGAATTGTAAAAGCAGCAAGAGAAAAGAAGAGAGTTACCTACAAAGGGGTGCCTATCAGACTATCAGCTGATTTCTCAAAAGAAACTTTTCAGGCAAGAAGAGAGTGGCAAGACATAATCAATGTGATGAAAAGCAAGGACCTACAACCAAGACTACTCTATCCAGCAAAGTTATCATTTAGAATGGAAGGACAGATAAAGTGCTTCCCAGACAAGGTAAAGCTGAAGGAGTTCATCATCACCAAGCCATTATTATATGAAATGTTAAAGGGACTTATTTAAGAAAAAGGTCAAAACTATGAACATTAAAATGACAACAAACTCACAACTATCAACAACTGAATCTAAAAAATAAAAACAAAGTCCAACTAAGCAAACCAGAATAGGAGCAGAATCATAGGTATGGGGATCATTTGAAGGGTTACCAGCTGGGAGGGGGAAAAGGGAGAAATGGGGAAATGGTGCAGGGATCAAGAAGTATAATTGATAGGTACTACACAAACAGGAGGAAGTTAAGAATAATATAGAAAAGGGTGAAGCCAAAGAACTTATATGCACGACTCATGGACATGAACTAAGGGGGGTGGAATTGCTGGAAGGAAGGGGGGTACTTGGTGGAGGGAAGCAAAGGGAAAAGAAATTGGGACTACTGTAACAACATAATCAATAAAATATACTTAAAAAAAAGAAGTACAAATAGGTAGTTATAGAACAACCATGGGGATGTAAAGTACAATAGGAAATAGTATAGCCAAATAACTTACATGGATGACCCATGGACATGGACAATGGTGTGGGGATTACATGAGGGAGTGGGGAGTGCTGGATGGAGGGGGCAAAGGGGGGAAAGTTGAGATAACTGTAAGCATAATCAGTAAATTATAAGTTTTTTCAAAAGGCCTCTCAGAACCCCCAGACACAGAGAAGGGCTCTTACTCAATCCATGCCTGCCACCTGGTAAGGTGGGGAACAAGGGCTGCAACCCTTTCCGTATGCCTTCCCTCTGAGGTGCTTTAACCACAGCTCTTCAAGAAGAGGAGAGAAAATGAGCATGTATCCCATTGTGGGCCTCTTATTTTGTCTTGTAAGTGACCTGAGTGTGGGCTAATGGTGATTCCCTCTTCCTCAGTCACTGGGTTGGGATGAACATGTCTGTGGCATCTCATGCCTTCCCCATGTCCCAGTCTGCACCAGACCAGTTTCCCTTTTCCTTGTGTTGTCTGTGGGATCATACCAGCCTTCAGGAGAAAAGTGAGTGGCCCCATTCCCAGCGCCAACATCAGCTGCACCTACACAACCTGAGGAGAAACTGAATGTAAAGAGATGGTACCCAATCATTAAGCCAGAATAATAGTAGTAGTTGTAGCAGCAGCAGCAGCAGCAGCAGTCATAGAAGTAGTAGTAGTAGTAGTAGTAGTAGTAGTAGTAGTAGTAGTAAATATGCAACATTTATGTAGAGCTTAATATGTTCCAGACACTATTACAGGAATGTTACAAAGGTTAACTTACTTGTTCCTCACAACAACTCTATGAGCTAAGTACTATTATCTCCATTCGATACATGAGGAAACTGAGTCACAGAGCAATTAAGTCACTGTAGGAGGTTACATATGTGTGTAACACACCCCTGATTCACCAGAATATTCACCATGGAAAGGATGAGTTGTACCACAGTAGAAAGGATTGTACTTTCCAGTTAAGAGATACAAGCGGAGGAAAGATTTTCAAGGCTGATTAAGTAGCATATTCAGAGTTCTCTTTCCACTTCCTCCATACCCTGGTGAATTTCCACTGTGGCTCTCCAGGTGACCCCATCATCCCTTTTTATCCCCATGAGTCCTTGAATAGGGAGGTACAAGAGGGATAGGACACTCAACTGTTTGACCTTGAGTGACTGGAAGTCTTTTGAGCAGCTCTTCCTGAGCTTGGAGCCATCACATAGCTTAGGGGATGTAGGGACAGGGAGGCCATTAGAAGATAAATAGGTGAGCTGTATTAGTCTAGGAGAGATGTCATAACAATACCACAGACCGTGGCTTAAACAATAGATATTTATTTTTGTACAGCTCTGAAGGCTGGATACCCAAGATCAAGGAGCCAGAATGGTAGGTTTCTGGTGAGACCTCTCTCTTTGGCTTGCAGATGGCTGACTTCTCTGTGTGTCCCTACAGGGTCTTTTTTTCTGTGCACACACATCCCTGGTATCTCTTCCTCTTTTTCCCCATGCCATATTATCTTTAATTATATACAAAGACTTTTCCAATCATGTCACCGAGAGCTCATTTCTCCACTGCTCTGTTTGGTTGCCAGTCTCTTGCCCCTCTCTTCAGCAATGGTGAGGTAGATACCCTGTCCACAGGGAGGCAAAACCCATGGCTTTTTGCCTTTGCCAACAACAAAAATGTTGGAGAGCCAGGTGTCAAAGCCATTGCCATTGGAATCGTTCACATGAACTACACCAAATGAACCAGGGTGTCTTTCTCTGTTGGGTATCACACCAATTCTTCCCAGGTTAGCTCCTCTAGTCACCATACACAGGTTACCAATGTCATACTTGATGAAATCAGTAATTTTTCCAATCTCCAGATCAATCTGAATGGTGTCATTCACCTCAATGAGGGGATCGGGGTAGCAGATGGTGTGAGCATTATGGGTTGCCAGATGTGGGATTCCTTTTGTGCCCACAAAGATCTTCCTGACTTTGCACAACTTGGACCTGGCCCCCTCAGGTGTAATCCGATGAACAGCAAAGCGACCCTTGGTGTCGTAAATCGGAAGGAAATTCCCTCTGGTCTTGTTAATGCTGATCACATCCATAAAACCAGCAGGGTAGGTTATATCAGTTCGGACCTTGCCACCAATCTTAATAAGCTGCTGCATGCAGATCTTCTTTACTTCATATTCTGTTAGGACATAATTCTGTTCTCTCAGCTCCTGGGGACTGGGAGATGGCCCAAGAGCAAACACACCAGTCAGTTCATCCAGCATCCAGTGCTATGGAGCTGCTACATGCTTCAGATGCTCCTTGGAACCACGAGCCATGGTGGCACTAGGCACAGAAAAGGACCTTCTCTTTCTGGTGCATCCAGAAAAAAAGAGTAGGAGGCTGTGCATTGGTGTTTCTTTCTCTTATTAGAACACCAGTTCCATTGGATTACGGCCTTACCCTTATGACCTCATTCAACCTTGATTGCCTCCTTAAAGTCCCTATCTTTAAACATGGTCACACTGGAGGTAAGGGTCTCAACATAAGAATTTGGTGGAGACACAATTCATTCTATAACATGAACTAAAAAGTGTATGGTATATTAGCTGATGTCTAGTAAGTGCTCAAAAACTGGGAGCAATGGTAATAATAATGAGATTCATGGGAAGAGAATTAGCACCACAAACCATGGTAACAGGGTTAGTGTTGCTCTTCGTCTGTCAGTAATTGTGGGTGGTCAATTAACTAAATACTTAACTACAGGATTGGGTTATGTGGAGAGAGTACTGTGATATTTCACAACATCCTATAGTCTGCACCTGGGAAAAGCAGGCATCCCCCCCCCCCCCCAACGGAAACTCTTGTTGACTTGGGGCTGAAGCTTAGAAAACTTGCAGAAAGGTGCTTGGACCCAGATCTGAATGACCCAAAGTTCAAGTTCCCAAATATTTCAGCTTGATTTCTGAGTGTACCTATAATACAAACTACTGTATGTATTTCCTTGGAACATGGAAGACACTAGGTAATATTTCTCCCCCTTGTTATTATATGTGGCAGCTGTAGCTATCAGCTGGGAGATGGAAGAGCTAGTTGCTCAAGCATTTAGAAGACAACATCAGCCTCTGCTAGGGGAGCGGTCTCCATGGCTTGGCACCAGGACTCCCGGGAAACTGTCCTTTCTGTGGAGAGAAAGTTCCCAAGGGTTGATCTAGTCAGGAAGCCCAGGCACTGTAACTTGAGAAAGGACTTATTTAAGGAGGAAAATGTCTCTGCACTTTTTTGTCACACGGGGTAGAGGTTGCAATGACTCAGCCTGAATTACTTATGAGATCTGTCCCGGAAGCCATTAGCCAAGAAGATGAAAACTAGAGACATTTATTGAAGAAGATACAAGCTACAAGGAAATGTACATAAGACAATGACACCTCAGTCCCCTTCAAAGTAGGCGCCTTGGGACCTCACACAGCTCTCCCAATAACCATTAGGTGCCCCATTGTATTTTCCAGATCTCATGGATGGTCTGAAATCTCTTCCCTTTCAAAGGTCATTTTAGTTCTGGGGAAAGCCGGAAGTCGCAGGGCACCACGTCTGGGCTGTAGGGAGACTGAGCTCGACATTCGCAGGTGTTCTGCTTGTTGCAGGCCTTCCAGTACATGGATCACTTTCAACAGATTCTGACCATCTTTGAAGTGTTTGTGCCACACTTTTGCTTGTGCTGCACTCATTGCATCGTCCCTGAAGTCTTGTGACTCATCCGAATAGTTTCCGCAGAAGAACATTCAAACTTAATGCAAAACTTGATGCAGGTTTTTTGCTCTTCTTGCTCAGTGATTTTGAATGCGATGGCCCCATGGTACACATGCTCACTCAGCGACATCTACCACCCCCACTGACTAGTACGTGAAATCATCATTGTTCACGCATGTGCATTACAGTCCACTCTCCTTGGCTGCCAGGTTACATCAATGTCATGCAAACCGCTCTCGTTATGCTAACAATGGCTGGACTTTTTCTGGACAGACCTCATATAACGCAATGGTTAGCAAATATCGTCACTCATTATTGGCTGTATTCACTAATATTTATAAAGAAAAGTGTTTGTGAAACTGCTAGGTCTGGGAAACATGAGGACGTCTCTCCTGGAAGTGGAGAACAATCATTTCTCTGCAAGAGTATGCTGTCCCGGAGAGTGGAGGTCTGTCAGACACAACCACAGTTTCCTTTGTAAGCTTTGTGGCTCTACAGTTTAGACAGGGAAGCAAAATATCCATCTTTAATACACCTTCTCCTGGTGAAGGAGGCACAAGTAAGAAACAGAGCATTAACTGAGTAATGATTTGCCAGGAAAGACAATGTCACTTACATTTTAAATTTAAATGAAAAGAAAATGACTCTGAGTATGTTGAAGACCTTGGTATTGTGAAAAAATATGTCCCAAGAATGTGAGCTTGTTTATTCAGTCAACACATACTTTTGTCAGAACTGTTATTGGTGCTAAAATAAACAAGGTGTGGGGGTACAGAAGTATTAAAAGTGAAATATTTTATGGTATTTCAGTTGGCCAGTATTATGTATAGGTTTAGAATAATCAGAAATGAAGGCACTATAACTGAGTTAACAGTGTGATATAGAACAAGTGATATTCTCATTAACTTCCAAACCATAATTACGGTATTATTGTAAGAGTTTGGTTAGAACTGTGAGTCTAGTGTTGGCTACACGTTAAAATGATCTGGAGAGCTGGAAGGTCTTGGGGCTCAATGGTAGTGCATCTGACTCCAGATCAGCAGGTTGCATGTTCAAAATTACCTGGGGAGCTTTTAAGAACCCCAATTTTAGGCTACCTCTGATGATAATCAAGTCAGAATCTCTGGGAGAGGGATTCTGGCATCAGCAGTTTGTAAAGCTTCCCAGTGATTCAAACATGCCCGACATCTGGTCAGTGAGGTAGAAAAATTATTCGTTGCAGTATTGATGTTATGATGTGAGACGCAGTAATATCCTTCACTAGAGATATTTAAGGAGGTTTTGGAAAACACTTATCTGAGTGTAACCTAATTTTAACTGCCCCGGCAGGATGAATAAGACCAACCCCCCCTTCCTATTCTTTAGTGAAACATAAAGGGAAAAAAGGTACAGACACAAGAATGCTTCACCAAATGTTTTGTGTATTAAAAGTCATGGCACCAGAGGATTTTAAATGGGGAACCTCAGTTCTACTTCTGAGGGGACTTCCGGAAACAGCCCACCTCAAAATACATATGAAATTTCAGAGGAGACCCCCACTCAACAAGCTAATGGTAGAGGGTGCACTAAATAACCTGACATGAACCTAAACACTCACAGGAAGAAATGAACCACGCGTGACAGCTTGCATAGAATTTTCTTGCCTCATCAATAGTCTCAGAAGCCAGGAGATCTGGGAAAGTCTCCTGGAACGGTGTTCTATCAAGCCCTTGTATCTATGAAGAATTTGACTTGGCTGCCCTCTAGTGGTCAGAACACTGACCAGGGTGACAATCGAGAAAAATGATGGGCTCAGCTATCGATACTCTGCACAGTGGTCCTAACTGCAGTGTGGATTCTGGACAACCATCCCCAGGATCCTCTGAGGACTAAACTCTGTTTAGAGGTTTATGAGGAAAGTTCTCTTTCCGAGGTCTGTTTATAGTAGTGAGTTAGGTGGGAGGACAGCAAGAAAAATATTAAACTCAGACAACAGAAGAATGCTACCAAAAATTTGAACTGGCCTTTGTATGCTAAAGATTGAAGCAAAATTGCTGTCTTTTTCTAAATAGCTTTTTTGAAGAAGAACCAAGAGGATGTCATGGATCTAGTAAATGATTATTAATCTGTCAGAAGCTCAATGTAACACAAATTATTTCTTTAAGACTTGGGAAGAGTTGTTGTGCCATGCTGGAAATATTTGGTCTGTGGGGAAAAAAAGTTATTTTATTTTAAAAATATGTACTAAACATTTCATATGTACCAGACACTGTTAGCTGCGTTCAAGACAAAGGGTGGCCCAAAGTATCATTACGGTGAAATATTTACCAATAATTAGTAAGTTGGCCTTTATCATGGTGCGTTAGGAAGAACAAAGACTAAAGATTATACAACAGAATGAACATCACAGAGATCTTGGTCATATCACTGTTCATCTTATTAGTCATCAGAGAATAAGACTGTGCCTTTTGCAAGGGTTTGGTTAGAAGATAACTTGTCGCAGGAGAGATGTTATTATAAGGTTGATACCCTCCTTTTTTCAAAATCCAACAGGATATTGGGGAAATGTTTCACCTATAAACTAATATTAAGTGGACTAGAAGAATTCACGAGGAAAATCCCCCAACACATTGAGACCAAAGGGAAAATGTACAGAGGCAAGTATTTTTCATTGAATTTCTTGCCAACCAGAAGTCAGTGAAACAGTGAACTTAGGATATGGAATCTCAGTCAAGGTGCACGGGTTATGTACTGAAATTTACAAAGAAGATCACTCATCAGAGCTGGGTCTCATAACCACATTTGTCTGATTTATAACCACTGAAAAAGAATATGAATCCCTTAGAATAATAATTATATAATTAAAAAATAATATTTTGCTACTGGCATAACTTTTACCCCCAAATAGAATCATAAACCCACTTCCAACTTGAGATCCAGAGTCTGGAGAAATCATGCTGGCAGCTCCTGAAAGCATTCTGAGTTTTCTGTGCTTCTGTCTTGGCTCCAATGATAAGCAAAATTCAACCTGCATTCTGGAGTTCTCCAGTCCTGCTGAAAGCTAATTACAAACCATTAAAATTCCTGAGAACAAGGGGTGGCTTGATAGAAAATATGTTTAAGAAAACAGCATTATACTTCTATATGTATAGGAAGTTCTTGCATTAGACATCAAGTTTTTGTTTCTAGATGAACTGAAACTCATGAGTACAAACCTGCCTTTGTCTTGACTACATCTTGATTGTCTTGGTCTTAGCTG
This sequence comes from Furipterus horrens, assembly GCF_987537825.1. NCBI lineage: Eukaryota > Metazoa > Chordata > Mammalia > Chiroptera > Furipteridae > Furipterus > Furipterus horrens. The sequence continues at coordinate 40,211,732 of NW_028327183.1, forward strand.
CCTCTGAAGTGAATCCAAATAGAAGAAAGAATCTTCTATCAAAACTGGTAAGTTAGTAATCTTTATTGACAGGAACTAACTTGGCCATTTTCATTCTGAGGAATGAGTATCTTATGCAAAAAGATTAAACAGAACACCTAATCTTCTACCTCCCTTCTGAAAAAGATTAGTTACTATGGTGGGATGTCCACATCATAATTCACAGAACCTCTGAATATTATCTTATTTAGAAAAAAGGTCCTTGCATATTTAATTAAGTTAAGGATATCAATATGAGATATCCAATGACAAGTGTCCTTAGAAGAGACACACAGGGGATATTTATAGGCAGAAGAGAAGAAAGCAATGCGACCATAGATGCAGAGATTGAAGCGATGTGGTCATCAATGAAGAAATACCAACAGCCACCAGAAGCTAGAATAGGTCAAGAATGACTTCTCCCCTAACATTTGGAGAGAGTACAGTCTGATTTCAAACTCTGGCCTCCAGACAGTGTTTTAAGCCACCCAGTTTGTGATAATTTGTATGACAGCCTCAGGACACTAATACAATCACCAACCACTACTCGAGTCAACCATGTGGTGGCAGAGAGCAAGTTCTGTGATGGTTTTAGGCCATTGCACTGGTAATACTAAACTTTTCTGTGCTTGTCACTGAGCCTGAGTTTTAAAGTAAGGACTGGGTAAGACTGAAGTCCCTTTTAGCATATGGGACTTTACTGTGTAGACACCCCTTCCTCTGATAATAGCAGATGTGGCAAGACTGCAAGGAGTTGGAACAGCAACTTCTGCCCTTAATAGAAAAATATAGTAGCAACTACAGTAGCCTACATAAGAGGTTTGTCCCTGTGGTTTTCTATCACTCTCACCACCACAATGCCAATATCTTGGAGGGAAAAGAATATAATTCTGATGTAATTGGGAAGAACAAGTTGTTGGGCGCATGTTTGGTTTTGCTATGGGGCAGTGGTTGGGAAGGGAGTCACGTCACCTTTTTGTGACAAAGAAAAGTTCTGAGATGCCAGCCTGGGGTCATTTTATTAGTGTTTTGTGATCAATATCCTTAATTCATTGTTGGCAATAATAAATCACAATAAGAGATGCATTTGTGAAACTCAAACAGGTTGAGTTTCTCTAGGTCCTGACAACAGCTGTCATGGTTGGAGAGCTGCCATACTTTCTGCAGAGATACAGTGTCCTAGGCAGTAGATTAACAGCCTGGGTTATTTTCTGCGGTTATTCTCAGCACTTTTTACAAGATAACAGATGAATAAAAAGCAAAAAGAGGAATGAAAACCAAGCAAAATGATGGGTATTTCTGCACGTGTTGAATAAAAGGTAATATATTTTAAATCGATTCAATGAATATCTATTGGTTTCATGTCATCCATACAGTGTTTGGAATCTGAAAGAGAAGCTTGAAAAACACTGGAGACCTTGGTATGTAAAGCCATTTGAGGGGAAGGAAGAGCTTAAAGTCCTGAGTGGGTTTCACTCTGATTCAACAAATATTTCTTGAGTACCCACTACATAAGAGATAAGAGACTCTGTTTTCATGGGCTAGAATAGACATATAATGATATTTGGCACTTTTTACTACATTACGGGTAACTTTTGAACACCATCCTCTGCTTCTGGTACAAAGGGATATTGGGGCCGTTTGAGAAGAATCTCCTTGGTTTTCAACCTGGTTTGATTTTATTTAAAGAGGCTGCTCACTTACATTCCAGGATGAATGAACCACTATTCACTATACATGTTGACATAACTGTACAGAGGCAAATATTTTTATTGTTTTTCTTGTGACAAGGAGTCACTGAAACAGAAGTTTCAGACTATATTACAAAGCTGTAACAGTCAAAACAGTATGGTATTTGCATTAAAAACAAACAAACACATAGACCAATAGAACAGAATCAAGAGCCCAGAAATAAACCCTCCCATGTGCAGTCAACTAATATTTGACAAGGTAGCTAAAAACACTTAGTGGGGAAAAGACTGTATCTTGTAAATGGTGTTAGGAAAACTGTATAATCACATGGAGAGAATAAAATTCAACCCCTATTTTAATGACCTCAAAATGGATTAAAGACCTAAATATAAAACCCCAAACTGTAAAACTCCCAGAAGAAAACAGTGAAAAAGCACCTTGGCATTGGTCTTGGTAATAATTTTTTGGAAAACACCAAAAGCACAAGCAACAAAAGCAAAAATAAATTCATGTGGTACTACATCAAACTAAAAAACTTCAAAAAGAAACAAAGAAACAATCAACAAAATGAAAACACAACCTACAGAATACAACAAAATATTTGCAAACCATCTATCTGATAAGGAGTTAAAATACATAAGGAACTCATACAACTCTGTTGCAACAAAACTAATAATCTGATTAGCAAGTGGGCAGGGGACCTGAACAGACACTTCTTCCAAGACTTACAAGTGGTTAACATGTACATGAAAAGATTCTCAACTTCACTAGCTAATTGGGAAATTCAAATTAAAACTACAATGAGAAATCACCTCACACTTGTTAAAATTGCTATTATCAACAAGACAAGTAATAACAACTGTTGGAGAGGTTGTAGAAAAAAACAAGAACCCTCATTCACTGCTGGTAGGAATGGGAACTGGTTCAGCTGCTATAGAACACATCACAGAGGCTCCTCAAAAACTTAAAAATAGTGCTACCATATGACCCAGTAATTCCTCTCCTGGGTGTCTATCCAAAACATTTGAAAACATTTATTTGCAAAGATGTTTGCACCACTATGTTTATTGCAGCATTATTCACTGTGGCCAAGACATCAAAACAATCCAAATGTTCTTCAATAAATGATTGGATAACGATTATGTCACACACACACACACACACACACACACACACACACACACACAAATGAAAGACTACTCAGCATAAGAAAAGGTGAAATACTGCCATCTGTGACAACATGGATACACCTTGAGAATAAGGTGCTAAGTGCAATAAGTCAGAAAGAAAAGTCAAGAACCATATGCTTTCACTAATATGTGAGATATGAAACTAAAAGTAACAAATGTCCAGAAACTCATAGACACAGATAAGAGCATGTTGGTTGCCAAAAGGAAGGGGGTTGGGGAATAGTAAAGGGTAACAGGGGTAAAATATATGGTGATGGAGAGAGATTTGACTTTGGGTGGTAAACAAAAATGCAATATATAGATGATGTATCATAGAATTGTACACTTGACACATATAATTTTATTAACCAATGTCGCTCCATTATATTAAATTTAAAAATAAATAATAACAAAAGGTGGGTAGAGGACTTGAATAGACATTTTTCCAAAGAAGAAATAAAAATGGCCATCTGGTAAATAAAAAATGTTCAGAACTTCCAGCTAAGATGGAGCTGTAGGTAGACAGACACACTGCATCTCCCTCTACAACTCAGAAGGAATACAGCTACCTCAAAACTGGAGACAACCAAAAGTTCCAGAAAATAGAGCTGCACAGAAGTCCAGTAAACAAAGATATAAAGAAGAAATACTCATCCAGACAGAAATCATTCTAAAATTAAGCACTGGAGACAACCAAAAGTTTCAGAAAATAGAGCTGCACAGAAGTCCAGTAAACAAAGATATAAAGAAGAAATACTCTTCCAGACAGAAATCATTCTAAAATTAGGCACTATTGATTTCCAGCCAAGATGGAGGCGTAGACTGAAACGCTCCATCTCCCTCCACAACTAAGAAGGAATACAACTACTGCAAAACCAGAAATAACCAGAAGTTCCAGAAAATAAAGCTACATGGAAGTCTAACATATGAAGTTATAAAGAAGTGATGCTCGTCCAGACGGGTAGGAGGGGCCAAGCCGGGGTGGAGAGGTCAAGCTGTGCTGGCGGCGGCAGCTGCAGTGATGGCGGTGGGATGGCGGTAAGCACAGACACCTGTACTTAAGGGGAGGCGAGAAGCACCTTGGGAGCACCCCCGGCTGCAGACCAAACCTGTCAGCTCATGATTCCAACGCTGAGGAAGGCAGACCCCCATGGCTTTGGACTGTGAGGGCGAGAGGGCATGGGGACAGAGGAGGAGGCTCCCAGTCTCTCAATAGAGAGTGAACAGCAGGAATCCATCTTGGACCCCTGCTTCACCCCCCAAAATGCCACAGCATGGTGAGAAGGGTAGTGACGAATGCACAGGGCTCCCCCCCACCCCCATAACATAGTAGGTGTGACAGCCCCACCCAGGAAGCAAAGGTAAACACAAAACTCTCAGGATGGCACAGATCATGATAGAGATCCCAGTAACGCAGCTGACCAACCAGCAAATATCTAATCTAATGGCTCAGCAGATAGGAAATCTTTCAGAGGCACATTTCAGAGCTTTGGTTATAAGAATGCTTACAGACCTAACAACAGATCTTAAACAAGATGGGGAAGGAATGAAAGCTAGTCCTGCTGAAATGAATGAAAACACATACAAAACTAGTGGTGAGGGGAAGAAAACCACGGATCAAATCAACAAACTGAAACATAGGGAAGGAACAAACAGTCAACCAGAACAGAAAGAGGAAACAAAAAGTGAGGAAAATGAGGGGAGGCATCCAAATTCTAGGGTTGCCAGAAGGTGAAGAAGAACTAGAAATTAAAAATTTATGTGAAAAAATAATGAAGCAGAACTTCCCTAACTTGGGGAAGGAAATAGACTTACAGGTCCAGGAAGCACAGAGAGTTCCAGAAAAACTGGACCTGGGGAGAACCACACCAAGACACATTATAATCAGAATGTCAAAAATTAAGAATAAAGAGAGAATCTTAAAAGCATCAAGAGAGAAGAAGAGAAGTATGTACAAAGGGGTCCCAATAAGACTATCAGCTGATTTCTCAAAAGAAACTCTGCAGGCAAGAAGGGACTGGCAAGAAATATTCAAAGTAATGAAAAGCAAAAACCTACAACCATGATTATTTTATCCAGAGAAGCTGTAATTCAAAATAGAAGGGCAGAGAAAGTGTTTCCAGGGCAAAGTAAAACTGAAGGAGTTCATCAGATCCAAACCACTGTTATACGAAATGTTAAAGAGACTTGTTTAGGAGAAAGAGGATCAAAACTATGAACATTAAAATGAAAACTGTATCACAACAACCAACAACAGAAGCTAGGGAATCAAAACAAAGGCAAACTAAGTAGGCAATGAGAGTGGAAAAAGAATGATAGATATGGGGAACATTTGTGGGGGAGGTCAGTGGGGATGGGGAAGGGGAGAAAGGGAGGGAGATGGTACAGGAGTTAAGAAGCATAGTAGGAGGGAGTGGAGTAGAAAGGAATATGTTGAGAAGGACCATATGCACAACCAGTGGGCATGGACTAAGGTGGGGGGACAACTGGAGTGAGGGGGGTCACTGGGTGGAGGGCAACAAAGGGAAAAGAAATTGGGACAACTGTAACACCATAATCAATAAAGCATATGGTTTTTAAAAAGGATGAAAATCTGAAAAGAAAAAAAAAGAACTACCCATCCAGAGATGTAGGAGGGGTGGAGCTGGGGTGGATGCAAGGTGGTGTGGCAGCGGCGGCAGTAACAGTGGCTGTGGCTGGCGGTAAGCACGGTCACACATTAAAAAAAGTAAGGAGGGACAGCTAGGGATCACTCCTAGCACCACATCAGACCCTGCAGCTCACACAGCATTGGGAAAAATAAAGCCTCATTGCTTCTAACTGTGAAAACCAGTGGGGGTTAGGGTGGAGGAAGAAACTGCGAGTCTCTCAGCAGACTCTGTTGGTTTAGAGGGCCCCCATGGTTCTAGAATATCCGCAGACCCACCCACTCTGGGAACCATCACCAGGACAATAGCTAGAGGGGCACCAGTCCCATATGGGAAGTGGGAGAAGTGCCTGGAAAAGGGGTGATTGCTGAACAGTCAACATTGTTCCCTCTCAGACCTCTCCCCCACATACAGCGCCACAATACGGTGAAATGTGTTGCCCCATACAACATAACACGTGTGACAGCTCTACCTAAGACACAGAGACAAACACAGGAGCCTATCAAGATGAGGAGACAGAGAAGTATGGCCCAGAAGAGGGAACAGACCAAGGTTACAGTGGGAGAACTTAGTGATGAGGAGACAGCCAACTTAACAGACAAGGAGATAGCCAACCTAACAGATGCAGAATTCTAAACACTGGTGATAAAGATGCTCACAGGCTTGATAGATATGCTTGAGTATGGCAAACGCATAAGAGAAGAAGTGAAGGTTATGCTAAGTGAAATGAAGGAAAATTCACATGAAACCAATAGTGAAGGGAAGGAAACTGAGGTTCCAATTAATTATATGGAACATAAGGAAGAAATAAACAGTCAACCAGTACAGAATGAAGAAATAAAAATTGAAAAAAATAAGGAGAGGCTTAGGAACCGCTGGGACAACTTTAAATGTGCCAAAATCCAAATCATAGGGGTGCCAGAAGGAGAAGAGGAAGAGCAAGAAATTGAAAGCTTATGTGAAAAAATAATGAAGAAAAATTCCCCAAATCTGGCGAAGGAAATAGACACACAAGTCCAGGAAGCACAGAGAGTCCCAAACAAGCTAGACCCAAAAAGGACCACTCCAAGATACATCATCAGTAAAATGTCAAAGGTTAAAGAGAGAATCTTAAAAGCAGTAAAAGAAAAGAAGAGGTTTACCTGCAAAGGGGTACCTATGACTATGAGCTAATTTTTCAGAAGAAACTTTGCAGGCAAGAAGAGACTGGCAAGAAGTATGCAATGTGATGAAAAGCAAGGACCTACAACCTAGATTACTCTATCCAGCAAAGTTATCATTTAGAATGGAAGGGCAGATAAAGTGCTTCTCAGACAAGGTAAAGCTAAAGGAGTTCGCCATCACCAAGCCATTATTATTTGAAATGTTAAAGGGGCTTATTTAAGAAAAAGAGGATCAAAACTATGAACAGTAAAATGACAACAAACTCCCAATTATCAATAAATGAATCTAAAAAAAAAAAAAAAAGCAAAACAAAGACAAAACTAAGCAAACAACTAGAACAGGAATAGACCCATAGATATGGAGGTCATACAGGGAGCTATCAGTGGGGAGGTGGAAGGGGAGAATGGGGGAAAAAGTGCAGAGATCAAGAAGCACAACTGGTAGGTACAAAATAAACAGGAGGATGTTAAGAACAGTTAAGTAAATGGAGAACCCAAAGAACCTATATGCATGACCCATGGACGTGAACTAAGAGATGTGGGATTGCTTGAGAGAAGGGAGGTACTGGACAGTGGGGCAGAGGGGAAAAATTGGGACAACTGTAATAGCTTAATCAATAAAATATACTTTTAAAAAAGGGAGAAACTGCAGGATTTTCGCTGCTTTAGAACATACGTAAACCCCAGGGCAGCAACTGGAAGGGCACCAATTGCATAAATGAAATGGATGAAGTTAATGGAAATGAGACCAGTGCTGGGCAAATCATGAGAAGACAGGCAGCAGTACTGTCCCCTCTCCAAGCCTCCACCACAGATAGAGACAGAGAGCAGTGAAGCAGGTGGTCCTGCCCTGGCAATTATCTAAGTCTCCACCTCATACAATATATAGGTGCCTTTGTTATATAGGTTGTGCTACTAAGACAGGGAGTAAAAGCAGCTCTACCTAATACACAGAAACAAACACAGGGTGGCTGCCAAATAGAGGAGGTAAAGAAATATGGCCCAAATGAAACAACAGAATAAAACCCTAGAAAAAGAACTAAATGAAACAGAGATAGCCAACCTATTATATGCAGAATTCAAAACACTGGTGATAAGGATGCTCAGAGAACTCATAGAGTACAGCAAAAAAATAAATAAAGAAATAAAGTGAAATAAAGAAAAATACACAGGGAACCTACAGTGAATGGAAGAAATCAGGATTCAAATAAGCGATTTGGAACGAAAGTAAGAAATAAACATTCACCCAGAATAAAAAGAAGAAACAAGAATACAAAAACAAAACAAACGAACAAAAAACAAAACAAAACGAGGAGAGGCTTAGGAACCTCTGGGACAACTTCTAACATACCAACATCTGAATCATAGGGATGCCAGAAGGAGAAGAGGAAGAGCAAGAAATCAAAAACTTATTGAAATAATAATGAAGGAAAACTTCCCTAATTTGGTGAAGGAAATAGACATACAAGTCCAGGAAGCACAAAGAGCCCCCAAAAAGTTGGACCCAAAGAGAACCACACCAAGACACATCATAATTAAAATGCCAAAGGTTAAAAACAAAGAGAGAATATGAAAAACAGCAAGAGAAAAGAAGAGAGTTACTTTAAAGGAGTTCCCATAAGACTGTCAGCTGATTTCACAAAAGAAATTTTGCAGGCAAGGAGTGGCAAGAGGTAGTCAAAGTGATGAAAATCAAGGGCCTAAAACCTCCGCTGCCTTGCGGCATACCTCTTCAGGGGAAAGGCTAAGGGAGTAAACCCCGACAGAAAATCCGGAGCCGGAGTCCCTAAGGCGGTTCGACGTTGCAGTCAACACCGGCAACTCCTGCGGCGCACCTGAAGCCAAGCTGTATTGACTCTGTCTTTCCCTTGGACCCTTCAGCTGCGAAGAGAGGGGGGGTCTGCTGCATGGGCAACAGCAGACCCTCCATATCACCCTGCCCGGGCTCTGTAGCTTCAGCTTCACTGGAGAGGACACTCCAGCGTCATCGCAAGATGTCGATTCAACATGGGAGGAGACAGATACCGTGTCACTCCCGAGTCGGACTGCACAGCCATTCTCGGCGGTGCAGAAAGACTCTTAAGAAGCTACACCATCGTCTCTCGAGACGGACGGCTGCCGACGACGACAACCAAGATTACTCTATCCAGCAAAGCTATCATTAAGAATGGAAGGGCAGATAAAGTGCTTCCCAGACAAGGTAAAGCTAAAGGGATTCACTATTGCCAAGCCATTATTATATGAAATATTAAAGGGACTTCTTTAAGAAAAAGAAGATTAAAACTATGAACACTAAAATGACAACAAAGTCATGACTATCAACAACTGAATCTAAGAAACAAAGCCAAGAACAACATTCAGCAAACAACTAGAACAGGAAGAGATCATCATTATAGAAATCATTTGGAGGGTTATCAGCTGGGAGGAGGAAGGAGGAGAAATGGGGAAATCGTGCAGGGATTAAGAAGCATAACTTGTTGGTACAAAATAGACAAGGGGAAGTTAAGAACAATATAGGAAAGGGAGAAGCCAAAGAACTTACAGGCACGACCCATGGACATAAACTAAGGGGTGGGGGTTGCTGGAGGGAAGCAGGGTACAGGGCAGAGAGGGCTCAAAGGGGGAAAATTGGGACAACTGTAACAGCATAATCAATAAAATATACTTTTATTTTTAAAAAAGCTAGGGAAAGTTCTAAAGGTTGTGATTGAAGGGGCCATCAATCAGGTGTCCTGAACAGGTGGAGGCTAGGGCTACTTTCTGAGGAAGGCTGTGTGCAGAGCTCCAGTTACCAGCACAGAGAATTTATCTATCCGAACTGATGCCAGGAGGGAGGGAGAGAAGACAGAGGCCTGAGTCAGTGGAAAAAGCAATTCCAGAGCACCTGAGGTGACTGCAGAGTTACCCGAAAGGAAGCTGGAGACCAGTAACAATAACATCTAACTTAGTGGTTCTCTAAGTGAGGTTCCCTGGACCAGTAGCAAGGGGGTTGATAGAAAAGAAGATTCCAAGCTCCCCTTCATGAGAATCAGGAATTCTGAGGGGAGGGCCTAGAGGTGATTCTAATATGACAAAGTTTGAGAGCCATGGATCTAAACTTCAATGAACAAAGACTGTGTGCCACACATTATTCTGAATGATTTACCTCAACTCATTGGTCCATAAACTGCACCATAGGAAATACATAATTTTACAGATGGGAAATGTAAAGCAGGATGTTATAAGCAACTTACCTAAAATGAGAGAGCCAGAGAGAGGCAGAGATGAAAACTGAACCTCATTTGTGTTCTTATCTATTGCATGATTCTCTCACTTTAGCACACAGCCCCAGAGTCACTTCTTAAAACCCTCCTGCTGGAACCCGTTCTTAATTTCTGATTCACTAAAGTTGGGTCAAAGAGTTTACATTTCTCACAAGCTCCCAGCTGGTCCTGATGTTCTTGATCCAGATTCCACATATGAGAACAGCTGTACTATGTTATACTGCCTTTTCCACATGAGAATTTAGACCAGCAAATGGAAATGTTGATGGGTTGCTTTTGCGGGGGGAAAGGGGGATGTTTTTTGTTTGTTTGTTTGTTTGTTTGAGAAGGTCTACGTGTATAGATACCTGCCGACTGCAAATGACAGAAAACCCCTTTTAAACTGACTTAAGGACAGAGGTAGTTATAAGCTCATCTATTGAAACAGGTAAGCTTCTCTTCAGGCACTGCTGGACTCAGGGTCGAGGAGGCAGGACTTCTCTTTCTCTCTCCATCTCTCATCTCTGCCTTCCTTTCTGTGTTGTCTTCATTCTCAGGCAAGCTCTGGCCTTAGATTCTACAGCTGGGAAACCACATTATTAGAGGAGATCCCCTGCCCCACTCTCTCAGCATAAGCCTACCCTGCTCTCATTGGCCAGGCTAAGGTCACAGGCCCATTTCTGAACAATCATTGTGGTCAGTGAGATGGAAGATTCTCATCAGTCGAACCTGGGTTAAGGGCTCATCCCTAGAGAGTCATCAGGGGGACTCAGACCAACAGCCAGACCAAGAGTGAGGGGGGATTTGGGGTAACCAGAAAGGAAATGGATGTTGGACAGGCCAATGTAACCTATGTCCACTACGCCACCTCAAAGGACAAGGGGCTGGAGGCCAAAATGTGTTCTTAGTCAATCTTTCATAAGATGGGCCCAAGCACAGAGATTATTTTAACCGAGAAAACCCAGGGGTTGGTGTATTTTATTATTTCATTTACATAAAGAATTGGGCAAAAATAATGCAAGGTGTTATAAGTCAGCTTGGTGGTTGCCCTTGGGGAGAGTGGGTATATCAGTTACATGTGGTGGCTTAACAAACCTCCCTAAACTTAGGGACATAAAACAATGATAACTGGTCACTATTATCACTCATGTTTCTGGACGTTGGCTGAGCTCAGCCAGGTGGTTTCCTCTTGGGGTTTCTCATATGCTTAGATGGTGGCTGCGGCTGGGGTCATCTTGAAGGCTTCCTGACTCACACATCGGGCAGCTGATGCTGGCTATTGGCCAGAATGCTCACCCATTAACTATCCATGTGGCCTCGGCTTGCTCACGGCACAGCAGCTGGGTTCCAAAGGTGAGCAGAAGCCATATTGTCTCTTATAATGTCACATGGTGTCATTTCTGTCACACTCTCTTTGTTGTCCTAGTCATAAAGGTCTGCCCAGCATCAAGAGTGTTCAAAGACTCCATCTTTTAAAAAAAGATTTTACTTATTTGAGAGAGAGAGGGAGGGAGGGAGAAAGTGAGGGAGCGAAACATCAATGTGTGGTTGCCTCTGGCATGCCCCCAACTGGGGACCTGGCCCACGACCCAGGCATGTGCCCTGACTGGGAATTGAACTGGCGACCCTTTGGTTCACGGGCTGGTGCTCAATCCACTGAGTCCCACCAGCCAGGGCCAAAGACTCCATTTTTTGATGTGGAAGTGGCACATTGAAAGAAGAGCACGTGGAACATTGTTACTGTCATTTTTTGAAAATATGTCACAGGGAGGTAATGACTAGCAGGGGGCATGAGGGGTACTTGGGGGCTACTAATGCTGTTTCTTGATCTGGATGTTGCTTATAGCCAGTTGCATACTTCTAAAAATTATTTAACAATGTCATGCAGCTCTAGACTTGACTAATCCTTCACATCTTAGCTTTATTGTCCTCTCCTCCAGAAAACCACTCATGATGCCCTACACTCCCTCCCGACCTTAGTCCTTATAAATGGTCCTGTTTATGTCTTATCCCCAATCTGGACCAGAAGTCCTCAAACATTTTTGACTATATACACCATGCAAGAATATGAGCATGCATCTCCGGGATATGCAGATCTGAGTGTAACTGATGAGCTGTACTGTATTAATATGTACAGTAGAAAAATACACTAAAACAGAAATGCTTAAAGAACGATAGAAAAGTGGTTACACATTGACTTTCTGATATTTCCCTACACCTAAAAATTTTGCCTTGAAAACCTTAGAGAACCAGAACCCTCTTCAGAGACCACAGTGACGGTGAGTTTTCAAGGACAGGTGACAATCTGTCTTTCTCACCTCAATATCCTTGGCCACTGAGCTGGATATGGAAATTTATTCACCTAAACTTAGGATTTGTATACTTTACAGTATGTATTATTATACTCCAGTAAGAAAGTTTACTTAACAAAAAAGGTGAAATTTTCAAAGCTGAAGGACATCAGAGAAAAGTCAGGATAGAGTGAAGGGGCATGAAACTTAAGCCACCTCTGGCCCTTCCAACAGAAGGCTTGATGCCAGATGAAGGTTCCAGCTGAGAGCCCTGAAGAGTGGGTGGCACCAGGAAGAGAAGGGGAAGCAAGAAGGGCTGTGAAGCCAGGCAGTTCTTGGTGATGAGGCATAACTGACTGCAAAAAGTTAATATAAATAGACACCTGGAATGGCACACATGCTGCTCTGGCCATTAAGGGACGCTTGGTGTGCCCTCTCCTTGAATCTAAGTTTGCCTTAGGGATTGACCCTACCAAAAGAATACAGAAAAGGTGGCATTCTGGGACTTCTGAAGCTAGATTATAAGCTTTACAGCTTCTGATTGGGTCTTTTGGAAAGCTCACTCTTGGACGCTGCCTCTCAAAACCCAGGAAAGTCTTTTTTGTTGTTATCAGACAGTGCTATTACAAACTTTCTTGGACCTACCACCTGGAGGGCGTGTTCATTTCTTCCCGAGCAAGAATCTAGGAATGGAGATGTTGAGTATAAGGGACTCAAATCTACAACTGAAATTTTCACTATCATTCCAAACTATTCTCCAGAGGGTGCTAATTTGCATGCACACCAGCAATATATATGTCTTGCTAGTAATTCCCATCCTCACCTATAGTCATTTTAAGTTTTGTCCATTTGAGGGTGTAAAATAGAATCTCAATGTTGCCTTTTCCCCCCTCTTTAGATAAGAGCTGGCTTTTCATCAGATGAGTGGGATCAAAAGATATGGGAAGGAAATTTAGAGAATGACTGTAATTACAAATCTTTGCTGGATAGGGCAGTGGGCAGAGTGGTTGATAAAAAGGAAGTGATGGATAGGGAGAGAGAGTGGGAACGAAGGCATGATCAAGCTGAAGCATACTGCCGCCGGGGCACCTGGGCAAGCCTATCTCAGCGCAGTCTTAATTTGTCTCTCCCTGGTTACTGATGAGGTTGAGCATCTTTTCAGGTCAAATTAATTACAAAATCACGGAAGCAATAGAAGAATCGCAAAGGAAAAGACCAACAGACTATTTCTTAATGACTCTTTTTAAAGGTAATGTTTCTATGCAATTAAGAAAAAAGAAAGATTGAAACTACTATAACAACAAAATCAATAAAATATACTTTAAAAAAAAATTAAAGAAAAAGGAAAAGGAATTAGGGAAACCTCAGAGTGGGAAAAATATCGAAATCTGTGTTGGACTAACAGCTGATGCAAATTAACAAATGAAAGTCCCCATTCAGAAATGTGCCATTGGCAGAGGAGCTTCAGGGTAGCTCATAGACAGAGGCAGAAGAGTAATTCTACTCAGAGGCTGGTAAGATCCACATGTGTGCTGTGCACCCAGTAAAACGGCGAGAGCAGCTCCCAGTGCTGCGATGGGAACATCCAAACAAGACTAGAGGGGTAGCTGGCTTCACTGTCTAGGTCAAGAGTGTAAAGTGTGCATGACCCACAACTTCCTTGTCATTTCTTCATTCAGTTAACACTGACTCTGTGCCAAGTTCTAGAGAGAAAGTGATGTCCTCATTCTCCTGGATTATGTCTAAAGAGGGAGACAGATATATAGATGCTGAACTCACAAATGGTCAGGGCTGAGATGGGGGAATCCCAAAGGCTCTCAGAAGCCCAGGACAGCCACCTGACCCTACCCTGGGGCACCAAAGAGGGCTTCCTGGAGAATGAGACATCTTGAGACTGAAAGATGTATGGAATTATTTGTGAGGAGGAAAAAGAGGGAAAGCATGTACGAATGCTTAGAGGTGAGAGGGAGTCTGGAGTGTTCTAGACAGCATAATCCAATAGAAACATACGGAGAGCAACAAGTGTAATTTTGAATTTTCTAGTAGCCATGTCAAAAAAACAGCTTAATTTTAATAATATATTTTATTTAATTTGATATATCCAAAATATTACCATATTAACACGTGATCAATATAAAAATTGGGATATTTTACATTCTTTCTTGTAGTAGTCTTTGAAATCTGATGGGTATGTCACAATAAAGTACATCTCAATTCACACTAGCCACATTTCAAGTGCTCCACAGCCACAGCATTGCAAGATCCTTGACGCTCAAAACACTGGCATCACTTGGGAACTTATTAGAAATGCAGAATCTCAGGCCCCTCACCAGACCCACTAACTCAGAATCTGCATTTTAACAAGACCCCAGGCAATTTGTATGCACATTCACTTGAAAAAAAAAAAGAGTCCAGTTCTGCCTAAAACACTTCCAATGGCTTCCTATTGCCCCATGATAAATGCCCAACTATTGACCTTGGCAACCACTCGTTCATTCATCACTGTTACTGAGCACCTACTGAGTGCCCCGGACTTACTGCAGACCTTCCGTGGATCAAGGGTGCCAGGAAAACCGCTGTCATCGATAGGGAACTGGCACGACTAAACATCGACATTGCGGCTCTACAGGAGACCCGGTTGGCCGACAACGGAACTATCAGAGAAACCAACTACACCTTCTACTGGCAAGGGAAGTCTCCGGACCAACCAAGACAGCACGGTGTTGGGTTCGCTGTGAAGAACACGCTTGTTAACTCCATAGAGCCACCCACAGGAGGCACAGAGAGATTACTTACCCTCCGATTGTCAACAACTTTCGGCCCAGTCAGCATTCTTAGCGCGTATGCCCCAACCCTCTGCGCCACCACCGAAGAGAAAGAACAGTTCTACCATGCACTGGACGAAGCGTTATCCAAGATTCCCAGAAGTAACGCTCTCTATCTCCTTGGAGACTTCAACGCAAGAGTAGGAGCCGACCACATGGCCTGGCCCACCTGCCTCGGAAACTTTGGGAGAGGAAAGATCAATGAGAATGGTCAGCGACTGCTTGAGCTTTTGTGTCACCACGGCCTGTGCGTGACAAACACATTCTTCAAGTGCAAAGAGATCCACCAGGTGTCATGGAGGCACCCCCGCTCCCGTCATTGGCACCAGCTTGACCTCGTCATCACCAGAAGAACGGATATTGGCAGCACCCTCCTCACCCGCAGCTACCACAGTGCAGACTGCGACACGGACCATGCCCTCGTGGTAAGCAAGGTGCGCATAATGCCGAAGAGGTTGCACCACTCCAAGATGAAGGGTCGCCCACGCATCAACACCAGTTGTGCCAGCAACCCAGTTAAGACCCAGCAATTCATCAACAAGATGGAAGATGCACTCGGCGAGGGAGTGGCGGCAGATGACATTATCGAATCCAATTGGCCACGTCTCCGCGATGCCATATACAACTCCGCCATTATTGCTTACGGGAAGAAAGAGCGGAAGAATGCTGACTGGTACGAGGCTCACTGGGAAGAAATGGAACCCGTGATCGAGGCTAAGAGGAGGGCCCTGCTGGCTTACAAGGTCACGCCCACTCCCAGTACACTTCAAGCTCTACGGGCTGCCAGGAACAAAGTCCAGAAGACCGCCCGCCACTGTGCCAACACCTATTGGCTAAACCTGTGCAGAAGCATTCAGGAAGCCGCCGATATAGGCAATGCACGAGGAATGTATGAGGGTATCAAGAAGGCAACAGGCCCAATCCCCTCCAAGATCGCCCCCCTTAAGTCCAAGACAGGTGAGGTCATCACTGACCAGGAACAGCAAATGCGGCGGTGGACCGAGCACTACCTCGAGCTGTACGCAACGAGGAACACCGTAACAGACACTGCTCTTAACGCCATCCCAGACCTACCAGTCATGGAGGAGCTAGACACCCCACCTACTGCGGCAGAGCTCGGCAAAGCCATCGACCGCCTCGCTTGCGGGAAAGCACCAGGAAGCGACGGAATCCCTCCAGAAATCCTAAAGAGCGGGAAACCAGTCCTGCTACAGCCGCTCCACCGTCTACTCTGTCTCTGCTGGAAGGAGGGTTACATCCCCCAGGATATGAGAGACGCCAACATTATCACCATGTACAAGAACAAAGGAGACCGCAGCGACTGCAACAACTACCGGGGCATCTCTCTCCTCAGCGTCGTCGGCAAAGTATTCGCCCGGGTCGCTCTTGCCCGCCTGCAGACCCTTGCTTCCCGCGTCTACCCAGAGTCCCAGTGTGGCTTCAGAGCTGGCCGCTCAACAGTGGACATGATCTTCTCCCTACGCCAGCTGCAGGAGAAGTGTCACGAGCAGCATAAACCACTCTACCTCGCCTTTATCGACCTCACGAAGGCGTTTGATCTGGTCAGTCGAAGCGGACTCTTCAGCTTGCTACGGAAGATTGGCTGTCCACCACATCTGCTTGCTGTGGTCATGTCCTTTCACGACAACATGCACAGCACGGTGTCCTACAACGGCGCAACCTCTGAGGCCTTCCCAGTCAGCAGCGGAGTAAAGCAGGGCTGCGTCCTCGCGCCTACGCTGTTCGGAATCTTCTTCTCCATGCTCCTCCAATACGCCTTTAAGGACTGCAGCGAGGGTGTCTTCATTCACACCAGATCCGATGGCAAGCTCTACAACCTGGCCCGTCTACGAGCCAAGACCAAAGTCAAAGAGGTGCTCATCCGTGAGATGCTCTTCGCCGACGACGCAGCTTTGACATCACACTCCGAAGAGGGACTCCAACAGCTAGTCACTTGCCTTTCCCATGCATGCAAGGAGTTCGGACTAGCCATCAGCCTGACGAAGACGAATGTTATGGCTCAAGGCACGGGGACTCCCCCATGCATCACCATCGACGGATACACCCTGGAGGTTGTCAACGACTTCACTTACCTCGGGTCCACCATCTCGAGCTCTCTGTCAGTCGACTTGGAGGTCAACCGGAGAATCGCCAGGGCAGCCACAGTTATGGCCAGACTGAACCGGCGAGCGTGGAACAATTCCAGCCTCACTGAGAAAACCAGACTGCGCATCTACCAAGCCTGCGTACTCAGCACTCTCCTCTATGGCAGCGAGACGTGGACCACCTACGCAAGGCACGAAAGGAAACTCAACAGCTTCCACATGAGGTGCCTGCGACGCGTCCTGCATGTCGCCTGGCAGGATAAGGTCCCCAACACCGAGGTGCTGAAGCGAGCCAATATGTGCAGTTTGCATGCAGTTCTTAGCGAGAGACGCCTCAGGTGGCTCGGCCATGTCAAAAGAATGGATGCAGGCCGTATCCCCAAAGACCTCCTCTACGGCGAGCTAGCAGAAGGCAAGAGGATGACAGGGCGCCCAAAACTGCGGTTCAAAGACATCTGCAAAAAGGACATGACACAATGCTCCATCAATCTCAACACATGGGAAGTACAAGCAGACGACCGCCTAGCCTGGAGGCTCGCGGTCAGGCAAGGTACGTCACGCGCGGAGGCTGCGCGCAACGAGGAGGCGGTCCAGAAAAGATCGAGGCGGAAGCAGCGTCAGCAGCAGCAACAACAGCCATCTGCCTTCACCTGTAACATGTGTGGCAGGGATTGTCACTCCCGAATCGGACTGCACAGTCATTCTCGGCGGTGCAGATAGACTCTCAGGAAGCTACGCCATCGTCTCTCGAGACGGACGGCTGCCGACGACTGAGTGCCAGGCTCCACATTGGGTAATGCTGGGGACACAGGAAGGATGAAGACAGACCTGATACCTGCCTTCATGAAGCTCCCAGGCAATTAATAGGCAAGTAACCTGTTTCATTCTGACCGTGCTAAACATAACATGAAGTGTGCGAGGAGTGTTACAGGTGGCCTGACCTGGTTTTGAGTGGAGAGGGCATCCCGAAAATAACCCAAATACGGTTAGAGAACATGATCAGGGCAAAAAGCCACGAGCAGATTAAATGTCCCACTGCAGGGGAGGAGCCTGCCAAGCAACACTGGCCTGTCCATGGTCACTAAGGAGGATCGTTTTCAGGCTTCAGAGTAACAGGAATAAACGCCTGGAGGATAGGCTTCCCAGAAACAAGCCAGGGACAGAGCCAGGTGATGGTATCACACGCACCATGCACAGATATGTCGGCATTTGGAAAAGGAGGGGAGAGGGAGCAGAGGATCAGGAAGGTACTCAATTTGCCAGCAGGGGGGGGACTTGGGGCAAGGTATTGTAGGTTCCCTTTCCTTTAAAGAAAAGGCCTTTTAATAAAACGTATGTGGATTTTTATGAAAATAATTGAGCAGGGGAGAAAAATGGGCAAAAAATGGATGGAACAAGAATGACCGTGTGCTGGTAACTGCTGAAGCTGGGTGACTTTAGACTTTTCTCTCTGCTTTTTTGTAGGTTTGAAGTTTTCCCTAAAAAAAATAAAAATTAAAGTGTTTTTCTTTAATTTTGGGATGTTGAGAAAAGATTTTTTAGCAGCTGGAGAAGTAAGCACTTCTTCTGAAAAAAAGAAGCTGCAGTATCAGAAATGTGAACATCTCCTTTAAGAATGGAATCTAGGCAGACAATGGAACCAACCAGGACTCGGGTCCCAGTCCTTGTGCTGCTGCTTGCTAGTTATGGACCCTGAAGCATTTGATTTAAACTAAATGCCTCTCACTGAGACACTGGAATAAGAACAGTGGCTGCCTCCTGAGGCCTGTGCAAGGATTACCGAATTAATTCACGGAAAGGACTTAGAACGGGCCTAGCATGAAGAAGGTGCCAGGTACATGTTGGCACTTACCATTAAAGCACATGCTGGCCCGACTCAAAACCACGAAATGTCTCAAAGTAGATGCACTCAACAAATTCAGTCCCAGCAGTCACCGACATCACAGAAGCATCCGCCCACTGCCAACATACTTTAGTAACCTTCCTCTACACATGCCAGATCCTTTTATGTAATTCAGCTGTTCCAAATGCTAGTAAGACACCATGTAGACAAATTACATAAGTCACGTTTATAGTGACCATTGTGAAAATCCACAGTTGAAAATTCCCTCAGCTGATGAGACTCAAAAGGAAGCTTACAAACACTCCTTCGAAGTGCGTTCTGGCAGTTTTACACCTGGCTCTCTGTTGCAGTGTACAGAGAAATACACCTCTATTCTCTTCTTCCTGCTGTAGAATTTTTTAAGTAAAATGATTCCTAAAAGATTTTTTCTCTTAAACACAATGTGACTTGTTTTCTTAAATTTTTCTCCTTCAACAGCTATGGTGCTATTAGTATTCAATGAAAACATGTTCATTGCAAAACTTGTTTTCAAGTAAAGCTCCCTGCACCCCTCCTCCCCCGACTTCCAACACTCAGCAGTAACCACTGGTGACCATGTGCTCATCATCCTCGCAGATGATAGAGGATGTCTGGGGCTGTTTCAAAATAACGTGAGTGGGAAGAGAGTGGGTGTGGGGCATGGATCGAGTGGGGCTGGCCTGGGCTGAAGAGTGTGGGGGCTGGGGGAAGATCTAGGGCCAGGCCCAGGTGAGCATACTGGCCACGTTCCAGGACACAGAAGTTCAGTGTGTCTGGAGCTTAAGCAGTCGGGGAGACAGGCTGAGGTGATGGTCAGGGACCAGACCACAGCAAACCTTCAATACTAAAAGGAGTTAGGACCTTATTATGTGGACACTGGAGAAACATGGAAAGTCATGATCAATTTGTGTTTCTCAAATCTCTCTCTCACTGCCAGGTGGGGGTGGGTTAAAGAAAGAGATGGGAGGCCAGAGGCCCAGGAGGAGGCCAGGCAGGAACAAGGTGGGGGAGGACAGGGTTGCACCAAGGTAGGGCCACGAAGGCGAGAAGGGGGCAGATGGGAGACATCCCGGAGTCCTAATGGACAAGCTATGGAGGTTGATGGGTTGGGCTCGGGGTAGGGAAGGGGAAGGAGGCATGGAAGGTGAGGCCCAGTGCTGAGAGCCTGGGACAACCCCTGAGATAGAGATGGAGAGGAGGAGGTTTGCAATTTGGGACACAGTGCCTACTAGGGACCCAGGGATGACCTAGGGCTGGGGGTGGGGGTGGGAGAGTGGTGGCCTCTGTGAGGCCTTGGGACCCATCTGGGGCCCAGGGAAGAGGCAGGGGCTCAGGGCAGAGTAGGAGTCATCAGCACAGAGAGAGCAAGCAAACCATAGAAGAGGATAAGATGGCTTGTGGTGGGGGTTGGTGAGAATTGAGACAAGCTCCCCCCACATTTAAGGGATCGCTGAAAACAGGGACTTCTTGCAAAGAAGCAAGATGTAGGAAAAAACCTCGGGGACAGCAGCATCAGAGAAATCAAAGGGAAAGTTTTTTTTGTAGAAGGAACGGCTAATACTGACACTTTTTGCCAAAATGGTCAATAAGATGAGCCCTAAAAAGTGCCCACTGAGCCAGGTTTCCCACTGTTAGAGAAAGGAGGGAAGGTGAGAATGAACCTTCTGGGGCTGGAAGAGTCAGAAATATCAGTATGGACTCATGTTTATTTTTATACACAAATATCTATATCTACCTATATACGTACACACAGAGAAATGCAGAGATGTTTGTATACATATGTATATTCCCTAGCTCTCAGCTGAGAGGCACTAGAAACAGTGACACCCCAGTAGCAATGACCATACTCAGTGCCCAGACCTGGGTTTCTAATACCTTTCTCCAATAGAAGGAACCCGGGCTCCCTGGAGAAACGGCCGACTCCGGGGCCGGGGCAGGGAAAATGCAAGAGAAGCCTGGAGCATCTTACAATGACAGTGAGGAGCTGCTCAAGAAAAAAAAAAAAAAAGCCCCAGCTGGTGTGGCTCAGTGGACTGAGTGCTGGCCTGCAAACCAAAAGGTCACTGGTTCAGTTCCGTCAGGGCACATATCTGGGTTGCCTGCCAGGTCCCGAGTTGGGGGCATATGAGAGGCAACCAGTCGATGTATCTCTCACACGTTGTTTCTCTCCCTCTTCCTCCCTCCCTTCCCCTTTCTCTAAAAATAAATTAAAAAAATATTCTACAAAAAATAAAAAGAAGTAGATAACACAGGAGCCAGAACAGGAATAACTGGAGTGAAAAAATTAATCATGATAATATTGGATTATACCCAAAGAATAAAATAACCACAAGTCCATACTGGTATAAATTAATGATTGTACAAAACAAATAAATAAATGGGGTAGAAGAGACAAATCTACCTACAGAAGAATCCCAAATAATAAGCGTAGAAGAAACGAGGAAAATAGAAAGTCAACACTAGAACACCACAGTATGAAATGTCACAGGGAAGATCCACAATGAATGTGAAAATCTGTGGGTGGAACTTCGAGGAGAAACAGAACATTTGCACAGCCTCAAAGTACCTTCCCATATTTATTAATTACTGTGGCGATTTTACATGTGAAAACAAATTCTTTGATATTTTTCCCTACAGGAACTGGACCTTAATTCTCCTCCCTTTGAGTGTGGGCTGGATTTCGTGACTTGCTTCTAACAAATAGAGGAAAGGGAAACATGGTAACGTTATAGTTGAGAAACCTGGCAGACACTACCTTAATGTAGTGATCCAGGTTAATATCACCTGAGTGGTA
The DNA here is from genome assembly GCF_987537825.1 of Furipterus horrens. Classification (NCBI taxonomy): domain Eukaryota; kingdom Metazoa; phylum Chordata; class Mammalia; order Chiroptera; family Furipteridae; genus Furipterus; species Furipterus horrens. The sequence goes on from NW_028327183.1 coordinate 40,233,540, forward strand.
TTATTCCCCAAACCTATCCTCCCAGTCTAACAACAAGAAAAATATTAGACAAACCCAGACTGGAGGGCAGTCTACAAAATATCTGATCAGTATACCTCAAAACTGTCAAGGTCATGAAAGACAAGGGAAGACCAAGAAACTGTCACAGATTGGAGGAGACCAAGGAGACATGACGAATAAAGGCAACATGGTATCCTGGATGGGCTCCTGGAACAGAAAGAGAACATTAGTGGGAAGACGGGTAGGATATGAATAAAGTCTGGAGTTTAGTTAGAATACTAATCAACATTAATTTTCTACTTTTGAAAAATGTACCATAAACATGTAAGATGTTAACTTCAGGGGAAGGTGGGTGTAGGGTATATGGGAAGTCTCTTGTACTATCTTTGCAATTTTTCTGTAAATCTAAAATTATTAAATAAAATTTTTTCTTAATGTATCTACTGACTTGTAGTCACCTGTACAGACCCTAACTCCCTTCATCTAACTCCTCAGCTCTCACTTCATGTGTTCTCTTCTCCAGGAAGTTCTTCCTGATACTTGCCCCCAATATGCCAACTGTCAGAAACACTTTGTGACTATCTGAGTTGCCCAGTCCACAGCCCTTCCCAGCAGAGAGACATCTGGGCAGGACTCCCTCCCGCTACCCGCCCCCCGCCCCCCCACCTCCAGCTACAGCAGGTTGAGCAGAGCTCAACACCCAACCCCAGAGATCTGATTCCTGACTGTGGACATTGGGATGTGGACAGAGGAGCTGTGGGGCACTGCACTGGAAGATCACATGGAGTCGGGGCAAGAGTGACCCAGCTGCCTGCAAACAGAGGAAGCAGCAGATGCAGAGAGGTGAGACCACAAGGTCCAGGGATGGTAGGAAAGCAGGGTGCCCTTGTCCATTTCTTTCTGTCATCACCTACAACCAATTCTGTCAGTTCTGCCTTCAAAATGTATCCAGATGCCTGCTCACTATTGCCCCTGCCCTCATCCATGCCAAACATCATCTCTCACCTAGATTATGGCAGCAATGTCCTCATGGGCCTCCCTGCCCTCCGTTTCCATCTATATCCTGCCTTAGTGATCTCATCCCAGGCCTTCATACTACAGAGATGCAATGACTTCCCAGTGTCTGTCTCCAGCCCAGACCTCACCTCTGAATGCCAGACTCCTCTATCCCACTGCTTGCTCAGCAAGTCCACTGGGATGCTTCACATACCCGCATTCACGGACTCTCTGAGTCTTCCCCGTATAGTTACTGGCACTCCCCTTCTGCTCGGGCTAAAACCCTTAAGAGCTGTTGACTCCTTTTTCTCACCCCACATGTATACCCCAAATCCTGCCCACTCTTACTTCAAACTGTATCCAAAATCCAACCACATCTCCCCGCCTCCAGTACTACTACTTGGGCCAAGCCACCACTGTCTCTGGCTGGATTAGTGCAGTAGCCTCCTCACTGGAGTCCTGCTTGCACCCTGGTGTCCACATGGCAGCCAGAGAAATCCTATTAACATGTCACATCCCATCACTCTTCACTCAAAATGCTCTGATTTCATGCCATTTCACTGAGAATCCAATTCAAGTCCTTACCACAGCCCATCAAGCCCTGCACGCCTAATTATAATGATCATCCCTGCCATATATTAGGTACAGGTCACCCTTGAACAATGTGGGGGTTAAGGGTGCCAACCTTCCCCACAGTTGAAGACCTGCATATAACTACAGTTGGGCCTCTGCATATGCGGATTCCCAACAGGTTTGAACTGTGTGGGTCAATTGGAAAAAAATAAAATAAAATCTGCATATAAGAGCACCTGCATAGTTCAAACCTGTATTGTTCAAGGATCAACTGTACAGACCTGTGATCCTCACAATAACCCTGTAAGACAGATATTATTTTAACCTCCATTTTACTGTGAAGAAACTGGAACCTCAGAGAGGTAAAGTGACTTATCTAAAATCATACGAGTGAGTGAATAATGCTTTTACTCATCTTACAACACTTCTTTAACAATTATAGAAGTTTTAATGGTGATGAACTTGATGCTAATAAGAACAGCTATCACATAGCACTTACTATGTGCGCCAGCTATCCTGCTAATACTTCATTAACTCCTCTGTGCCCTTGTTTCCTCATTTGCATAACAGGATTAATAATATTACCACACAGTATAACTGTGAGGATTAAATGAATACATTAAAATGGAAAGATCTCAAAAAAAAAGTTAGCTTGTTTCAGTAAGCTCTTGCTGGGTAACAAATCTTCCCAAAACACAGTGGCTTAAAATAGCAACCATTTATTGGCTCATGATTCTGTAATTTTAGCAAGGCTCAGTGTCAGCTGGGATCTGGGCTAGATGGCATCACTCATATCTGGCACATCAGCTAAAACAGTGGAACAGTTAAGGGCTGGCTGGGCCTCTTTTCACATCTCTTTCCAGTAGGGTAGCTGGATCTCTTTATTACAGAAGCCCAGAGCTCCAAGAGAGTGAAAGTAGAAGCTGCCAGGCCTCTTAAGGCCCAGGCTTCCCCACAACCCCACAACCCCCACCTCACAGCATCACTTCCACTGCATTCCATTGGTCAATACTAGTCACAGGTCAGCCCAGATTTAAGGGGGTGGGGTGGGGGGAGACTTCACTTCCTGATTGGAGAAACAGCAAAGAATGTGTGGCCTTCATTAGCAATTTTAATCTCATGGCAACAGCCTTATCACCGATCTCTACTTCAATCCTTAATCCCCTATAGTCAGTTCTCTACACAACAGCATAACTGACCATGCCTCCTTCCATTGTTTAATTTTTAAATTGATTTTAGAGAGAGGAAGGGAGGGGAGGGAGGAACACTCATCTATTTGTTGTCTCACTTATTTATGCATTCACTAGTTGAGTCTTGTATGTGCCCTGATCAGGGATCGAACCCACAACCTTGGCATATTGAGATGATGCTTTAACTGAGCTACACAGTCAAGGCTCCTTCCATTCTTTAAAATTCTTCTACAGCTTCCCACTATACATGGGGTAAGGACACACACTCCTTATTAGGATCTACATGGTCTGACCTCTTGCTCCCTCTCAGCCTCTAGGTTCCATCTCTCTCTCTCTCTCTCTCTCTCTCTCTCTCTCTCTCTCTCTCACACACACACACACACACACCATTTAATGGAGTTAATGTCTACTTCATCACCTCAAACCTCACTTCCAGAATAGATTTCCTGTCAAGTACTCTTATAGCATTTCCTATTTTTCTCTGTCATTTCACATTTGTGTGATGAGATAATGTCAGTTGAACTCCCACCCCTGAGACTGAGCAATTTGGAAAACTATTATGTTCTCTGCTGTGTTCCCAATGCTGAGCACAAAGCTGAGGCAAGATGAAAACTCCTGAATGTCTAAGACCTCAGAGAATTTTAAGGCAGGCCCTTAAAGTTCTGTGGAAAGGGGACTGACAGAGGCTCTAAGATGCTGGGATCAGGATCTGTGCTCTGAAATCATCCACCCATCCATTCATTCAATAAAGAATAACCAAATCCCTACTATGTGCCAAGAATTCTCGTGTTTGAGATGAAGCATGAAGTAGACAAAAGCCCTTGCCCTCATGAGCATAGTCTGGGGGGGTGGGGGGGGGGATGAGGGATTGGGAAGGGATGGAAAATAAGCAAGATAAATAAATTATATAGCGTGTTAAAAGTGATGCTGAGGGAAAATTCAAGGGAAGTTAACCTATGAATATTCGTGGTACAATTTTAGAAGAGTGGTCAGGGAAGATCTCACAGAGAAAGTGACATCTGAATAAAGACCTAAAGGAGGTGAAGGTGAGAGCTTTGACTATCTGGGGAAGTGTCCCAGGTATGTAAAGAGAACAGAAAGTACAAGAGCTCTGAGGCCAGTGTGGCTGGAGCAGAGTGAGCAAGGAGAAATGAGTAAAATGATATCAGATCAGTAATGTGAACAGGTCACTCAGGGCCTTGTAGGTCATGAAGAAAACTTTGGCATTTACTCTCTGTGAGATGGGAGGCACAGGAGGGTACTGAGCAGGGGAGGAATGTGACCTGACACTGGTGTTCACAGTGCCCCTCTGGCTGCGTATTAGGAACAGATTGTGGGGAGCAGGGAGTCCACTGAGGGGGCTGCCATGATAATCTAGGCAGGCAATGAGAGTGGACAGGACCAGGGTGACAGCACTGGAGGAGGGAAGAAATGGTCAGGCAGTTCTGAATATACTTTGAAAGAACTTGCTGATTGACCAGACATGGGTATAAGACAAAGAGAAAACTTAAGAGCAATTCTAAAACTTTTGGTTTGAGCAACTACAAGGATGGATGGAGGTGGCAAATATTGAGAAGAATCTGGGAAGAACAAATTTTGGGGGGAAAACCAGTTCAATATGTCCAAGATTACTCTCAAGATAGCTCTAGATATCCAGGAGGAGATATCAGTAGGCTACTCAGTCACGAGAGAGGTTCTGGGATGGAAACAAAAATTTGAGATATACATTTCCATGCTTATCCACTCCAAATTCCTTACAGAACCCACATGACTTGGCTCCTGCTGATGACTCAAGGCTTATCTTTGACCTGGCTAACTCAGTGATTCACACACACACACACACACACACACATCCTGAGCCCTCTACTTCCCAGCTATGTGATCTTGGGCAAGTTACTTAACTTCCTCTGTCCTCAGTATCCTCATTCCCAAAAGAGAGATCTTAATAGTATTGGCCTCCTAGAACTATTCATTTAAAAAAAAAAATTTTTTTTTTAAATTAAGCATTTTAAAATGTGCCAGCCGCTATCTTCATGCTGGAGATATTCCTTCCCCATCCCTCTCTGCAGTCTGTAAGCCATACATACAGCCTTTCAACTCAACCTTCTGGACATGTCTCCAATCCACACCCTTCCTCCCCTCCCAACCAATACCCTTTCCTTGGATCATTCCCTACGTTTCATGCCTAGGATCCTGTCATAAGAGGCCATCCTGGACTCCCAGATCCAAGTCTCTTTCCCATCAACCTATTGCCAGATGGCAGAAAATTGGACCGTCCCTCTTCCTCCCGTGGCTCCTAACTGCCCTCAGGACGAAGTCCAAAATCCGTAAGTAACCAACAAAATATCCCACGACCTACTTCATACAGAACTTTCAGTAAGATCTTCACCAACACCAGGCTGTTTCTCATCGCTGCCTTTGAGCAAGCCGTTCCACCGCACCACCAAGCACCCTTCCGTCTTCAGGTCTCAGCTCAGGGATCTCCTGAAATGTTTCCCTGCCTGTGCTTCGTCTGGGTTCCCTCGCATTCAGCGTTGCCACCATTAGCGAACACACGTAAGTCCGTAACGGAGCCCTGGTCTGTCTCTCCTACCGACCGGGCCTTTCCCGCGAGCCGGGCCGGACACAGCGGCTAGCGACACTGCGTGATGGGGCCGCTTCCGACCTCAACACCTAACTCCCGCTTCGCACCCACGAACGCCTCCCATGCACGCTCTCCGTGAAAAGCCGGCACGCACCTGCCCCGCGCCACTAAGGAAATCAACACCTGCACACAGCACGGCCAAAACCACCCACCTACGCACCCACAGCCTGCTCCTCTACAGCCCGCCTCAAACATCCGGGCCCCACCCGCCTGATGGTTGATTGGCCGCCTGACATCCCGCCCCTAAACACGTGAGTGAAAAGAACTCTGTTCTTTGTAGTTCTCCGCCGAAAAGTGGGAAAAGATTGCTTAGAGCTCCCTTTGCCGGGAGGCCCCGCGCTCCAGTGGTGGAAGACGATAACCTTTGAATCAGGCAGCTCTTGATCGGCCACTTGGGAGACAGAAGTTTCCAAATTGCAAGGGAAACAGGCCCACTTACCTGAACCCGGGGGTTTCTTTCTCTCTTTTTTTTTTTTGCCTGAGAATCTCGAAACACCTTGCTCCCCAATTGTTCCAAAGGGTGCGACCAGCGTGGGAAAAAAGGAGTGGAGAGTTTGTACCCATTGCCTGCCTGCCATTCCCCGGATGGCACCAATAAGTCCTGTTACACATACTCAATATCTACTGGATGCTTGCCTGACAAAAGGAACCACTCCTGTGCACTCTGTGGAAACCCTGGCTTATTAGGGCAGAAACTGTTTCCCAGAAACAGCCAAGAGCTGGGCTTTTACCCTTTCAGGGTCTCAGCTTACCCTGGAAAAGGCAAATGTGGGCTAGGATACTATCAGGATCTTGTCTAGGATTCCTTAGACCCAGGACTCCTGCAGCCCTGTCTGCACCAATAGCCATAATTTCCCAAGGGCCATATCCCACAAGACAAAGTTCTTCCAGCACCCCCTCCCCAAACACTATTTCACACCATGCCTCTGAGGGTTGGGTGAAGGGAGCCAGGGCCCTGCAAACGCTCAGGCAGGCATGTGAGAAAGCTCTTTACTGGGGGGTACAGCAAGGAGGAGCAAAGCCATCTCCCCCTACCTACCCCCACCCTTTCCTAGGGCCCCAGGGTGAGGGGGTCTCCCCCCCACTGGGCCACCAGTCTTTGGTACAATAAATAGAAAACAAGGGGGAGAAAGGGGGCCAAGGGTGCAGTCCTTTGTGGGGAGGGCATGCCCAAACCCCTCTCCTTGACCGTCTGCCCCAGGCCCCAATCAGTGCAGGCCTCACCCACCCCAGCTGGGTAGCAGCAATTCCAGTCAAGGGTAGAGATGAGGATGGGAGCCCAGGGCCCCCAGATGGGGGGGGGGTATGGCTTCAGGAGGGGCCCCAGGGAAGGGGCAGGGTCATGAGCTGGCTGCTGTGCTCTGGGGTACACCATGGAGGCCCAAGCGAGGCCCCAGAGTGGCAGGGTCATCAGGGGGTGGGAGGGGTGGACGACCTCCTGTCATCCGAGTCCGGAGGGCTGAGGCAGCCGAATGCTGGGGGGCAGGCGCTGGGTGGAGTGGGGAGCAGTCCAGAGGCCCGCCCACCAGGCTCACATCCATCAGTTCTGGGGGTGGTGGTGAGGTTGGTGATGGAGGACGGCCAAGGCATCGGGGTGGAGGCGGTAACTGGGCCCCAGCCCCTGGCAGTGATGAGGCAGAGGCAGGGGCCTGATGTGTCTTGTGGGGCACATCACCCCCTGCCCAGGGGCGCATCGGCTGCGAGGGTGGGACCTAAAGAAGCAAAGAACAGTGGATGATGGAGACCCAGGTCCTGGAGTCCCAGATACCCTGCCACGCACCTCCATAGGCCCCAAGGCCCCAGTACCTGGGGGCTGTTCATCTCACAGTCAGTGATGGGGGGCCCAGGGCCCCCACAATATCGGTTGCTGTAGCGGTAGGTCCGGTTGTCACTGGAGGAGCCGCTGGAGCCTCCTGGAAGCGCCAGGGGAAAAGAGAAGAGGCCTTAGGTGAGGAGAGGTGGTAGCTGGGTTTTCAAGTGGCTGAGTATAGTTCGTGGGCCAGGCCCATGGTTTGGGTTCTGTGTTCATTTGAAGAATCTGGCCCAATTTTGAGATTAGGGGTCAGAGTTCAGTTTGGGTGTTGGGAGTCAGAACCAGTTAGAGGTCTGAGCACAAGCTCAGTTTAAGAAATCAGGTCAGGGCCAGCCGGAGCTCTCCCGCCCCAACCTTTGGAGTTCAGGATCACAAAGTTTCAAAGCTCTATGTGAAGGCCAATGGCAAGGTCCCCTAGGTCCGGCCAAACCAGAGCTGCCCCCACCTGTGTCCTACCCTACTTGGCACTGGGCACCTACCAGAGCTGGAGATGGAGCTGGTGGTGCTGGAGGAGGGGCAGGTGTCAAGGGGTGCGGGCGAGGTGGAGGCACTGCTGCCTGCCGGGCCCGTGTTGGTGGCCTCATCAGCCGTGCGGCGGAAGAAGCCATGCTGCAGAGCCCCCAGTGGGCTGATGCGGGCGGCGGGCTCATACTCCAGCATGCGCAGCACCAGGTCCTGGAAGCGGAGGTAGTCGGCGGGGCTGTGGCCCGGCTCCCCCGCCCGCCGGCCCCCGGGCCCGCCCGTCTGCACGCCCAGCACCTCCTGCAGCCGCCGTGTCCCAGGGCCCTGGTAATCCTGGCAGGGAGGGGGTGGGAGGGGGGGCAAGAGAGTGGCCGTCAGTGGGCAGGAGGGGCAGGGAGACACACACGGGGAAACAGAGGCACGATAGAGAAAGTGGAAAAAGAGAAGCTAAGAAGAGTTGTGGGGTGGGTAGGAGAGATAGGGTGGATTGGGGAGGAAGGAAAAGACAGACAAGGGGGACAGGAAGGAAGGGAAAGACACCAGGGAGAGGAAGCAGGGAGGGAGCCCCAAGTGCGAGAGAGTGAGGGGCCACCAGGGTAGGAGGAGCGGCAAAGGGCAGGGGCCGCACCTTCCTGAGTTCCTTTGTCCTTCGTAGGGTCCAGCCACCCCCAGGCAGCCGTTCAAAGTACTTGCGAGCCTTGGGTGCCTGGTCTAGCATGGGGGCTGGTGGGATGCCCAGCACCTCCACAATCCGGTTCATCTGGTCCACCTGCGAGCATGTGGGCAGTCAGGGTCATCAGGCCAGCCAGGCCTCTGTACCCTCCCATCCCCTGCACACCCCCTCCTCAGGAGCACACCTCATTGGAGCCACTGAAGAGGGGCTCTCCGGTGTGCATCTCCACCAGGATGCAGCCCAATGACCACATGTCAATGGCCAAGTCATAGGGCGTACCCAGGAGCACCTCCGGTGACCGGTAGAAGCGGCTCTGGATGTACTGGTAAATCTGAGGGAGGAGAGAGGTCAATAGCCAGAGGTTCAAGCTTCCCCTACTGGTGCCACCAACAGGCCCAAAGCTAGGATAAGCTTCCTACTCCCAAAACTGGCAATGGGGCTACAAACCCTGATGTTATCAGTACCAACTTTACAGAGCCACTCCCTCCACTTTATTAATCAGCCTCAGGAGTCTACTGGCCTAGTCTCATCCTGATCTCCATCCCCAGGCCTAACTCTGGGTCCCTCTTAGTCACCAGTCAGAGGTTGGCAGTCTGCAAATCCAGGTCCTTCCTACCATCCCAATCCAGTCCCCTTTCATGCCACCATCTCCATCTCAAGAGACTGCTCACAGGAAGCTGCAAAGCTGAAGCACCCTTTTTGCTTCTATCCCCAGCTTAGCAAAGTGCCATCTAGGCTCAAAGCCAACCCAATATCCCTGGCCCACATCTGGTACCATCAAAACTGGCCTTGCCCTCAGGTTTCATTCCTTCATTCTTTCCTTTCCTACTGAGCAGTATATATACCCTGTGGCCCTCTCCTTTAGCCCCTTCACCCCGACACCCTGTCCTAAGCACTATCCCTTAGGGATCTGCCACTTCAGGATGCACCTGCACAACCCCATCCCAGCCTATCATGGCCCCTTGCTCTTTGGACACCAGTTGGCCCTGCCCCCACCCCAGCCACACCCACACCCACACCACTAGTCCTGCCCCTGGGGCCAGACCAGGCCGTACCCGCTGGCCAAGCTGACAGGAGCTGCCAAAGTCCACGATCTTGATGGCACTGCGCTTGGGGTTGCAGAGCAGGATGTTCTCGGGCTTGAGGTCGCAGTGAATTATGCTAAGCTCAGGCGTGGCCAGGAAGAGAAGCGCCGTGCAGAGCTGCTGCGCCAGCTTCCGCGTCAGATTCAGAGAGACACCTCGGAAGTGTGTGTTGCGCAGGAGGTCATACAGGTTGTAGGAAAGCAGCTCAAACACCAGGCACAGGTGGTTCCGGAACATGAAGTGCCGCTTCAGGTGCACTGTAGGAAACGGGATCGACATGGACCGATGGAGAAAAAAACTGAAGCTCAGAGAGGGCGAGTAGTGTCCTGGGGTACACAGTAATCAAGGAGAGAGGCGGGAAGCCGATCTGTGTCTCTGCTTCTTGAGCACTTGCCAAAGTGTGGTGGTGTACACACGGGTACCAACTGCTGCTGGTCAGGATGTTTTTATATGATCTATAACTTGAATCACACCAAGAAAAATACTGATTTTCTTGATTAAGAAATGTGAATTCAAGTCTATGTCAAACTGTCAATTAAACCAAAGAGAAAGTTTCCATTTGGTGCTGATAGGTATTTTACACCATTCTACACTGCCTCATTTAACTTTTAAAAAAGATTTTATTTATTTATTTTTAGAGAGGGGAAGGGAGGGAGAAAGAGGAAGAGAAACACTGATGTGAAAGGAAACATCGATTGGTTGCCTCTCCCATGCACTCAACTGGGGGCTTGGCCCACAACCCAGGCATGTGCCCTGACCAGGAATCGAACCAGCGACCTTTCAATTTGCAGGATGGCACCCAACCCACTAAGCCACACCCATCAGGGCCTGATTCATTTAATTTTATAACATTGTTTTAGTCTCCCTTTTTTTTGTTTTCTTGTGGGTTTTTTTTTTGTGTGTGTGTGGCAAAGTATGCTCATTTCCCATCTGCTATAAGGATTTACATGTAAAGAAACATACTTTTTAAATCCTCTTGCTTTTTCTATGAGTAGTCAGTACAGGCAAGAGGAAAAAAGAGTGGCATAAATGTTAACAGTAAAGGCTCTGGAATCCACTGCCTGGTCAAATTACAGCTCTACTGAGTACAAACTCTGTGATCTTATGCAAGTGCTATCACCAGAATGTCTAGTTTCGTCATCTTCAAGCTGTGGGCAATGATGCCCTTTCCATGGGGCTGTGGTGAGGCACACATAAGCTAATTAATGTAAAGTGCTTACAATAGAGCCTGACCCTTAGCACCCAATAAACCCTGACCAGCATTACCTTGTGAACAGGACAAAAATCATGCAAGTTGCAGAAGAATCGCTGATGTTAGGGAATTAAAGACAAAACACTGCCCTGAGGACAACAACCCCAGTCCTACAGTAGGAGTGGCCATCCCTAAGCAGCTCACACTGCCTCCAGCCTCACCTATGTAGTACTTCATCTCCGTGTCATGCTGGTTCATCAGCTCCAGCAGTCGCAGTTCAATCTGGGCCTGGTTCAGAAAGGCCTTTTTGTTCTTGATGATCTTGATGGCCACCAGCTCCTGGGTCTGATGATCATATGCTTTCACCACCTATGGGGGCAGGGTATGTCACAAAGTGAGGGAAATGGGGAGAGGTGGGTAGAGACGGAGCCAGGCACCACTGTTTTCCCTCTGGCCAAGGGGGCTCACCCACATCATTATAAATATTACTAATAGTAATTCAAAACTGAGTGCTCACCAATAATCAGGTATAAACACTGGACATGAAATAACATAACCTTACGTAGAGTCCTGTTAATTGCAGTATTTTTTATAGAAAAGAAAACCGAGGCACAGGGAAACGAAGTGACTGGGCTGGGGTGAGTGGCCACTGAATCACTGACTATGTGAATCAGTATCAATGAATGCCCATGTTCCCCAATCCCTGGATCAGGGTGAGGGGGCAGGGCACCCTGTACCTGGCCAAAGGAGCCTTTGCCAATGAGGGAGTCTATCTCATAACGCTCCAGCCAGCGCTCGCCACTGCGCACTATGTAGTCATGGTTGTCATCGTCATAACCGTGGTTCAGGACCTTCTTCTCCTTCTTGGTGCTTGAGTCCTGAGGAGGTGCCTGCTGAGCTCGCCGCTTCTTCTTCGCATAGTAGACCTGCCCAGCCAGCCAGCCAGGAGATGAGGACTGGTGAGTGACCTGTGCCAGCAGTTAGGACCCCTTAGCACCCAGTCCAGGTCCCCCACCCACTGCCTACCTCATTGATGTGCTTGTAGGTCTTGATGAGGTCCACGGAGAGCTTACGCAGTGGGGCTGTGGTTGCATCCCGGAAGGCCAAGGGAAGCCTCCGAGGCAAGAGCCGCACATCAGGCAATACCTGCGGTGGGGTGAGAGGTGGGCACTGAAGACAGGACTTTACCTCCAACCTTAAGGGGGAGAACTAAGATGGCTGGCTTATCATTACCACATGCATAATTATTTGGTCACTGTCTGACAATCCCACTAGAAGAGAAAGTCCTCAGGGGCAGGGGCTTTGTCTCATTCTTGGTGTATTATCTCCAGTGCCTGGAGCAGGGTCTGACACATAGACAATCATTAAAGATTGGCTGAGTGAATGCATGGTGAACTATTTATTTACTCCTGACCCTTCCTCCCACAACTTTATTCCTTCCTGAACCTCAGTGGGAGAGACTGTACAGAACACCTAGGCTCTGCCCCTTCCAACCCTTCACCTGAGACCATCCCTCTGGGTATCCCATCTTGAGGGTCACCATCTTGCTCTACCCTCATCTCTTTGGGACTTCCCAATGCTCAACCCCCACTCTGGGCATCTTTGCCCAGTTATTTCACCCCAAGGGTCCTGGATCTGGATCCAGCACCCTGGACCTCCCATTCCAAGTTCTATATTTCAGAGCCTTAACAGTCTCTACCCATGGAGATCTTTACCCTATAACCCTAGGCCCTGCTGGCTCCAAGACCTTTAAGGCTCAACTTCCTTCTCCTTTCACCTCCTCCAGATATTTCACTCTGCTTTTTTTTTTTTTTTTTTTTTTAGTGAACATTGTTTACTATGTGCCAGGCACTGTCCTCAACATTTTACATGCATTTCATTAACTGGTTTAATCCTTACAACAACCCTGTGAAGTAATATCATTATTAGCTCCATTTTACAGTAGAAAACTGAAGCATGAAGAATTTAAGTAATTTTACCATGATGCATGGATCTGAACCCACGCCCTCCAAACCCTGACTCTGCCAGCAACTCATCTATTATCTTCAACTTCCATGAGGCCCTTCATTCCCCTGGGAGACTGTCCTGGGCAACTGTACTATCTTTTGGCTTCAAGACCCTTCTAGTCCCATCCTCCTCCTACCCCAGGCAGGTGAGAACCCAGCTGAATGTGTACCTGCGTGTGCTCCTGGGACCCCGGGAAGCCAGAGAAGGGACCATGGCCTGGTGGAACGGCCATGGTGGGCTCAGAGGGCCGCAGGGGAGCGAGGCCTGGAGCGGGAGCCCGGCCGGGGGGCGCCTCCTCGCATCCTGCACCTCGGCTGCCACCGCCGCTGAGACCTGAGAACAGGCAGGAGACAGGGGAACAACATGGAAGAAGATGTGTGGGACAATGCCAGCAGGAAAGAGGTGGACATCAGAGACAAGGCAGGGCACAGAGGGCAAATGAAAAGGGTGGAAAAGAGCAACAGGTGGGAATGAAGAGAGAGGACAGACAGAAGTGGTGGGGGGGGGGGGAGGAAAGGCACAACAGAATCCCTCAACAAGTGATTACCAAATAAGTGAGGTAGGCGGCACAAAGTGGGGCACATGTGAAAGGGAGTGATTGGGAGTCAGACAGGAATATGGCCCAGGACAGGAAAGGACAGAAAGACACCAATAATTGGGGGATGGAAGAGAAGGAAATAGAAACCACAAACAGTATAAGGAGTAGGATTCACTCTTTTCTTCCCATTTCCACTCGTGGCCCTCCCCAGGGCCCTCTCACACAAGATCCTGCCTCCTACAGTCTTCTCTGAACCTTAGGATCTCACTTTTATCACAAAAAGATCCCTCTGCTTCAAATCTACCCTCCCCAGCAGATCCCCCAATCCAAAGAAGTCTAGGATCCCCCTGCCACACCACATTAGAGTCCTCTGGGCCCCCACCAAACTATAGCAAAGTCCTCTGCAGACCTCTAAAACCACATCAGGGTCCTTGGGGACCTCCTGATCACACTGTTATCTGAGAACTCATATACAACAGAGCCCTACCCTTATGGCATTCTGGCCCACCAGGGCACAGTCTTCCCAGACCTTCCCCATATTATGGCAAGACCCCTTCCCTCTATCATTTCCTACCACATCAGGGACCACCCCTCCAGGTAGTTCCTGCATACCCTATTTCAGTTCCCCCATGCAACATCTGAGCTCTTCCCCATATTATGCCAAGGTGCCCGTCCCAATCAAGGCCCACTCCTGATGGGAGCAAAGGGAAGGTGTCTCTTCCCACAGTTTACAGTGATCGTCCTTGTCTTCCTACATTGGAGGCTACCAACCTCCTCCCAACCTCCTTTCTCCAGTCACTCCTCTCCACCGGGGTGGATACACAACTGCGCTCATTTCCTAGAAGGCTCCCACAGCCAAATTCCCAAAATATCGCAGAGTTCTTCGCTCTGAGTATGTCACACCAAAATGCTCTCCCCAAGGGCCTTCCCTCTTGTCAGTCCTTTTCTCCTATGCCAAGCCTTGCCATTCCACGACCCTCTTCTCTCTTGGAGCTCCCCAGCCCCTCAACAACCTCTCTCCCAGGGACATTCCCACACCAGGACAGTCCCTCCCAGCCCCTAGCCCCTACCCCCTACCCGGGTCAGGGCTGGCGCTGGGCCCACAGGGGGCTGGGGCGCGGTGGGGCCCCCAGTGGGGTGGGCGAGCAGCCAGCATGGCGGCGGTGAGGAGACGGCCGCCTGTCCCGGCCCGGACGGCCCGGCAAGCCCCGCGGCGGGGAGGGCAAGCGGGACAGGCGGCCTGGTGGGTGACAAGAGCAGCCGCCACGGGCGGGGTAAGGGAGAAGAGGGTCAGCCGGGGGCACCGAGGAAGGGAAAAGCAGGTGGATAGGGGGGAGGGGCAGGTTAACCCTCGTCCTGCCAGCCCCGCCCCGCACAGCCACAGGCCCCCAGGCCCCAGGGACACCGGTGTCCCGCCTCCCACCCTGGAGCCCCCCCTACCCTACAGCAGGGCGGCCTGAACTTGGCAGGCCACACCTGCCATGGCAACAACCGTGCCATTGGCCGCTGGGGCCAAGAGCTCAACCAATCACAGCTCAGGGCAGCTGTTGCTAGGCGACGACGAAGCGGCCAGCAGAGCCGAGCCCAAACAAAGGGCGGGCGCCTGGTCCCAATAACCCTTCTCAGCCGCTCTCCCAGGGCAGCTTCATAGGGCTCATCCCCTCCCAGCAATCCGTCTATGAATGGCCAGGCTACCCCACTCCTCTCCTCCCTCCGCCTCCCGTCTCCCCGGGATAGGGGCAGGGCGGCTCCCGTACCACCCCTCCTTCTCCTGAGTGCGAGCCACGCTGTCCTGTGGCCGCTTCGTTACCTGAGAGCGCGGGCAAGGGAACTCAAACTGCTCGGGAAGCCCGAGCTCAGACCTGCCCACTGGCTGAGGGTATCCTGCGGACGCAGCGAGCAAGGGCCCTGAACACCCAGTAGTGCAACCAGCAAAATGGCGACCACAACAAACCGCCCCCCCACCCCGCCCCGGGCTCCGCCCCCACACACACCCTCAATTTGCTCCCCTTCACGTGACCCAGGGCAAAACTCCGCGCCTGCGCTAGGGCGAGCTTACTAGCACACATGCGCAGTGAGCTACCAACCCTGCCCAAGCGCCTATACGCGGGTTAGGGCAGAGCACAAGAGGCAGCTAAGAAAAGGAGCATGTACTGTGAGATGGATGAAAATGTCCACCTCCACCACCACCACCAGGCAAGTTGTCAACGTATATGCCCTGTTGTCAACGCCAAGCAGTCGCAGCAGAAACAGACCGGAGGGAAGAATGAGTCTTTTAATAGAAAAACACGTGTAACAGTAGCAACACAATCTCTCACAATCCAGATGAAGTGCTGGACTTCAGTTCTTCACCTTGGGGGGTGGCCTGTGAGGGGAAGGAGATGAGGGGCCTCAGAGCTTGTCACCCCTTTAGGAGCACACCTAACAAGTACTGACCCGTGTAGCTCTGGGTGCAGGGGTCAGAGATATCTGTCCTCATGGAGGACCGGATGCCCCGCTCACCTGTACACACCCACGACCACAGCGTGGTCTCTTTCATACGGCTCTAGAGTCAGCTGCTCCTGGGGCTTCATGTTCTCCTGTTGCATCTTTTTCACTTCAGAAGCAAACACTGCCTCGGCAGAGGCTGTGGAGTCAATGCAGTTGGCCTGCAGAGGAGAGAGGATTTGAAGGCTGCCGCATCCGGCGATTTAACCTTTTCTGTGCTCTTTAAAATCAGAAGTACTTATTTTTATTAGAAATGGCAAGACTCAGGTTTTGGAAATTTTCACTTTGGTCTGGATTTGGAACAGGTAACCTTCAGCAGAATCCTATTTATCTAAAAGCCAGTGTTTAAATTTTACACTCAGGGTTTTTTCTTCTATTTCTTCTCTAACAATAATAATGCAGCCGAGAATATAAAAACAAATGTAGCAAAAGGCTAACAAAATGGTGAATCTGGATGAACAGCACATAGCAGAGTTGTCTGTATTTCAAAATAAAACATTTTTTAATGTACTTAGCATTTATCTACTATTTATTCTACACCAGACTCCATGGTAAACACTTCACGTATATTGATAAATTTAATCTTTACACAGATAGTAAAAACCAGAACTAATATTTCTATTTTACAATGAAGAAAACGAGCACACAAGTTAACTTGCTCAAAGTCACACAGCGAGCTGGAGTTCAAACTCAGATCATCAGACTCTGTGATCATGTACTTGACCACTATGTTCTATTACCTCTTTAAATCCCAAGCTTCTAGTTTTACAGATATTTTCATCATGTGCTATTTGACTTGGGGCAGGGGATGGCTTCTAGGGAGCTGAAAAAGGATAAAGGCTTGAGAATAACAGACTGACTGGATTAGGGGGGGGATGAAGGCTCCCTTGTTTTGATTGGCTGCTTGGCAGTTAATGATAAGAGAAGATACTAGCACACCATTTTAAGACTCCTCCCAGCCCCGCACCTTAATGGAAATCACAAAGTGTCCTCCATTACGTAGGAAGGTGTGGGCATTCAGGGCTACAATCCGGGTCTGGTCTGGCTGGGCCACATCA